>NC_071120.1:5704642-6041785 GCF_024256425.1 Clarias gariepinus | reverse complement strand
TGGGTGGTGTAAGTGAAGGTGGTCGGTGGTCGTGCAGTGGCGTGGGCGAAGGTGGGTGTTGGCGGCAGGGTTCTGGGGGCTGGCTTCGGGCGAGAGAGTAGGCGCTGGTCGATCCGGAGGGCGAGCTGAATCAATCCCTCCAGTGTGGCGGGAAGCTCTCGTCCGGCTAGCTCGTCTTTAATCCTATGAGCCAGTCCCTCGTAGTAAGATGTCCGGAGCGCGGCGTCTCCCCAGGAGGTTTGCACTGCCAGAGTACGGAAATCCGCGGTGTAACGGCTCACGGACAATCCACCCTGCCGCAGATGGTACAGTTTCGTGTCGGTCTCCACCTTGCCCGCAGGGTGTTCAAAAGTAAGCTTTAACTGGCGAGTGAACTCATTGTATGAATGGGCGGTATCTGAATCGGAACGAAGAACTGCCGTGGCCCACTCAGCTGCCTGCCCTGATAGCAGTGAGACGAGGAGAGCAATGCGCATTCGATCCGTGGAGTATTTGGTGGCATTAAACTCAAACACGAGATCGAGGGCAGTTAGAAACACACTGCATCTCCCGTCTGTGCCATCCCACTTGTCCGGTAAAGCAAGGAAAACATCAGAGGGCGGAGAAGGGGGGGGGGCGGAGCTGCGGCCGCCGCGACGGGAGGCCGGGTAGCCGCGCTAGCAACCGCCTCGCGAAGAGCTGCGTTCTCCCGCCAAAGCTCCGCCACCTCGCGGCGCAAGGCCGCGACGTCTTGGACGCTCCGGCGCAGAGTAGCGAGCTCTCCGTTCAGCTGATTGATCAGTGCGGCGTGCTGATCTACCACGTCGCAGATGCGCGCATAATCCGCTGGGTTTACCGCTTGAGGCTCAGTCATTCTGTCACGAACTAACCTGGATGATCGGAAGACTTTAGCACTAGCAGTTAGCCCTTTGTAGCGTGGATGGTAAACCCAAACGCGGAAGTAAGCGAATAGGCAGGATAACCACGCGATTTTATCTAAGGACTCTCACACAAGGGGAGCAAGGGAAAAACACAAATTTAACCCGCGTCCTATAAACACACACTCGGATCAGAAAGCAAACCCAAGAAAATGAGTACTCACGATTTGGCTGACGGACAATCTGGACCAACATGGGCGAAACTCAATGACTGAGCGAGTGTGAGGCGCCATCTTGGCTCCTTTTATGCTTCCTGTTTCGCGACCGTACTACTTCCGGGTCCTAGTGCCGGTCGCGGAACGGGTGTGTGTGACACTGCTGTTGATGTGGAAACTGCTCAATCTGTTCCACGTGATGTTTGCCGCTATTGTCATAAGCCCGGACATTGCTACTCGAGTAGCTAACCCTAGTACTGTTTTTGATGGAATCCCTATTTCACATACAGTGTTTTCAGTCATTGATATGGCTAATGGGTTTTGGTCTGTTCCTTTACATCTAGACAGCCAGCCATGGTTAGCTTTCTTTTTCGATGTAAATCAGTATTTGTGGTCGCGGCTGCCACAGGGTCTGCATAATAGCCCAACAATATATCATCAAGCATTAAGGTGTCACCTGTCAGAGCCAGAATGTCCAGTTAAAGAGTCTAGCCTGGTCCAATTCATTGATGACATTCTTTTAGTCTCACCTAATCATGAAGTGTATAACAGAGAGTTACTAGCACTGTTGACACATCTCAGTGCACATGGTCATAAAGCTAACATTGCCAAAGCTCAACTAGCCACCACTTCTGTACAATTTCTAGGACAATCAGTACCAGCAGGACAGAGATCCATCCTCCCTAATCGGGTTGCAACAGTACGAATGTTCACTGCTCTATCAACAGTGAAAGGGCTCCGCTCATTCCTGGGCATGTGTAAATACTGTGGCCCATGGATTGAGGATTATGCCCGAATAGCTCAGCCTCTATATAATTTGTTGAAAGGATCTCCTAATGAGACAGACAGTATTCTGTTTTCTGAATGAGTCAGCTGAAACCGCATTCACCGACCTTAAAGCTGCTCTTACATCTGCACCTGCTTTAGGTTTTGCGCAACATGAGCTGCCGTTCACCCAATATGTGCATGAGCATGCAGGGTTCATGACTGCATGTTTGATGCAGGATCAATTCATATTGATCTACTATATATATACTATTCAGCTAAGCTGGACGTGAATGCTATTGGTTTTGGTCCATGTCTTCGCGCTGTTCAAGCTACATTTTTAGCTTTTACCGCCTGTGCTCCGATAGTGTTGACGCAACATCTCACGTTGTTGCGTCAACAAGCCAGTATTGAGCCAGTTGCTCCATTGGTCAAAATGGAGGTCCAACTGCTCAAAATGGAGGCTCAATACTCTCACAGCTCCTAACATTACCCTGAAAAGGGCAAAGATCACCAAATCCTCATCGTTAATGATGGCTGCAATGTCTGATTCCTTAGATGAGGGCGCGTGGAGTGATCATGACTGTGTGATGCTTTTACACTCACCACCTTCCAAAGTCTCTGAAATTCCTCTGGAAAATCCAGAAAAAAAAAAAAAAAACCTGTAGATAGTCTTTTAGTTAGTTAGTCTTTTTAGTTAGTTTTTTTGTTAATTTATGTTGTAATTTATGTTAGGAATATCTGTCTTGTCTCTGCTAGCCAGCTAACTAGGCCTCCTAGCTAGCTAGTTTAGCTTCTCTGTTAATTTATGTTGTAAGTTTATGTTGCATGTAGCACCTTGGTCCTGGAGGAACGTTGTTTCGTTTCACTGTGTACTAACTGTATATGGTTGAAGTGACAATAAAGCCTATTTGAACTTGAACATGGTCTTGTTTACTGACGGTTCAGCCCAGGTGCTGAATGGATGCAGACGGGCTGTGTGCTCATTACATGCTGTTATAGCTTAGGGTCGTCTTCCTGATCGAGTACACATACTCTGCACATGTTGCGGAGCTTGTTGCCCTGACTAATGCATGTGTCTTGGCTACAGAATGTTTAGACACAATCTACACTGACAGCCGTTATTGCCACGGCACAATACATGACTATGCAAGCATTTGGCGATGACGTGCCTTCCTAACAGCTTCAGGAACGGCAATCAAAAATGCTTCATATGTTTCTGACCTCTTGTCCGCGGTGAGCTTCCAAAAAGTTTGGCAGTAGTCAAGGTTAAAGCACACTGTCCAAAAAACACTGATGAAAGCAGAGGAAATGCCCTGGCTGATGCTGCGGCCAAACTGCATGCAGACTTCCTGCTACGTATCACAATCTCCGCCGTCAAAACCTCGAACTCTGCTTATGTGAAGGTTGAGTCACAACAACTTCGATCTTTCCTGATGGACATGTATGCTAATGCTCCTGCACTAGAAGTGTGGTCCTGGGTTGATAAAGGGGCAAGCCTAGACTCTGCTGGTGCTTGGACAAAGGGAGGTAAATATGTTGACCCTGAGTCCTTGCTGCCATACTTGGCCCAACAAATTCACAGTTTGGGACACGTGGGTGTTCAGACAATGGTTCACAGATTTTCTTCTACGTGGTGGAGCCCCAAGTTTCGCGCACATGCATCTGATGTCGTGAAACGCTGTGTTCTGTGTCAGGCTAACAACAGTGCAGCTGGAGTGCCAACTCCTGCAGCTCACACACCAGCGCCAGTAGGTCCGTTCAAACACCTGCAGATCGACTACATCACCCTTCCTCTATGTCAAGGTAAACGAGGTGTGTTGGTGGTGGTTGACCAATTTTCTCGCTGGGTTAAAGCCTACCCAACTAAAACAGGCACAGCTCTGCACACTGCAAAATTACTGGTCAAGGACTTCTTCCCTGGCTGGGGAATTGCCGAATGCATTCATTCAGATCGTGGAACTCATTTAACTGGAAAGGTTGTGCAGGAAGTCATAAAATTGTTAAACGTTCAGTGGAAGCTTCACTACCCTTACAGGCCCCAGGCTTCTTGGCAGGATGAATGTCAAAACCAGACACTGAACCTACGTCTGTCCAAGCTCCATCAGAGTGGAGTGTCATGGGTAGATGCACTACCAGCTGATCTGTGCAACATTTGGTCATCTCCTACAAGGGGGATTGGTCTCAGCCCATATGAGATCATAACTGGTCAACCCATGGCCCTGCCAGGCACACTTAAATTTAAGACAGGTAGATATTCATCTGACCTCTGATGCGCTGTTAAAGTATTGTGAAGAGCTCACTGATGCAGTCAGTGCTGCTCAACAGCGTGTTTCAGAGGCATGGACCTCACCTGTGAAGGGTGGCCATGCCATTGTACCAGGACAGTGGGTGATGATCAAAAATCACACTGCTGGACCATTGGAGGCGAAATGGAATGGACTTTTCCAAGTTCTTCTAGTAACCGATTCAGCAGTTTTATGTCAGAGGCATAAGACCTGGACTCATGCTTCACACTGTATAGGGGTGTTACCTCCTAAATAGGGTCAGTTTGGGTGGCTCTGGGAGAAGAGCTTTGAGAGGATCCGATGGCGTTTGGGCCACGGGTGTTACACTCGAAGCTAAGATTTCCTTTTCCCCAACATGCGGTTAGCGCTCCCTACTTCTCTTAGTGGACAGGACCCAAGTAAGGTAGGGAAAGATGGTCACCCTTTACAGTGGTCATATGGTGGATCCTAAACCGTTGCCAGTTACTAAAAAATTTAACGTAGGGAAAAAACACAGGGTTCAGAAGATTTCATTTGAATAACTCACAGAGAGAGAGAAAAAAAAACATACCATCTCTGTGTTTACTACCTGATTCTGCTATCTCTTGTGTGTGTGTGTGTGTGTGTGTGTGTGTGTGTGTGGTGTTTTTTTTTTGCAGGAACAACCAAGTGAGGCATTCCGGAGGTTGGAGAAGTTTCCTACAGAAGTCTTCGAGTCTGCTACAGGATACATCGGGTTCCCGCTTTCTCCCAGCTGGCCACACAGCACGCCTCAGCGTCCTTCGACATCTATTCGTGCCGTGCTGAGACAAGATCCAGCTATCCTCGCTGTCATCCCCACCACATCTCAAGAAGCTAATTTTGTCGATTACACACATAGACCAAAATTATGATTATAACATAATTACAATCACTGGGTTCACATTATACAATCACACTTGTGCTGCCACTGGAGGTCAAGGTTATTTTATTAAAAATTTCAAAAGACTACCTTCTCCTATAGTCTGGGGGAGACATGTAAAGGCCATTACTTGTTCAGCATATGTCATACTGTAACTATTAATTCATGTCCTTTATTACATTGTCAAAACTTAAAAACATATCAGTTACATCCTAAAATCAAGGTCAGAGTGTTCTTTAATTAATATCAACAAAATTTGACATACATCAGTTATCCGTGGTATGCTAATGGTTTTGATTCCAATGCAGGGAGTGTAGCCGTTGGTAATGTTCAAGCAGTTGCCACTCAGTGTTGCTCTCCAGGGGTGGAAGTCTGTAATCAGACTTATCTTCCCTCTCATAGTATAACTGACATCATTACCTTGACTAAATTTCCATGGTGTGTTGAAAACATGTAAAGGACTCTCCCTTTATGGGTGAAACCTCTGGGGCATTGCGCAGTTTTTGTCGTCGAACTCAGTAAACTTCATCTAAAGGATATTATTACACATATTCCAAGTTCAACCTAAATTTACAGCTCATTCTATACTTGATTGTGTTTCCGAACTTGGTCCATGGGTTAATTGGCTCTCAATTAATAAATTCTGTCGTGTTCTAGCTCCTTCTGGTACTTACTGGTTGTGTGGAAGTACCGCATATAGCGGATTACCCGCAAGATTCAATGGCCGATGATCTTTAATCTATCTTCTTTCAGCAGTGAGACCTCGACACCCGAATCCTAAGAACCAAGTTACGAGTAAACCTAATTCT
The DNA here is from genome assembly GCF_024256425.1 of Clarias gariepinus. Classification (NCBI taxonomy): domain Eukaryota; kingdom Metazoa; phylum Chordata; class Actinopteri; order Siluriformes; family Clariidae; genus Clarias; species Clarias gariepinus. The sequence goes on along the minus strand of NC_071120.1, from coordinate 6,035,971 downwards.
ACTCCGCAGCATGTCATTTTAATACACCGGCTTCCTACAGATCGTACAGAAATTAATCTAGATGTTCCTAGTTCTTGTGGACCAGTAAATTGCAAGGAAGCCGAATGCATTTGGTATAAGAACGGGAAAGTGCACACTGCCATAGAGAGGGGAGTTCAAAAGGTACCCCCAAATGCTAACCTTCATGACAATGATACCTTAACACTCCTACCAACAAAGCAGGAATATCAATCCTTTGCCGACTCAATCAACCAATCTGAAATTCCTATCTCTGTGACAGATAAGCTGATGTCGGACATTGCTTTCTATTCTAAAGTTGATGCTATTTTCACATTTAGTAGTAATAAACAAAAGTGCCCGTGAGTTATCAACTTCACACACGCTCCTATAAGAAGAACAGTCCTATCAAGGTTATATCATGTGCTCTTATTCCTAATTATGGTATTATGGTTAGTTTGGATCAGATCCGTATCCTATCTCACGAAGTTGAGAAATTGGCTAATGACACTGCCCAAGCCCTATGTGTGATATCTACCACACTACAATTACATCGCATGATGATTTTGCAAAATCAAGTTGCTTTAGATTACATCTTAGCACAACAGGGCAGTTGTAGGCCCTGAATGTTGTACGAATATTTTTGACCCTACCTTAAACCTAACTCAGTACATTAAAAACTTAGAGGAGTTACGTGATCACATTATACATATTGATCAAGTTAACGGTGATGGTCTAGGGGCCTGGCTAGGTTCCTGGTAGATATACTGTATGGCCGTGAAATCCTATTAGCTTTCATGGTTTTCCTTTTCATTCTTCTGTTAGCTTATGTGGCTATTCATTGCTGTTGGTTTTGTGTCTCTAAAAGCGTAAAACACACTCAACTAGGAGAAACTACAATAATATTGACTCCTAGGCCTAATGCCTACATTTGACGTGACCTTTTTCTTATTTTATGCTCGATACGCGGGTTAGAAGTGTAAGTCCTATTCCTTTGTGGAATATGTAAACGAGTAATCGCCTGGCCAGTGGTTACGGATTGTAAGACATGTTTCAAAAGATTAAGCATGCTGTTATGAATGCTTTTAGGGCATTCACAGAGAGGAATTGAGGGATTTATTTCAAATTTTCCTTAGAATTTTATATGAATATGGCACTAATCATAATCATAAATAATGGATTTATGTCAACAGTGTCCTTGTTTACTTAATAAGTGTCCTTGTTTACTTAGTTTTCACATTATGTTTTTAACCTTGATTGTATTTTTCTTCCATTGTTTTTCCTTTCTTGGCCTTGGGTCGATGTTTACATCGTAGTATAAAATGAGTGTTTTGCCATTTATGTTCGGATTTCAATGCCCAGGCTGACTGACGCATGCATGCAAATTAAAATATATTAAAATATACTATCTTCTCCAGCTGAACTCTGGCTCTGAGTCTCCTGATTCCTTAATCATCTAATGCTCTGGTCAGATCCAGAAGATTTTATTTTTATTTACAAAAATACTAATACTTCATTGAATAAAAAAATAAATACTATAATATTTGTTTATAATATTTGTTTATAATATTTATAAATAAATACACCTTTTTTTTTACAATGCTTCCCTTATATAATTACTTTTCATTTGTATTCTTATTATATATAATAATAAAATTTTTATTTCTTACTTTTTTTGTTGTAAAGCTGCTTTGAGACAATGACCATTTTAAAAGCTATACAAATTATAGTATGCGTTATGCGGTCGATATTGCCAGCTGAGAAGGAACAGCCAATCAGAAGTAGTGTGTGGAAGTCTGTGATTGGCTGGTTTTGTGGCAGTTTTGTAACACTGGACAAAGTTGAGCGAGCATACAGGCAGAGTCGAGCGCGCACAGAAAATAAATTTTGCACGCGCATGCAGGCAGAGACGAGGGCGCACAGAATCGACCAGTCGCGCGTGCGCAGAGAACATGTTGAGACAGAATCTGTCAGGGGTGGTCTGTGTGAGGCAGGCTTGGAGGACCCAAAAGCAGACACAACAGAAAATGTTCAATATAACTGATTTTAATGCACAATGTCAAGGTCAAAACAGATTAATTATAATCAAAAGGAAAGTTACTTTATTTAAATACCACCAATTTAACGCAAAAAATGAAAGTCAAAAGGAGGAGATTGAAATGAAAAAAAAACATTACTTTGAAGTAACCTGTGGCGTGGCTGAGCAGGGGCTGTAGATAGGAGCAAAGGAGCGAGTGGCACAGAGCGTGCGCGGTGGCCAGCAGAGCGCGCGCTGCTAAGAACACGCAGGCTGGACAAAAGCTGCAGCAGAGTGAGCGCGGCTGTGTGGAGAGATGAAGTCCGCTGTGCGCGTACTGAATCCGGCGCGCCGGTAGAGGGAGAGCAGCAGCAGCCGAGCGAGATCAGAGCTGCAGTGATCCTATGGGTTTAGACAGAGTCGCAGTCGAAAGGGAAAGCAAATGTTCAAAGCCGGGTTATCAGTCAACGACGCAAACAATTCCAAATCGTGAAGCAAAGGCGTAACTAGGGGAGAAAAAGGTCAACAACGTGAAAGGCAAAAAATTTATATTTTAGTAAAACACGACACAAAAACACTTGGCTTGGAGCACGCAATAATTCGGCAAGAGTTCGCTGTCTGAGAAAGAATTATATAGAGTGCGAGTGATGAATGAGATGAGGCGCAGGTGTGCTCGAGCATGAATGAATGAGGCGGCAAAATGGAAGCAACGGAATGGAGTGTGGAAAGAAGTCGCTGGAGATCATGACCTGGCTTGAGCAGAGGGCGTGACTTGGCGTACCGTTACAGAATCGAGCTGTTGAGCGCGCAGTGGGTACACTGCACGCGCATAGAGTGCTTTGTCTGCTCTTAAAATGTCAAACCCCGCGCTCAGAATTGTGGCAGGAATATAACGCCATAGAAACCCAGCATTCCTACTACAGTACTAATGAATGGACAAAGCACAGTCAAAGCCCCGGGGATTCTGCGTGCTGTCGCGTTGTATTCAGCAAGTAGCGCAAATTTTTGTGTTTGTTTCATTTCATGTCTGTAGTTTTATCGATAAATCTGCTCATATCTGCTCACGCGTTTATTAGCCGTTTAATCCAAAAGCCACACGCGCAACTCACTTTCACTTTGCAAAAGGCAGTGTTTATTGTTTAGTGTATATTTAAAGCACATAAACACAATAAAACAATATTGTTTTAGGCTTTTTGCACACACACGCGTGGGTGCGTTACAATAATAATAATAATAATAACAATAATAATAAATTCGGAGCACTACTAGTACAACTACTACTACTACTACTAATAATAATAATACTGAATGAAGAAAGCTTAGTTAAATAAAGTATCATCATAGAAGGAAAGAAGAAAATGAAGAATAAATACATATCAGTATTTACAGTTTGAGCTCGACACGTTTATGAGCTCTCTCGCTTGCTGTCATTGGGCGCCTAAGAGAGAGAACACATTTTGAGCTTCAGTAGAGACACAATACTTCAGACTGAAACACGACTGCCCCCTACAGGTAATAAAGGGCATTTTCACAGCTTGCCGCGCGCAGCCGTGGCAAGTTGCGGGATCCCTTTTCTCGAAACGTGCATTTTTAATGGCCAGATCTGTATGTACTTTTTTACAGATGTGGTCTTTAAAAACGCGCGTTTTCGGAAAAGGGATCCCACGACTTACCGCGAGTGCGCGCGGCAAGCTGTGAAAATGCCCTTCAATACCTGTAGGGGGCAGTCGTGTTTCAGTCTAAAGTATTGTGTGTCTACTGAAGCCGAAAAATGTTATGTCTCTTAGGCGCCCATTGACGGCAAGCGACAGAGCTCATAAACGTGTCAAGCTCAAACTGATATGTATTTATTCATCATTTTCATTCAGAATTATTATTATTATTAGAAGTAGTTCTCCAAATTTATTATTATTATTATTATTGTAACGCACCCGCGCGTGTGCAAAAGGACTACAAAGATGTATGACGTTAGCCTATATTTACGCGCTTTCAAAGCTGACGGGTACTGGTGGCTCAGTGGTAGGTGATTCGCCCGACCCGGGTTCGATTCCCAGCCAGTGCTATTCGCTAAAATACCACGATATAGCCATTACATTATCAAGTTATGCTTCAGTACTAAATGCATGTTGGCAATCGAGAATTTTTTTTTCTTAAGCTATGAAACACATTAGCACTTACCACACAGTTGCTGTAATTTAATGATTATCATAAGCAAAAAGTGTAAAACAAAGGATTCACATTTATTACATTTTCACCCAGAGCGGGATTCGAACCAGGGTCTGGACGATTTTATAGGATATACGGATATTATACAGATATTATTTAAGCAACGCCACACCACGTGGAAAGCAACAAAAATGCTTCAATTTCATTGGCTGTTACTGAGTGTCAGCTATTCACGACTGGCCCCCGCGAAACACAGAATCCCCGGGCTTTGACTGCGCTTTCTCCATTCGTTATTACAGGGGCGGACTGGGACCAAAAAGTGGCCCTGGACTTCCTGGCCCACAGCAGCCCACACCATAATACATTGGCTCATTAATGTAGAGATACATTTTTAACACCAGTTACTAGTATAAAAATATAACACAATACAGAAATCAATGCTATTTAAACATGTTATTTGAAGTATCACTGAACATATATTGGGTCAAAGAAACGAAAAAAAAGAACATCAAGACAAATATAAATCTATAAAGACAATATTTTAAAAGGAATGGCAATAAAACTGAACACGTAAGCTGAAATAAAATCAGTAGCAGCAGTAGCTCACGCTAGTAAACTAGTTAATTATTTTAATTATTAGGGTAGTCAATATTAACACGAGATAATACTGAGAAACATTATTTCAATTAATATTGACCACCATCATAATAACTAGCACAAGTTAGTGCTGCTACTAATTTTATTCTGTTTGATTGCCATTCTTTTTACTTGGCTCTGGTAGATCAGGGGAGACGTGTTGGTCATCATCAGCATGTATTATGATGTGGGATGTGGTGCGCTGCTGGATCCAGCCTCACTGTCCCTGACCTGTTATAGGCATAATCTGTTCATTTAAAGCATTTCACAGCATTTTCCTGTAAAGCTTTTTCTTATTTTCGCGTAACCTTTTCTTCTTCCTCCTTTTCATTCATGTAAATTATTATTAATTTGCTCAGAAAATTCGCTGCATCGAGAAAGGATCAATATCTAAAAATTTTAAGATGCCCACGTGTGTGGACAAAGAATACAAGAGTGTATAATCTTTAATAAAGTTAGCCTAATACAATATTGTTTCCAATGCTGAAGCAAACATGATTTTGTTTTAGTCTATTCATTGAATACAACGCGACAGCGCGCTCCGAGGTGAAGCGCACACACAGTTACTGTAATCCCCCATCTCACCTTTACAACAGGTGTGAAGTCATCAAACCGGTTTCGCTGCTGGGGGAATTCACAGAATTGGGGGTTTTAAAACAAATTAACAAGACCGAGCAGACTTCAGACAGGGGGTTTGGTTGGTTAGAAGTGGCGCTGACGGGGGTGGGGCGGGAGGGAGTCTCGCCCGCGGAGCAATTCAGTGTAGAACCGCCACTGCCTATTCTCCACCACATCACGTACTTCCCTGATCTCCATCTCCGCGCTTTGCTTTTACAATGTGGAGCAAGTCCGAGATCATATTAACGTAGCATTCATCATTCAAAGTTATTCATATCAGTGTATAGTAAGTGTGATTTGAAAAGTGCTATAACTCCACCTGCCACAGTTTCAGCCACTGGAACTATCTGACTACATGTGAAGTGCCATGAAAAAGTATTTGCCCCTTCCTATTTTTTTTTTTTTGCATTTCTTTGCATATTTGTCACACTTATATAGGTGGAATTTTACCTTTAGGTGAGAACGTATAGGTTAATATGTATAGGTGAGAACAGCTGATTCACACTTGGGGAGAGTGAATAATTTGCATTTGAATGTTGTCTGGCATTGTAAGCACACGCAGTGACACTAAAAGAACAATAGGATTAATAGGAATAGGAGGCACTAAAGAGGAGGATTTTCATTTAGACTATAAAAAAATTAACCTGCGTCTATCTTTAGGCGTGCCAGCTGCCACTTTTTAGTCTTATAATGCCCACATGACATGCTGGTACAGAGCTGGACGTAGCTCATCCATGCCAATAATCCCGTGTTTGCACCCTGAGCTATAAAATACGAGTACGACGGCCATCCGCGGACAGCAGCTCCTGCCTCCGTCCGCTCGCGCTTGCTCTTCTGGGGCGCGTTCCAATTGCCCCGTTTGCATGCCGCACTTCCGCGTTGTGTGCGCGCGTCTCATTCACACCGCGTAGTAAAATCCACTGTAAACCAACAAACCCCGAGTATTTTATAGCGCGGATGAACCCGGGATCATTAGCAAGGAGAGCTCTTCTTCACTATTCGTGCCTAATTCTGCAGCCCTGCTTCTTCGCATATCTGAAGGAGAGGCCGCCTAACTAGTGAGCGAGGAGCGATATTAATTTGGGCGCACGCCGTGACAGACTAAAAAAAAACTATTGTCCTAGAAAATGTAACAGATGAGGACTCTGATTAATGTGCAAAAACTATATAATAAAACTATAAGACTACATGCCTTTATAAGACTCAACTTTTATTTAAGCGCACTCACAATAACGAAAAAAACGTGATTTTATAAATGTTTGAAAGCAAATAAGCTGCGCTGCTCTGTATTGTTTTTGGTGAACTTGAGCGCGTCAGAAAATGAACGCAAACGTTTTTTTAAATGGTCAGAGTCAGTCTGCTTGCTGTTTTCCCGACGCGTTTATAATCATTAGTCTACTTCTGCCGGTGCGCTCTGGAAAACTTTATGCATGCGGCTGAGCGCTGATTAAAACTATGGAGTAAATTAAAGAGGAGAATCACGATGCCGAATCGAAGTCCTGAGCCCAAACCTCATTTAAATTAAATTAACAAATACTATAAGTAAAAAAAAACAATAGCCCACGTTTAGAAACCGTTTATAAATTCTTTTCGACATGAGTTGGCCCGGTGTTATGCGCCGGGAGATTTTCTGAAGCTCCGAAATCACGGGGCATTTTTTCTAAATAGATGCTATTGTTAATAACTGATGGAGGTTTTGAGCTGTATACACACACATTTTTGAGGGGTTTAAAACGAATTAGTCCGAGCAGACCTACATGAAAGGTGAGAAGTGAGTAACTGCGCGCGCTGTCGCGGTGTATATATTGTACAACACGCGTTTATCAACCTACATAAAAACGCTGCCTTTAAAAAACGCTTTATAAAAACGGTGCCTTTTGTAAAGTGAAAGTACTTTACAAGAGACAAACTGCTTTATTCTAGTCATGAATTCACAATCACATCACATTCCAGCTATTATTTCCAGCCGTGGTTAAATAATGTATGAAATAATTATTAAATGCTGGACACAAACAGCAAATATGATGATTATTATAAAATGCCAGAAGAAGCTCGTGGTCATAAAATAATATTTACTTAATAATATAATATATATAGTTCATTTATGTCTTCTGATGATGTCGACACATTTTTTACGTTTTAAGTGAGATATGTTGGCATATTCACGAATCAGGACATTCGCATAGTTAAGACTATCAGATAGCCTACTATCAGGAAATTAAATTAATTTTAACACCATGTAAACCGAGACATTGCCATGTCTTTTACTGTTTTGTCCCTGTTAAAACATTACAAAAAATATATAAGAAACTTATTAAAAATTTTAAAGCACGAATTTGGGCATCTCATTTCATCATTATGAAAAAAATATGAAGCACATGTACACACATTTATCATGAAAGATCTGTTGTAAAGCAAAATAAAATTCATGTTTGCTTCAGCATTGGGAACAATATTGTTTTAGACTAAGTAATTATACACAATTCTTCGTTGTACAGTACTTGGTCCGGCGTGCGTTTAAATAAAGTCCTTCCATGCGCCATCTGGCGGATATTCAGTGAAGCACAACACATTTATTTAAATTCCCGAATGTTGCTTACGGCAAGTCGCGGCGCCGCGCGCGCTAAATTGAGGCATCCCGCGGGAAAACACACGCAGTCTTAATGACCACATCTGTACAGATAAACCACGCATTCAGCGGAGGATCGTTGACTGGCTTACTCCTAAAATATTTGCAATGCAAGAAACTGGCAAAGACATCTCAATGAGCCGGGACAGCATTTATGGAAACCATAAACTTAAATTCCCACGTAAGAACTGGAGCCACCTATTGGGTACATTAAAGATAGTGGAGGCTTATGACAAAATAAACACTTCTTGATTGATAACATACTGAAAATAGTCCAAGTCCAGCTGATGGACATCTACTGTATAACTGCACTTATTCTTGACCTGAGGCATTCTAGCAAGTGCATCAAAAAAGGTGGTTGTAAATTAAAATAACTCAGACATTAATATTCCTTAGACAAAATCATCTCAGTTTTTAGTCATTTCTGAGGGAATTTGGGAGGAATTTGCGCACTTACCTGAGACGATGAGTAAGCTATTGGCTGCTGATCCGCCATTTTGGCACCTGTGGTTTAAAAACGCTAATGGGGCGCACGCGATTAATCTTTCCTCTGATAGTAGTTCCTGTGACCTTGATGACGTATTTTTGACAGTGGTGTAACACACAGCATTCATGGGCGTAATTTTGCAATTCGTCCGTGTAACAGAGGAGTGGTAAAAACAAGTTTTGTGTCTGTAAACAGTCAGAGTCGTATATTTCAGAGTCGTATTGTAACAAACACACAAATTCTCGTATCTGTAAGCTGTCGTGACTGTAGATTTTGGAATACAACTCAAACAAAAGACAGAATTACACACAAATCTTTTTTTATGCACGATTATTTTTGACAGTGATTTTATTCCATAGTACTGAGTTATTTTATTAAAGAACATGAACAAAGCATGGTACCAGGAGTGAAGTAAAAACAAAGAACAGCCTGTTGTGAAAGTGACATATGGATACTCTGAAACCACCAGAGAACTTGAAGCTCACTGGAAATGTTGACAGCAACTGGCGCAGTTTTAAGCAGCAATTTGAGTTGGCCGCTATTGGGATGGACACAAAGCCGGAAGCACAGGCTATTGAAGTGTATAATACATTTGTCTTTAATTTACTGAATTTTATAATAATAGCTAAATTTACTGCTCATTGTTCGCCCAAAAAGAATGAAAGAATGAAAAAGAAAGAATGATACGTGTTTCATTCACGTGTGCAGCAGCCGCAGGAGACATTTAATAATTTCCTGACTGACCTGAGATTACAGGCTTAGACATGCAATTTTAACCAGCTAAGTGACTCAATGATAAGAGATTGGATTGTGTTTGGTATTGGTGATGCAAAACTCAGACAACACTTACTGAGAGAAACAAAGCTCACTTTGCAAGAGGCATTCAAAATTTGTCAAGCTAGTGAACTTGCTCAACTTCATGTAAAAACATTTGGTGAAATAATGCCAAAAAGCATGTCTTCAAATACAGATGCTGCAATTGGTGCAATATCCTTTAAAGAGAAGACATGCACGTTTAAAGCAGCAAAACAGAAGGATGGCGTCTACAGTTGCAAACGATGTGGTACTGATCATCAGCCTAAGCAATGTCCAGCTTTTGGAAAGCAGTGTGCAAAGTGTAAAGGTAAAAATCACTTTGCAATGTTGCAAATGAAACAAAAAGGCAGATCTGTCAAGATGATAGAAGAAACTGATTTGAGTGATACATTCTTTGTTGGCATGGTAACCAGTAAAAACCTGCAGGAATCTGAGAACACTGGACGTGAACAGCTATCAGTCAAGAGGATGCTGTCAAAAATGACAAATGGGTGGCACCACTACAGATAAACGGAGCTCTGGTCACTCTCAAGCTGGAAACTGGTGCTTAAGCAAACTTAATAAGCGTGTCAGACATTAAAAATATGACAGAAAGGCCAAAAATCAAGAAGAAGCCAATACTCCTCAAGGATTACAATGGAAAAAGCATTGACTCTTTAGGCATATGCAGGCTGAAAGTACCAGTAAAAGACAAGGTGCATCACCTACTCTTCTCTGTTGTTGCTGAGGAACTGGAGTCCCTGCTTGGTGACAAAGCCTGTGAGCCAACACTAGGAGTAATCAAAAGAATTCAAGAACCAACTGACTGGGTGAACTCCATGGTATGTGTGAAGAAAAAGAATGGAGGTTTAAGGGTATGTATGGATCCAAAGGATCTGAATGATAAAGCGTAAGCACTATCAAATACCAAAACGTGAAGAAATAATGAATGAAATGGCGGGTGCCAAATATTTCACGAAGCTTGATACCTCACAAGGATTTTGGCAGATTAGTCTAGACGTGACAGCACAAAGTACTGTACCTTCAACACTCCGTTTAGATATTCTTTCCTTAGAATGCCATTTGGAATAAAATCTGCATCAGAAATCTTTCACAGAGTGATGGAGAACATCATTTAAGGGCTTGAAGGAGTCAGAGCATATACATTTACATTTAGGCATTTGGCAGATGCTCTCATCCAAAACGACTTACTTTTTTTTTTTTATCTCATTATACATCTGAGCAGTTGAGAGCCTTGCTCAAGGTCCCAACAGTGGCAACTTGGTGGTTGTGGGGTTTGAACCTGGGATCTTGAGATCAGAGTTAGCGGCAGAGGTGGAAAGAGTAATAAAATTTTGTACTCAAGCACAAGTACTGTGTACTTACTGAAGTACAAGTAAAGTTACCATTATAAAAATCTACCCAAGTTAGAGTAAAAAGTAGCTCATAAAAAAATTACCCAGAGTAAAAGTTACCGAGTTACTTTTTTTTTTTTAACAGCGGGGGTGGGATGAGGCATTCTAGCGTAGTTCAAAAAAGATGAGCAGATATAAATCTCAAACTAGTTGTTTTTAACTAAAAGAACACCTTTGCATAATAAAGCTGTTGTCTTTCTTGTGCTTGAAAATCAAAGTGGTCACTTAAATATGGTGTTACGTCCCAGTCTACGGTTGGGCTGTACAGCAAAAAAATGGTTCAGGGACAGGGCCCATTCTAGACCAGACCATATGGGGGATTGATTGATTATGTAATCAATTACGTAACATTTATCTTAGCTGGATCGTCTAATTCTCAAAAACGTTTAACCTAAAGTAAGACTTAACACACTATAACTATAATATTTACAAAACTGAAAGGTTGTCTTATGAATAATAAAAAAACTAAGTTGAAAACTACAGATGAGCTATAGAACAGATCATATATATATATATATATATATATATATATATATATATATATATATATATTTTTTTTTTTTTTTTTTTAAGTAAATGAACAGCCCTCTTCTCTTCAATCCACTCTACAACAACAGTCTCCTATTTCCCTTTGAAAAAACTTTCAAAAATTCATCCATGAACTACAGTGTGGGGCGGGTCTTTACTTAGGGGTCTGTCAGACAACGGTAATTTGTCTTCGGTCTGTCAAATTCAGCGGACGTGGACTCATCGCTGTGCTTGTTGTAACTGAAAAAACGCTGCAGCTTCTTCAAAGTCTTTCCACTCCGTGACCACTGAAACTACGTCTTGACTCATTTGCATACGGACGGTGATTAGATGTTTACCGAGGGCTCAGAGTTTACCCACTCAAACATTGTTCTATGGTGTACATATCAAACACACAGGTACAGCGATTATAGGACACCACACTCATAGTTATTCATGTTATTCACATCTATCCATCCATCCATCCATCTATCTATCTCAGCACCCGCATATGATGGGGAAACACGATATCCTGAAATCCATGATATACTGTATGAATATCCATGATAAAACAGACATACATAATTGCCACAGCACATATTATAATAGCATTTTTACATTAAATAATGTATCTAAATTGGTTATTTTTCTTTAATTTCACAAAATATGAAAACTTGAAGTTTATTACAAATGTTAACTGGGTGAATTGATTTCCAGGAGTCTCTTGTTAAAAATAGTGTTTTTAAAAAAACATCATCTCACTGTATTACCTAAGCACACATGTCTCTAAGGCAATTTTAGACATCCCTGATACTTCCACAGCCAGTAGGAAGAGGAAAACTGATTTTCCTGAGGCCCAGGAAAATACGTTTCCCATACCTAAATTGAAAGACAGTGTTTTTTAAACATTTTGTGCATATTGTGTTACCTGTGCCCCATGTGCACATGTCTCTGAGGCAATTTCAGACATCCATGATACTTCTACGGCCAGTAGGAGGAGGAAAAACGATTTTCTTGATGCCCAAGAAAAGATGTTTCCCATACTTTAATTTAAAACAGACAGTATTTTTTTTAAACCATTCTGATCAATATTTTATCTTTGCTACGGGCACACATGTCTCTGAGGTAATTTCAGACATCCATGATACTTCCAAAGCCAGTAGAAGGAGGGAAACCCATTTTCCTAATGCCCAGGAAAATATGTTTCCCATACTTCAATTGAAAGACACTTTAAAAAAAAAAACATTCTGTGCATTGTGTTACCTGTGCCCCATGTACACGTCTCTGAGTCAATTTCAGGAAAATAGGTTCCCCATACTTCAATTTTAAAGACAGTGGTTTTAAAACATTCTGTGCACTATGTTTCCTGTGCCCCACTTCAATTCAAAAGACAGTGCTTTTGAAACATTATTTTATTCTGTGTGCATGCATACAGTACAGGCCAAAAGTTTGGACACACCTTCTCATCTATCTGTCAATGTGTTTTCTTTATTTTCATGACCAAATGATGGTGAAGCTCATCGAGAGAATGCCAAGAGTGTGCAAAGAAGTAATCAGAGCAAAGGGTGGCTATTTTAAAGAAACTAGAATATAAAACATGTTTTCAGTTAGTTAACCTTTTTTTGTTAAGTACATAACTCCACATGTGTTCATTCATAGTTTTGATGCCTTCAGTGAGAATCTACCAATGTAAATGGTCATGAAAATAAAATAAACACATTGAATGAGTGAAGGTGTGTCCAAACTTTTGGCCTGTACTGTATGTGTATGTATACACACACACATGTATATATTGTATGGTTGTGTGTTGGGAATATCTGTTCAAAAAGCTTAGGTACAGTGTTATCTGTAGTACAAATGTTATACAGTGGGGCAAAAAAGTATTTAGTCAGCCACCAATTGTGCAAGTTCTCCCACTAAAAAAGATAAGAGAGAGGCCTGTAATTTTCATTAAAGGTATACCTCAACTATAAGAGACAAAATAAGAAAAAAAAAAATATTTATTTGCAAATTATGGTGGAAAATAAGTATTTGGTCAATAACAAAATTTCATCACAATACTTTGTTATATACCCTTTTTTGGTAATGACAGAGGTCAAATGTTTTCTGCAAGTCTTCACCAGGTTTTCACACACTGTTGCTGGTATTTTGGCCAATTCCTCCATGCAGATCTCCTCTAGAGCAGTGATGTTTTGGGGTTGTCGCTGGGCAACATGGACTTTTAACTCCCTCCAAAGATTTTCTATGGGGTTGATATCTGGAGACTGGCTAGGCCACTCCAGGACCTAGAAATGCTTCTTACAAAGCCTCACGATAGATGGCCCCATTCATTCTTTTCTTTACACGGATTAGTCGTCTTGTTCCCTTTGCAAAAAAACAGCCCAAAAGCATGTTTCACAGTAGGTATGGTGTTCTTTGGATGCAACTCAGCATTCTTTTCTCTCCAAATACGACAAGTTGAGTTTTTACTAAAAAGTTCTATTTTGGTTTCATCTGGTAGCGACACACAGCTCCAATCATATCAAGTTTGCTGATGACACGACCGTGGTGGGTCTCATCAGCAAGAACGACGAGTCAGCGTACAGAGAGGAAGTGCAGAGGCTAACGGACTGGTGTAAAGACAACAACCTGTCTCTGAACGTCGATAAGACAAAAGAGATGGTTGTTGACTTCAGGAGGACGATCACTCCCCGCTCAGCATTGACAGCTCTTCTGTGGAGATCGTCAAGAGCACAAAATTCCTGCGTGTCTACCTGGAGGAGAACCTCACCTGGTCCCTTAACACCAGCTCTCTGCACAAGAAAGCCCAGCAACGTTTTTTCTTCCTGAGAAGGCTGAGGAACGCCCAGCTTCCACCACCAATCCTTACCACCTTCCATAGAAGAACTATCGAGAGCATCCTGAGCGGCTGCATCACTGTCTGGTTTGGGAATTGTGCCATATCAGACCGCAAGACCCTACAGCGGATAGTGAGGACAGCTCTTTTGCACAATATTTGTTACTTGCACAAAAGACTCTTTTCTGCTGCTATCTACAGGTAAATGTTTACTGTTTCTCATTGCACTACCACAAATTACTACCACAGAGCACTAAAACATATTATGTTGTCACTTTTGTCTGCACATTTGCACGTGCATTTTGTTGTCTTTGTCTTTTTCAGATAGGACTTTAGATAGGATAGTTTCTGTTATTTATAATGTTAATCTGGTTTGTCTCTTCTTAGTTAGTTAGCCAGTCAGTTTTGTTAATTTATGTTGTAACTTTGTTGTATTTAGCACCTTGGTCCTGGAGGAACGTTGTTTCGTTTAATCGTGTACTAAGAGTATATGGTTGAAATGACAATAAAATCCTACTTGACATGACTTGACCATATGACATTCTCCCAATCCTCTTCTGGATCATCCAAATGCTCTCTAGCAAACTTCAGATAGGCCTGGACATGTACTGGATTAAGCAGGGGGACACGTCTTGCACTGCTGGATTTGCGTCCCTGACGGCGCAGTGTGTTACTGATGGTAGCCTTTGTTACTTTGGTCCCAGCTCTCTGCAGGTCATTCACTAGGTCCTCCGTGTGGTTCTGGGATTTTGCTCACATCTCTTGTGATCTTTTTGACCCCATGGGGTGAGATCTTGCATGGAGCCCCAGATCGAGGGAGATTATCAGTGGTCTTGTATGTCTTCCATTTTCTAATAATTCCTCCCACAGTTGATTTTTTCACACCAAACTGCTTACCTATTGCAGATTCAGTCTTCCCAGTCTGTGCAGTGTACACTTTTGTTTCTGGTGTCCTTTGACAGCTCTTTGGTCTTGGCCATAGTGGAGTTTGGAGTGTGACTGTTTGAGGTTGTGGACAGGTATCTTTTATACTGATAACGAGTTCAAACAGATGCCACTAATACAGGTAACAAGTGGAGGACAGAGGAGCCTCTTAAAGAAGAAGTTACAGGTTTGTGAGAGCCAGAAATCTTTCTTGTTTGTAGGTGACCAAGTACTTATTTTACTGAGGAATTTACCAATTAATTAACTAAAAATGTGATTTTCTTGATTTTTTTTTCTTATTTTGTCTCTCATAGTTGAAGTATACCTATGATGAAAATTACAGGCCTCTGTCATCTTTTTAAGTCAGAGAACTTGCACAATTGGTGGCTGACTAAATACTTTTTTGCCCCACCGTATAACATTTGTACTACAGATAACACTGTACCTAAGCCTTTTGAACAGATACCCCCAACACACAACGTGTGTGCATATATACACATATACATACACACACAATAAAATAGTGTTTCAAAAGCACTGTCTTTTGAATTGAAGTGTGGGGATGTCTTAAACTGACTCAGAAATATGTGTGCCGTAGCAAAGATAAAATAGTGATCAGAATGGTTTAAAAAACACTGTTTTTCAAATTAAAGTATGGGAAACAAATTTTCCTGGGCATCAGGACCGTGCGATCGGGAAAACATAGGGAAACTGAATTTACCCGGAACACGGCCTTGTTCAGGGTTCTATTTTAAACCATATGGAAATGGTGGTATATGGCAGAAAGAACTAGATCCAAATCATTAACTAATGAAATAATGAGGTTTGTATATACAAAAAGAAATACACACACACACACACACACACACACACACACACACACACACACACATCAGGAGGAGAATCAAATTCAGGGTGGCCCCAGGCCAAAATAAACAAAATGGTATTTATATTTAGTAGCTAGATTACCTGCAAAAAAACAAACAAAACAAAAAAAAACAACACAAACAAAAATACAGGTACCTTCCTGGACTCCCTAAACCAAAAACAGTGAATAAATTCCCCCTTCCCAAAATAAATGGCAGCCACACCCCTACTACTAGTGAGAAACACAAAAATACAGTGAAATTATCTACAAATATATACAAAGACCAACCAAACCAAAGGGACCAAGCAATAATCAAAGTCAATGGGATGCAAAGAGTCAAAACCAGAATACACAACCAAGTATCAAAACGCCAAAATCACAATCTCTTTCCTCTTTCCTGCGCGACCAGGACATGATACACACACGCGAGCACAACGAAGCATTTATACAAAGCAGAATATTTTTTTATTATTTTAGCATTTTCATTCATTTGTTTTACTCAGTAGCGAATATGAATTAAAAATTAAGCGAATTACAATACTTCAAACAAAACATACTTAAGTAAAAGTAAAATTACAGATTTTAAAAACTACTTTAAAAAGTAGAAATACACACACACACACACACACAAAAAAAACTACTCAATTACAGTAATGAGAGTAAATGTAATTCGTTTCTTTCCACCTCTGGTTAGCGGACTGAAACTCAATAACGACAAATGTTAGTTTGGTATGTAAGAACTTCTATTTCTTGGAGACAAATTGTCAAGTCAAGCAATACAGCCTGATAGTGAAAAGATAAATGCCACCCTGAAAATGAAATGTCCAACAGACAGGAAAGGAGTACAGTGCATCATGGGCATGGTGAATTATATAGAAAAGTTTATTCCGAATCTTTCTTCGAAAACATCATGTCTGCGAGAACTCCTGCAAAAGACAACAGACTTTGCATGGACAGACAAACATGAGAGAGAATGGCAACAGTTGAAAATAGCATTGACCTCAGCACCCATTTTGCAGTTATTTGATCCAACCAAGAAAACTAAAGTGTCCACAGATGCCTCCAAGAATGGTCTTGGTGCAGTTTTATTGCAAGCTGATGATGAGATCTGGAAGCCAGTAGCGTATGCAAGCAGATCGATGACTGACTCTGAGTGTTGATATGCACAAATTGGAAAAAGAGTGCTTGGGATTAGTCTTTGGCCTGGAGAAATTTCATAATTATGTGTATAGCCTTTCCACCTTTGCTGCAGAGACTGATCATTGTCCATTAATTGCATTAATAAAAAAGAATCTAAATGAAATGACACAAAGGATTCAAAGACTGATGATGAAATTTCAGAGGTATGATTTTAATTTGGTATATACGCCTGGCCAATACCCTCTCACTAACACCTACACAAAATAGTAAAAGTACAACAGAAGAAGATGTTGAGATTTATGTGAATTTGGTGCGCACAGCGTTTCCAGTGTCAGATGCAAAGTTGACGCAAATAGCTGAAGAAACCAGGAAAGATGATGAGTTACAAGCTGTCATTGACAAGGAGCCAATGATAATACCAGACTTACCAACATCACCATGGGAGAAAGTTAGAATAGATCTCTTCCATCCAGCAATAACTATTTAGTGCTGATTGATTACTACTCCAATTACCCTGAATTGGCCTCACTGTTGAACATGTCATCAAAATAACACATGCAAATCAATTTTTGCAAGACATGGCATACCACAGTCGTCAGTGACAATGGTCCATGTTTCAGCGGCAAAGAGTGGCAAGACTTTTCAGTGCAATATGACTTCAAGCATGTCACTTCAAGTCCAGAATATGCTCAGTCAAATGGCAAAGCTGAGAAAGGAGTTCACATTCTCAAGCAACTTTTAAAGAAGACTGCTGACAGTAAGTCTGATCTGTACCTTGCTCTGCCCAATTATAGATCCTCTCCGTTAGAGTGTGGCGTGGCCCTGGCTGAGATGTTGATAAATTGGAAACTTCGCACTACATTACTGTCTTGTGCCAAATGGAAGGGAAATGTGAAAATGAAGCAGAAACAACTGAAAGATAGACAGAAGTTCTATTATGACAGGGCTACAAAGTGTCTACAACCATTGGTGAGGAATGATGTTGTCCGAATCAAAGATGATGAGAACTGGAGCAAGAAAGCCACAGTCATGCAAGAAGTAACTCCAAGATCACATACTGTGAAAACGGATGATGGACAAATCTTCAGACGGAACAGACGTGATCTGTTAAGGACTGAAAAAGAAAGAGAAGACCTGAATTAATGCAATGCAAGATCTGAGTCAACTGCATTGTCCACAACAAATGACTGTAACACTGATCCAAGCAACGAAACACAAATACCAGACAATCAAACATTTACAGTAAGAAGATCTACAAGACACATTAAAAAGCCTGATAGGTTAAATCTGTAGAAAATTGCTGAAAGAGTAAATGTTAATGTTTGTAGTTAATTTGTATTGACTGTTTAACAGTTTAAATATAGGCACTGAGTTAAAATGTTATTCTAAGCGCAAGTTAAGGTGTTTTATAAAATAATACTAAGTTACTTGTTTATGTTCATTTGAAGAATGGGGAATGTGATATCAAGTGATTGTACCTGTTACTCTAGAAAGCCACTAGAGGGCAGTGTGTTCAGTGTTATGTGTTGAATACAAAACGTATAAAGTCAGAAGAAGAAGAGCATGCATGGAGAAGTAAAAGAAGTAAAAAAGACAAACATCCTAAGACTGTACTGAGCTATTTTTTATTAAAGAACATGAACAAAACACACACTTCAGTCCAGTAGATGGCAGTAAAACTCCTTATACCCCTATCTCACCTACGCGGTTTCGCGCGGTGGCCATAAGTACGGTGTATCATGATTCACCGCGAGTTTTTGGCGCTTTGAGTACGTTTCCATCTTTCCGCGCAAAAAATTAAACATCTATAACTTTTTTGGCCGGTCCTCGCAGAAGCTTGCGGTCCTTACAGAACTTCGCGGAACGCCAGCGAAAGGTCGGCGGGCAATCGCGGCAGCTCACGGTGCCTCACTCCGCATCTCACCGTGAGTCAAACCGCATAGGTGAGATAGGGGCCAACATCTTTATGCGGTATCAAACTGCTGTGCCGCGAGCTCCTTCTCCTGGCTCCTTTCAGGCCAAGTTTAGTGATGGGTCGTTCATGAACGAATCGTTCTTTTTGAACGAATCTTTAACATGACTCAGATGAACAAGTCGTCTCGGAGAGTGATTTATTCATTTTCTATTGGGCGCGCATGCCTCCGTGTGTTATACATGTGGTGTTTTGTGGAGAACTTTTAATACAAAGACACACGGAGACCAGGTTGCAAGCTACTGCTCACTTTTACTCTCTTATTCTATACCCCTCTTACCGGGTATACCAGCATATCTTAACAAGGAGAGCACCACCTTCAGGTAAGGAATAATAATACAACTCTCATACATCAGAATACAGTATACAGAAAACAGTATTGAACGATTCTCAGCAATAAGTCTTCAAGTCTCGAGTCGTTCGTTCTTTTGACACGTGACTCCCATGGACTCTATGCAGTGCAGTACACAGGAAACAGTATTGAACGATTCTCAGCAATGAGTCTTCGAGTTTTGAGCAGTGTTGCTCGTCAGTAAGGAAAGTAGCTATTGGCTGTCGTAGAAGTCGCTAGATGACGTCATCACGTAATTTGCATAATGCACGCTGCACAGTGTGAAAAAGCAGCTTTACATGCTTCTCCAACGTGATCACATGCCAGCATAGAACAGTGTTCAGCGATAACTAATGCCATGGTGGCTTCAGCTTTTTTTGAAGAGTAATTTTTTTACCATAAATGGCAGTTTGTTTTGTGTGAAACTATTGTAAGGCTTTGCCTTTTGTGTATGTTTCTGAGTTGACGTGTTTTTTTATATCGCAAAGTTTGGCATAAAAATCAGTCTTGCAAAACAGGCAGTATGCCCGTGTATTATCTCCAATAAAAGGCTTCAACCATCCCTTGAATTCAGGATTTGATTCCCACTCCTTTCTGAATTTCTGTGAGTATAGTTTTGACTGAGACATGATGAACTAGCGAGCTATATGTTTATGCTAAAGTCACAGAGAAGCACACACACAGTGGATGAGGTAAGTAATGAGGCTGTTTAAGTCAAATGCAGCGATTTATTCTTGTGCAGCAATTTATTTTAGACAAAGAACATTTTTTAATATGTATCGGAACAGGATATTTTTTTATTTACATCCTGCTTACAAGCCAGGGCGGGATCATTTAACGGCGGATTCGCGCATGGGCAATTCATTTGCAGTCGAGACTCGTAGGAGTGAGCATCTCCTGCTGTAACTGCAGCTGGGGGGGGGGACCCCTGCGAGAGGACAGGCCTGTCTGTGAGTGCTTTGGGACGGGGGAGGGGCCGGCGGCGGCAGCTGCTGTGGCAAGTTGAGAAGAGTCAGTACAGACACATCAGAGTCTCCAAAAGTCTCCAGTAACACAAGAAAAAGTCGCCAGATTTGTCGCTAGTCGCTTTTTAAAAAAATTGTCGCTAGAGGGATTTGAAAAGTCACCAAATATAGCGACAAAGTCGCTAAGTTGGCAACACTGGTTTTGAGTCGTTTGTTCTTTTGTCACGTGACTCCCATAGACGTATGCAGTGCAATAGATTCAAAAGAACGAACGACTCAGACTAGAAGATATGATGGTGAGCTGCTCATTCTGTTTTTTTTTATAATATGTCCTTAGCTGCATTGTAATATTTTTATAACTAAAACTATAGCCAAAACTTGGGTATGTAGACGTATTGGAGGTATTTTTTATTGAAAATGCAACATTTTAATTTATTTCTGATCAAATGAACGAAATGAACCGAGTCACTAAAATAATTCAAACCTCCCATCACTAGAATGAACCTGCCGTGGCGCGAGCTCCTTCTCCCAGTTCATTTTAGGCCAACTGAGTCGTTCACAGATCTGTCCTTAACAGGCAAAACTTGTCAACCACCGAACTCTCTCTTACGGTCTTATGCAAAAGTTTGGGCACCCCTTCATAAATAACAGATTTTGTTGATTTTTTTTAATGGAAAAGATGTTAACACAGTCTCTCACATGATACTCTTACATGATACGCGTGTTACATGATACTCGGTAACACCTGTTCATTTTTTCAGTCAAAATGTATTATCAACTTGCAAACCGTGTTACTCGCAATCCAAGGTTCCACTATATTACGTTTGTGGTTGTAACACAATGGATCTTTTTTTTTTACAAGCCTCTTCCAAGCTTGACAGTCTGTGGCAGTGCTTCTGGCATTATCCAGGGAGAGTCACTGGATTTGCAGATCTGCTTTTTGATCTGCATGATCCATGTTTTTTTTCTGTGCTCTTTGTTCGATCTTCCACTATGCGAGTCGTTCTCTCCAGTTAATTAGTAAGGCAGTCGACTTTCAACAAGAATCAATGAACATAATGATGGTTCACTTACCACATTAAATGTTTTCCTCCATAAACTTCCTAATCTTGAATAATTGGTCACAGCATCTATGGATTGGCCTACTGTAAATCCAGCTTTTTCCCCGTGAGTGGTGTGTTCAAAGTGTTTCTGCAGCCTTAACTGAATAACTTTCATAAAGACTCTACTGGCAATCGAGGGAAGACTTTTGCATTAATTATTGTCATCTTTCTTGTGGATTAAAATGTGGATTGTATTTTGTCTACAATACAGATGGTTTGGAGAAGTGTGTGAAGCTGACGGAGCAAGGTGTTTCCTCTGTACCATATCGCTTCTGTAGTTATCTGGTCCACTACCTGTACAGTACCTTACCATTTCTCAGTGACCAGACGGCTGCTTTCACCTCTTCAATTGTCGGTTTATCAGGAGACATTTTGGCCTCTGGTCAGGCACTCAGCAACACCCATTACTTTAAAGAGTTTTTTTTTTTTTGCCTATATCCACAAGATTTTACATAAAAATACACAAGGCTTACCTTACTAATAGTTACAGAACTGAAAACAGATATTGCTGCAATGAATAGACATATACAGTATATTCATACAATAGAAAATCATGATTTGCACAACGTGATGTTTTTTTGTGGCTTATTGTGGCCAAATTGTGTCTTACGTCTTAAATATAGCTAAACGTGCTGTTATGATTACACCACCATAATTCCCTGGAACAACTTTACATGAGACATCAATGTCACATATCTCTGGTTCTGTTTGATTGGCACAATTGGGATTCCTAATGCCTAAATTAAATACTTCCAGAACACATTGTGGGGATTGTAACTTACAGGCAGCAACAGATAAACCTACTAAATCTCCTGAGTTTTCCAAAACCACAAACTTTACATGATGCAGTTCTGTACAACAGATCAATACATACCTTGTAACGTGATTTAATACCAGCATTTTGTAACTGTTTTCCTAACCAGAATTGATTAAATATGCCAGAATTTTCTTTTCATGGAAAAACAGTGGCTCATCTGCCCTTACTTTGTTTCATATTATAATAAACAGCCACAAATGTGTGGTTTAGTCCTAAATATTTATAATTTATTGAGAAATGCTTTGTTGTTATATTAAATTTAACAGCAAGATATGTCATGGTTTGTAAAAACATGTGAAAAGGTGACCATTACAGTGAACAATTGTTCACACTCTTTGTAAAAAAAATAACAACACTGTAAGTTACGCTACAGTATCTGATATAAACAATGTTTCAACACCATGTGTTCCTGGGCATAGCCTGTCAGTAATCTGTAATTTTATCAGTAAGATAAGAATCAATTGATTTGCTTTAAGCAATGGAGAAAAGACCTTTTACTTCCTGTAATTTCTAATTGGAAAAGATGAAACTAAATATAGATTACACTTTTGAGGGCCACTGATCAAATACTGTAGCTTTAGAGTCAGGCAGGTTTAGTGTTCAACGGTCTTATAGGCAGATGTGTGTAAACACAGCCATTTCTCTCTAACCACAAGCCAAACACATGCAGCAACCATCCATTTCATGATCTAAAAGTTCCAACCACAGAACTGATGCTGTACTATAAACTATATATACCCAACACTCATGGTTCATCTGCTTCTGACCACCAAAGCTTTAATCTTCCTTGTTTCCACTTTTTACTTTGCAAACAAACAAAAATGGTTAATACGTTGGATATTATAATACGTTAGTTTTTAAAGAAATATCTAAATGTTCATTAATGTATATAATTCATAGAGGAATTTACAATTTAGATAATAAATAAAGAAACTGTACTAAGATAACTGCGCAGAATATTGTATATTTAGTTTAAAAAATTATTTGGTTAAATATCTTTATATTTGGTTAAATACAATAGTAGATGGGATATAAAATATTTGGCATCTAGTGTACTTCTCTTTAGATGTTACAAATAGGAACATGCAATGGGAATGCATGTTGGCATTTTCTCATTTCTTTTCTCAAATACAAACATTTCAATTGAACTGTAACATATTTTTCTTAATAGAAATATATTAAAAGTAAACATTCTATTAGTACTGTTTTAAAATGAATTTGTATATTCATTAGTACTCTTATAGTAAACACAAAATAAACTTTTGAATATAATTGTATTTCCATTTGATCTCTTTGCTTTCTTTTAGAAAGAATGTTTTTTTTCCCTGTGTCCTTTTTAACCCTACTTAAAATTCACACCCCCCACACAGAAATAAACCTGCATTAGTTTTGCCCAACAGCTCATTTCCTTGTTGTCTCTCGGCTGATGCACAATGGTCCAGTTTAAAACTCTGCCTGTGTTTCTCTGTGTCATGGGTAAGTCTTTATCCAACTCTCGCTATAAAAAGCTGACAGAAAAAAAAATCACTCATAGAATGTGTCTAATTAAAAGTGCAAATAAAATGTCATACATGTAATACAAATGATAAATATAATAATAAATGTATTAACTGTAAAGCCCCTTTGTTGCCTGTGTGTTATTAATGATGTGAGGGTTTCTGTGTTGTAGGTTTACTCTCAGAGACTCTGTGCTCTTTAACTATGGAGGCAGAAGCTGGAGATAAAGTCACTCTTTGGTGCCAACATGACCTGAAACATCCAGGTAAGATCTTCTGGTTTAAACACACGAGTGATTCAGTTCCACTTCTTCTCGGGTGTAAACAGTTTTTGATGTCAGTTCCATCACTGAATTGTACATTCTTTACTGAGAGTGAGAGAATAGTGATGTCTGTTCATGACAAGAACACGTCTCTCACCATCACTGCAGTAAATGTCTCTAATACAGGACTCTATTACTGCAGCTACAGCGATACAATGATCTTTAGCAACTCGACCTCTTTACAAGTGAGAGGTAACAAGGGTGTAAAAACACTGTGTCCTTTGTCAGGAGGAAATCAAACACTTTCTGGAAACTTTGACAAAACCAAAGGTTTGTCGTTTTTGTTCTCCAAAAAAAGCTATTTTTTAAACATTTTGACATTAATATTGAACAGTGGTGTGGCGTGGGGATTTAAATTTTTTTTTTTTGAGACAACCTCTATGTCCTTTACTATTCTCTCTCTCTCTTCCCTCTCTTTCTTTCTCTCTCTTTGTATGTGTGTGTGTGTGTGTTTGTGTTGTATACATTGCCTTCTAGAGTGCTCACTATGATTTTAAAAGAACAAACTCAGTCAATATTAAATATAGATTCATATCAAAATATCTAGTAGACTCCATGTATTAGACATATGTCTATATAATATAAACCATGTTATATGAATTCGAACAGTCACTGTTTAAACAGTCACAATAAAAATGATGACTACAGTAAATGAATACATTCAGATAACCCAGATGAGGATGGCACAAGAATCAATATAAGAGTCATGATCAGAACATAACTAAAATGAGATGTACAGTCTGAAGACTTCCTTCATTTGGCTTTCGGGAGTAAACTATTTGCACGACATTGAATGGTTTAATATAATTTATAATCATATAAATATTTTTTATTTTATTTTATTTGTTTGTACCCAAGGCTGTGTCTCTTCTGCTGTGTTCTTCATGCTGACTCTGGGGTTTGGTGCAGTGATTGTGATTCTTCTCAGTGTCCTGATCATCATACTGAAGTACAGAAAAACTCACACAGGTCAAATATTACTCCTAATAATAATAATAATATTAATAATAATAATAATTGTTGTAGTTTTTGGTCTTCTTATTGTTTTCCTTTAGGTTTTGAGGTAGAGGATTATCAGGTAAATCTGACAAAAAAAACAGTAAACATTGTTTCTTCTAAATTTAATTACAGGTTCAATTATTTTAGTTATTTATTTTTTAACCATAATAACAGAATTTAACTCGTAAAAATCTTTTATCTGTGTAGATTTTAGCAATGGGAAATTTATTGTATTGGATTTCACAATGGTCAAATGGTGAATTTAATAGTAATAATAATAATAATAATACCACCCCCACCTGGGGGGTATTCCAGAAAGCTTGGTTAACTTACCATTTGGTAAATCATAACTTCTGGGTTGATTAACCCCAAACCCGCATACCGCAAGTACCTGTATGTCGGTTCCAAAACACCTGATAAGAGTAAGTTTAATCAACCCTCTACTGGTTACTCAGAGTTAGTGCGAGTGCACGGTGCATTTATAAAGACATTTTCAATAGATCACCGATATCACGAGTCAAAATGGAAAAGCAAAGTGAAAAAAAGAGAGCGGCGTATTTCACAAAGGTTTTAATGCAAACATATGAGGAATTCAAGCCAATAATAATGATAAAAAGCAATACGGCTTTTTATCATTAGCCGGCATGGCAAAAAATAAAAGACAGAGTAAATGCGTGAGTGTATTAAATTGCAAATTTAACATCGCCTCTCCTTTTATTATAATACAAAAAAAATTAAACACCCCTTCCGCATCCTTTTGGCTGTTAAATGAAAGCATTTACTTTTCCAGCCATTCATTTCTTTAGGTTAAAATACCAATGTATACTGACTAGGAATTTATGGTTTCTTATTTAATAAGTGTAATCCTTCTGGAGCCAGAAGCCAAGTGAAAATGAAACACAAAAACGTTCTGCAAAAAGGTAATATTTGATTACACGATCACTGAACTATTTATTTAACATGGTTTAGTATAGGCCTATTCTTTCTGTCATGGAGCTAATAGACAGAAGGCTGAAGCCCGTCTAACCTTTTTACATTAGAGTAACAAACTGTCATTGTGCTTACACAGTACATACCTGGGGATTTACCCACGGATGAAGGTCCTTTAACCTCAATGCACAATGCATCTAATCAATGTAAGAATTTGTGTGCAGTTGTCCATATTTTAATTTAATTGTCTGACAGAATTTTATTTATTTAATTATTTTTTAATAATAAATCCTAGTTTCCTTCCTAGTTGCCAGCAAAGGAGCTGTATAAGGTCCATCTTCAAAAACAAATAAGAAAAAGTGACATGGAGATGGACCTAAAATGGAAGAGAAAAGGCTATCCATTAAAAAAGCAACACTAGAAATGTAATTACTGGAGCGTCACCTTAAGGTGAGAACTTGTGCATATATTAATCTGTTGCATGTTAAAAGTGTTGTGTATATAAAGCAATGTCATAAAAAAAAAACACATTTCATTTTACTTTCATTGTTTTTCAGGAAATAAAGAAATAAACTGAGCAGCAGACCAGTGCAAACAATTTAATAAAAGTAATTTTGACAAATCCTGTCTTCCATCACTTCCATGTTGTGTGCAAAAATCTGTAGAGGTTCCTCTGGGCCATCTTCTTCAATACAAGGAAGGTGGCTCTCTCCTCCTATAGTGGCAATGTTGTGAAGCACAACACAAGCCACTATGATGTTGCATGCCCTCTCTGGACTGACCCGGAGCCCACGCAGACACTGAAACCTAGACTTGAGGATCCCCATGGTCATCTCCACCTTGGCCCGTGTTTGGCTGTGAGCCAGGTTAAAGCGTGTCTGTGGTCCAAGATCAGGTTCAGGGTAGGGGGTCATTAAATAGGGCAGACAAGGGTATCCTCTGTCCCCCAGCAAGTAACCATTGTACTGTCCTGTAATGATTCAAGTGTACAATACTAATATATATATATATAAAATAAAATAAAAAAACATTAAATAGAGCAAAACATACCTTGCTGAAATGTCTGGCATAATTATGAATTCTGGCATCATGCACAGATCCTGGCCATTTTGCATCATCATTAGTAATGATGTGATTTGCCTCACATATTAAAAAAGTAATGAGTTTAATGATTTTAACAAGGCAAAAAATTAAAAACACAAAGCTACTATGAATAAATTTCCTATTAACATCGTCTCCCTCATTTATTGAAGAAGGTTTAATAGGAATGTGTTTGCCATCAATGCACACAATTACATTTGGAAACCCTGAAATAGAAAGTCATATATGGAAGAATTAAGTGTGTGTGTGTGTGTGTGTGTGCAGGATGAATACATGTATACAGTAGATATAAATAGTATGACTACATAATAAATATGCGTCATCGATTTTACTATAAAGAACAAACCTGCCACTCTGTGGAATTCCTCTAATAACATGCACACTGTACACGTGTGTGTAAGAAGTGTTTAAGTGCCAGACATACAGTTGCCTTTCCCATATGCTCTGCATCGCCCACGTTGTACGAAAAATGCCCTGACGCAAAAAAAACGAAGTGCTATACAGAATGTTTTAGCGCAGACCCGCCGTTTGTGACATTTGCAATATGCGGTTTCAAGTAAATTAACAATTCCATTAAAACCCATAAGGCTCTTTCAAATAATCATTAGGAAATGAAAAAACATCAATACGCGGTCTTATAACTCTCTCCCGGCAAAAGACCTCGTATAATTTGTGTCCGTATAATTTGTGTCCTCGTATAACTCCGCGTCCACGGGATCATCATCAAAAGTGCGCGCCATGCTGAATAACCTTCTGAAACAAACTTACCCTGGAACATAACCTGCTAGCGAGCAGGTTATCTTCAGAGAGTAAGTAGCTATGGTTACATACATACCCAGAAAGTTACCTCCGTTTTTGGAACCGAAAGTTGAGGTTATCCACTAACTTACCCTCAAACCTATCCGGGTATGTCACATAACCTGCTTTCTGGAATACCCCACAGGAAAGTATATATGATGTCAATATTTTGTAGTAATACTTTTACCTGATTTATTCTTTGTTTTTTGCTTGAACAATTAGGTTTTTTTTGTTTTATTATTATTGTACTTAATTCACTACTGTTTAAATAAACTACCACTATGACTACAGATGTGTTAATTGTTTAAAACAGGTGCTCTTTATTTTAATTTAAATCTAAATAAAGTTCACAAATCTAATCATTAAACATTTATAAATATAATTCAAAAACCGAATTTGGATTTATGATATTGTTATTGATTTACTGAGTTAACCACTCATACAATGTATTATTATGCATTTCATGATGATGTGTTATTTTCACCACTGTAATAAAATACAGTATATAATATACTGTAAAATGTATTATTATAACCAATTTAATGATAGCCTCTTCTGCTTTACAGTTCTTTCAAAAGAGACCCAAAAAGAGACATGAAGAACTAGACTATTCACATGTTGTATATTCTGCTGTCAGTCAGTAACGCAGCAGTGTCAGAGTAATGTGTGTACACATTTTTGTTTACTAAGTACTAAAGAAACTTTATGAATGTTACTCGTTAAAAGCATTGTAACAACACTGTTAAACTCTATAATATTAACTAACTGCAAAAGCAAAATATTTCTATTTACACACCAAACTCTATTTATTTAGTATTGAACCAGTGTGCAAACAGATTCATGTGTCAATAGATAGGATCCTTTTTGTTCTTAAATTATTTGCTGCATCGTCTGTTAAACCCATTCTGTGTATTGTATTATGTGTTTTAATGATATCTCAAAGTTATTAATAATTGTAAATTAAAGAACTGTGATGTACATGGTATATTATTCACATACAATTTTATTGTTTAATTTCATGAGCATGTACACCAGTGCATGTAAATATATCTACACTCCAACATGCAGGGCTTTCAGACACTGGAGCATCACACGATAAAACGACAAAGCCGTTGAATGCCTTAGTTATGATCTCCATCAAGAAGTAATGACTAAACAAATTCATAAAAGAACCTCTTACTTTTACGCATATTTACTTTTAAACATTATGTAACATTAAATTTAAGGTGTAGGGAGAGTAAATTTAGTTAGGCAACTAGCATCAGTCTGCTGATCTGGAATTTAAGGATGCTGTTCAAATCAAACTGTGACTTGTCTTCTGGTGAAGACTTATACAAGACCTCAAGCACAGTATGGTGATGAGACTGTTAAAGGCAGAAAACATTTGAATTGTGCAAACATTAAATAAGGCCGTATACGTCAGTAAATGACGATCCCAGCTGAGGTGGCTCAAAGCCCACTGTATCCACTCCCATAAACAGCAAAAGGAACGTCTGATCTTAGAAAATAAATTTAATAAAATATGCATAAAATAAAGTATTTCCTAAAGCTTTCAGTAGGCTTTTGCTGTATGTACCCATTATCTACTATCTACTATAAACTTTATGTTGATTTTTGTGCTGCATGTAGACAGTTTTAATAGACTCTTGGTACTTAAACTCAGCATGTTGGTCAGTGTATACCCACTATATGTATCAAATAGGGAAGCAAATTGGTGTCATCATTATTTGAATTATATCAGCCTTTGAAAAACAGATTTTGAAATTTGATTACAGTTGAATTGTTAGTTTTAAAATGTAAATACTACTGAATTTATTAAAATGCTTAAATCACTGAATGGATCCAAGTCTCATGAGTCCTTTGAGTCACCTGAGTCAGTAGGGATTCGGACAAATAGGACATTTTCCTCTAGTATTCGACTAGAGGGCGCTTACCAAATCTATTGAATCCACCAAATCCTTGGATTAATCTTATCCATGTCCACACGTAGCTATGTTTTAAAAATTCCTTTGTCTACTTAAAAGAACGAAACGCTCTGTTAAGTGCTGATAAGAGCACTTGTAGTGCAGTTGTGCTTCATACAGTAGAAGACTGACGGGTCTCGTCTAAAATCGGAATCGCTGTCTCAAGTTCAAGTTCAAGTAGGCTTTATTGTCATTACAACCATATACAGTTAGTACACAGTGAAACGAAACAACGTTCCTCCAGGACCAAGGTGCTACATGCAACATAAATTTACAACATAAATTAACATAGACACTAAACTAGCTAACCAAGAGGCCTAGTTAGCTGGCTAGCAGAGACAGGACAGAGAGACCTAACATAAATTACAACATAAATTAACAAAAACTAACTAGCTAAGTATAAAATTTTTACAGACAACATAAAGTGCACGTGCAAATGTGCAAACAAGAGCAACAACAAAGTGATAGTGCGCAACCACGACATCACAGAACATAAAATATGGTGTTGAGGTAGTGGGTAAATATAAACATTCCTTAAAACAGCAGCAAGAATTGAGGAATTACTGCAAAAATTAGTCCAGTAATGATCATTGTGCAAAAGATAAACAGTGAAGCATTTACAGGTTGGTGTGTACGATAATTTGGTGGTGTAGGTGATTAGTCAGTCCAGTCCCAATATTTTGAGGTAGTTGAGTTAAGCTGTGTGATAATGTTCGTGTGTGTGTGTGTGTGTGTGTGTTTATCAGTCCAGTCCCTTTTTGTTGAGGAGACGGATGGCTTGTGGAAAAAAACTGTTGCACAGTCTGGATGTGTGTGCCCGAATGCTTCGGTACCTTTTTCCAGATGGCAGGAGTGTAAAGTGTGTGTGAGAGGGGTGTGTCCGATCAGCCACAATGCTGGTGGCTTTGCGGATGCAGCGTGTGATGTAGATGTCTTTAATAGAGGGGAGAGAGACCCCGATGATCTTCTCCGCTGTCCTCACTATCCGCTGTAGGGTTTTGCGGTCCGATATGGCACAATTACCAAACCAGACAGTGATGCAGCCCCTCAGGATGCTCTCGATAGTTCCTCTATAGAAGGTGGTCAGGATCGGTGGTGGAAGCTGGGCCTTCCTCAGTCTTCTCAGAAAGAAGAGACGCTGTTGGGCTTTTTTGTGTAGGAAGCTGGTGTTGAGGGACCAGCTGAGGTCCTTCTCTAGATGGACACCCAGGAATTTGGTGCTTTCGACGATTCCCACAGAGGAGCCGTTGATGCTCAGCGGAGAATGGTCGCCTTGTGTCCTCCTAAAGTCAACAACCATCTTCTTTGTCTTGTCAACATTTAGAGACAGGTTGTTGTCTTTACACCAGTCCGTTAGCCTCTGCACTCCTCTCTGTACGCTGACTCGTCGTTCTTGCTAATGAGACCCACCACAGTCGTGTCATCAGGGAACTTAATGATGTGGTTCGAACTGTGTGTTGCTACACAGTCGTGAGTCAGCAGTGTGAACAGCAGGGGACTGAGCACACAGCCTTGTGGGGCCCCAGTGCTCAGTGTGGTGGTGCTGGAGGTGCAGTTCCCGATCCGTACTGACTGAGGCCTACCGGTCAGAAAGTCCAGGATCCAGTTGCAGAGGGAGGTGTTTAGGCCCAACAGGTTCAGCTTCCCAATCAGTTGTTGGGGGATGATGGTGTTGAATGTTGAGCTGAAATCTATGTACAGCATTCGAACATATGTGTCCTTCTTGTCCAAGTGTGTGAGGGCAAGATGTAGTGTAGTGGAGATGGAGTCGTCCGTTGAGCGGTTAGGACGGTACGCAAATTGCAGTGGGTCCAGTGAGGAGGGCAGCAGGGTCTTGATGTGTCTCATGACGAGCCGCTCAATGCACTTCATGATGGTGGGTGTGAGTGCAACAGGACGGTAGTCATTGAGACAGGACACAGTAGACTTCTTGGGCACGGGGACGATGGTGGTGGCCTTGAAGCACATGGGAACGACGGCGCTGCTCAGAGAGATGTTGAAGATGTCGGTGAGAACATCTGCCAGCTGTTCAGCACATTCTCTGAGCACTCTGCCTGGGATGTTGTCTGGCAGCAGCTTTACGTGGGTCTGGGTGTATATGTAGCCTATGTAGTACATTCAGACACCTCTGTTAGTTAACATAATCTGTGAGTAACTGTATATATCCAGAGATACAAATCTGTTTTTAAAAATACCCAGCTACGTGTGGACATGGCCTTAAACACTATGTCCCTCAGATCCGGCTGTTTCACTCCGCGTTACGAGCCCTACAGATCTTTTGACCATAAAAATGTAAGTGACTGAGAATCAAGAATTATCAGTGCCAAATGTTTATTTTAATGACACATGCATTTAGAAATAAGTTTAAAAGATAACAAATATAGCACAATGTATAACACAAAAGTGCCCATTCCTGAAAAATTGGCCTATAGGCTAATCTGTACACTGATATAAACGTAAAATATGAAAAATATTAAATAAAAAAATATTAGCTTTAATGTAAAAAAAATGTGCATTTTTATTTTTAGGTAAAAAAAAGGCTATCTGGTATGGTTTTATTTAATTACAGAAAATAAATAAAGCTCAGGTGATTATACCAGGTTTTGAGTTTAAGTTTTCGCACATACACTACCGTTTAAAAGTTTGGGGTCATTGCAAATTTTTGTTTTTGTTTAGTGAATTATTTTCTACATTCTACAACAATATTGGGGATTTCAAAACTATAAAATAACACATTTGGAATTAGGTAATTACGTAACAATAGTTAGTTGTTATTTTAAGACACAGAGGTCAGCCTTTCTGTAATAGTTCTTGCAAGAACAGTTTTGTCAAGTGTATTTGCAAAATCCGTCAAGCACCATAATGAAATTGGCTCTCATGAAGGCCATCCCAGGAGGCCGAGACCAAAACCTGACCCAAAATACAGTGTGTTACACTAATTATATACTGTCAGATATTCTAGTCATTTTGTAACACCCAAACAGATGTTTGTTACACACAAACACCCACGAGAGAGATATAGACAGTGGTGGCCAAAAGTATTCGGACAGCATACACCATGTATTAGTTCTCTCTGTGGACAGAACCGGTAACGTCAATAATTAGTTGGAATCTGGCTGAAGAGTTATGTTAATTGTAATCTAACTGCTTTAGTTAATTAATGGAACAAATAAGTGGTAGGACTTTTACTTTCTGTAGCCGGGGTGCCCACCTCTGTACAAAATCTTCAGGTTTTGAAGAAAAAAAGGACTTAAGAAGATTTTATATAAACTAACAGTATTTCATCTGTTTCGTATCGTAATTTTTTAAATGTTTGAGATTTTCAAGAAAACTGTGACCGTCACGTTTGTTTCTATACTTTTGGCCACCACTGTGTTCGTTTATTATAAATGAAGATATAATAATGTTTAACTGTTTAATGTCTGTGTGTGAGGTTTAAATGCCCCAGGACAACTTTAGTTGCTGATCTTTGTTGTTGCTTTCAATAAAGGTTGTTCTCTAGCACATCACCAGGCCTCACAATGGAGATGAGGATGATGACATCGCTGTGGAAAACAGTTGGAAAGTGGCAGCATGACCTCCTTAGTGACCTGCAACATTTTAACAAGCCTCTCAAGTTTGGCCATGAGGCCGTTCTCCTGACCCAAAATACAGTTCAGGAGTCTAGGCAGGTGAGCACCATGGACAATAAGGTGAATGCGATGGTGCTGGCACTGATTGGCAGGTTATAACGAGAACACAGTGGCTGTGGGATGATCTCACTGAAGATGACAATGCCCAAAGTGGAAATGACTATAGCTACTGGGCTCTGAGCCTGTTAGATCCCCAGGTAAAAAGAGAGAGAGTTGTGTTGGCTGATACATTTGAAAGAAGCAGTGAGCAAAAGAGGAAGTGCTCACTGCTTTTGGATGGGCGCGATGGTCTGTGTGTATCTTTTCTGTCTGTGCAACAGCTCTGAAGAATGAGAAGCGCTGTGGGATTCAGCACCATCAGACCCAGGTTGAGATCACGGAACATTCCAAACAGCACCAGAAGGAAGCAGATGAGGATGACCTGACGCCACAGGGAAAGCAAGGACTTCTGCTTTTTTAGCACCATATCACTGCATCCCAAAAGGTACTGTCTATCCTGGTCGTACAGTAGTCACCTTAAATCACAAATGTCTTTAGTGAAATCTGTTTATGTACTGTTGAATCTCTCATTGCTCTGCTCCACGCTATGTCCCAAACCTCAATGAACACAACAAAGTGTGGTTGGTGATCTGCAGACCATACAGCCTGATCAAAATGTCACTCTCCTCAGTTACCTCGATAATCCCATTGTCAGTGGTTACTGCCGGTTTGTTGATCCTCTCCAAGTGCATGCCGAATAAACAAAAAAAGAGGAACATTGTAACATCATGTCATTCGTAACATTGTGTCTCCATGTTTATCATATCTTTACCAACTCACTGCAGATGAGCGAATCCGCATTCATCCAGGTTAAATAACTATCCTTTAAAAGAAATGTCCTCTGACTTTTAACTGTTTTGACTTTCAGTAAAATTAATGTGTAAATATTTGTATAAACACTAAAAGAGTCAACACCATAAACTAAAAATGTTTCCCAATGTGTCCCTGAATGAAGGGAGGCTCAAAATCAAAAGTACCAGTCAGTATCTGGTGTGGCCACCAGCTGCTTGAAGTACTGCAGTGCATCTCCTCCTCATGGACTGCCTATTGCGGACAGTCTGAGCACTGATGGAGAGATTGTGTGTTCCTGGTGTGACTCGGGCAGTTGTTGTGGCCATCCTGTACCTGTCACGTGGGTGTAATATTCGGATGTATCGAATGATCAGCTGTCCTTCCTGTCTCCCTGTAGCGCCGTCTTAGGCGTCTCACAGTGCAGACATAGCGATTTATTGCCCTAGCCACATCAGCAGTCCTCGTGCCTCCCTGCAGCATGCCTAATGTACGTTCACGCAGATGAGCAGGGACCCTGGGCATCTTTCTTTGGGTGTTTTTCACAGGCGGTGGACAAGTCTCTTTAGTGTCCTGCGTTTTTTGAACTGTGACCTTAAATGCCTACTTTCTGTAAGCTGTTAAGGTCTTAACGACCATTCCACAGGTGCATGTTAATTAATTGATTATAATTGAACATGCATGGAAAACATTGTTTAAACCCTTTACAATGAAGATCTGTAAAGTTATTTGGATTTTTACAACATTGTTGAAATACACAGTCCTGAAAAAGGGGCATTTCTTTTTTTTGCTGAGTATATGACTCATGAATCCCTCTATTCACTTACTGATCAGTTGAGTCCCAAGTTGATTACTGTATATAAATACAAACTGAAAATTACACCAATCAGTTGTTCTCAGTAGTTGTTAACTAGTAACTGTAGGAACATGTAGCCGAGTTGTTTAGAAATATTCTTTTAGGTCATAAATATGAGACTTAAAATCACAAGTACTGATTTATCCGAACCGTAAGATTGCGAGGGACTCAGTGTGTGTCCATGAGTCCAAGGATTCAGTGTATTCTGAGAATTCGTTGAGTGCCCCTAGTGGAGAACCATGGTAAGACAGACAGAATCCATATCACAATGTCGCAACGAATTGCAGCTGTTTCACTTTTAAAAGATTGTGATTAAACAGTGCTCTATAATTGGCTTTTATTTACGCCAAACATACAGCTCTGGAATAAAATACTGTAAGAGACCACGGCAAAATAGTTTATGCTTTTTACTTACAGATGCATGGTGAGATGAACAGATTTGTTAAATTTTTTGTTTTTGCTGACTATTTCTTCTAAAAAAAATTTTGCTTCTCAGTAATTTATAGGTTTATGGTCATAAACAAAAGACTCAAAGTACTATACATTGTCCTATTTGTGGCAGCGCATGAATGCGGGGAATAAATATAAAGTATTTTGAAACCGATTATGCCACCCCGAGGTTAACCGGGGAAATAACCCAAATAAGGAACACAGGTTCGTTAGGCTGAGTGAAACAAGGAGACGGGTGTACAAAACTTTATTTTAATTCACAATAAAACAAATTAAAACATTATATAGCATGCAACGCTAGGTATCAAATGGCCATCACGCACAATATAGGTGGAACAGGACACTCTGCGTACTCACAAATAGAAAAAAAAAAAAAAATTTGCAAAAACAGAACAAAATTTCCCCAGCGGCAGGGGCAAGCTAAATGAGGTACAGACCCTAAGGTGCACTTCACACATTCACACACACAAAGTGAAACGGGAATACAATCAGCACTGCACTCCAACCAGTTACACTACCACCAGTACTCAGAGCTAGTCTCCCAGCCCAACAGTGCCTGAGGTGGACCAACACAAATAACATTTAATAAACAAAAACAATAAATATAAAGAGAACCAAATTCTCTTTACATTAAAACACACTGTAAATAAGAAAGGAACAAAAATAATTAAACCAAAAAGAAACGAAATACTAAGTGAAAATTTCAATCTAACTGCTCGCTGGATTGACCTTATCAAATTCAGAGTTCTGCGGAAGCTACATTACAACACTCTCCACAATACAATCACAGATAGCCCAAAATAGTAGCAGGGCAACTCCGAATCGCTTATGCAATTACAAAGAAAATAAACTAAAAAAAGAAACTCAGAACAACCAGGGAAGGAAACAATAGGAGAAATCGGAGGAAAAACAGCAGCGCCGTCCTCAGTCAATGCAGAGGGCAAGTACTTCTGCCTCGACCGACTCACCGGCACCGCGTCAGACACCCGTAGCTCACTAAGAAAAAGAGCCATGACTAAACATCCTTTTCATAGACCAGATAAAACGAAACGCACTTACCAGGATGAATCGTTGTGCCACGCGAGGTGTACCGCTGCTCACAACACCATGCAGGAGAACGCATGCGCAGAGAAGACTCCACGGCTAAGCGGTAAACAAACACCAGTTAGCATTACCCGGCGCTAAAACGCACAGCACGTAATGAGCATATACCTACCCGACAAGTGGACTGTCTGACTCAACCTGATATCAGTTAGCCATTGCACTAAAGGAAAAATAAAACATCGGCATTTTAATGTGCATGCCCACCTTTCTGTTAGCCACATAGCTACAAACAACAACCACACATCTGTCCACGCGCACACTGTAAGGGCGGTCCTAGTCGTGAAGTATACCAGGTAAGATACAATCCAGCCTTAAGTACTATCGGGAACCATGCTGATAGGCTATCAGGGGTGACAAATCACCTACCTGTGAGCCAATGAGAAGAACCCATCGCCACATATACACTCAACAAAAATATAAACGCAACAACTTTGTTTCTGCTCCGATTTTTCATGAGATGGACTTAAAGATCTAAAATTCATTTCAGATACACAATATTACCATTTCTCTCAAACATTGTTCACAAATCAGTCTAAATGTGTGATAGTGAGCACTTCTGCTAGGCTGGTGTGGTTACACGTGGTCTGCGGTTGTGAGGCCGGTTGGATGTACTGCCATATTCTCTGAAACGCCTTTGGAGACGGCTTATGGTGGAGAAATGGTGGAGAAATGAACATTCAATGCACGAGCAACAGATCTGGTTGACATTCCTGCTGTCAGCATGCCAACTGCACGCTCCTTCAATGCTTGTGGCATCTGTGGCATTTTGCTGTGAGACAAAACTGCACATTCCAGGGTGGCCTTTTATTGTGGGCAGTATAAGGTACACCTGTGCACTACTCATGATGTCAGATCAGCATCTTGATGTGGCACACCTGTGAGGTGGGATGGATTATCTCAGCAAAGCAGAAGTGCTCACTATCACACATTTAGACTGATTTGTGAACAATGTTTGAGAGAAATGGTAATATTGTGTATCCGGAATGAATTTTAGATCTTTAAGTCCATCTCATGAAAAATCGGAGCAGAAACAAAGGTGTTGCGTTTATATTTTTGTTGAGTGTAGTTTACCTTTATAGTTACTATATTTGTGCTGTAATGTAATGAAAAAAAAAAAAACAGTTTATACAGGGTTTAGATTTAAACATTGCCAAGCAAAAAACACCTAGTCTCAGTGGGGTTGTACCAGGAAATCCCCACTCATGGAATCCCCT
This sequence comes from Clarias gariepinus, assembly GCF_024256425.1. NCBI lineage: Eukaryota > Metazoa > Chordata > Actinopteri > Siluriformes > Clariidae > Clarias > Clarias gariepinus. The sequence continues at coordinate 5,998,053 of NC_071120.1, read as the reverse complement.
GCCTTGTCCAAGCAGACATTTATAAATCGTTCAGGAAACTTTACAGTTGTATAATAAAAAAATGAGAACGTTCAAAACAAAGGTGGTTTAAGCTACTGGATAAATGGTGGCACATTTTGGCTTAAACATTTAATATGACGGCCGGTAGGTCTTGGAGTTTTCTTTCTATTTCTGATCTGGGATCGAATCAGCTGGGACGCGTTTCAGAGAATATGGCAGTACATCCAACCGGCCTCACAACCGCAGACCACGTGTAACCACACCAGCCTAGCCTATTTTTGGAAGATCTGACTTTCCTGAAGGCAGGAAATAGTTAATCCTTCTCACTGCAGTTTTACCGCACCATACTTTTTACTTGAGTAGATTTGTGCATAAGAAACATTACTCTTACTCTGCTACATTTGGGTACACTCGACTTGTTACTTTTCTAACGATTTATTCGACACATATTTTTTTTTATTTTTGCCAGAGAAATGCAGCTGCTGGATCTACCACAGGACTGTTTCACTAATCAGATGGAGCAACAATAATCACATGACTTAGGTTGACCAATTAGCTGCAAAAACAATTACCACATGTAGTCACATGACCACACACAAACGCTGTATAGCAGGGAAAAAATCTTCAGCCGTGGCAAACAGTGAATGAAAGCATTAAAGTGTCAGATGCATCTTTCTTCAATGCTACAACAGAGGATCCTATACAAAGCATGTTTCTCTTACACACAGTGCAAAAGAACAGCTTCATAATTCGTGTCTTCTCTGTCTGCCGAAACAGACAGTCTTTTAAGCATATAAAAACTCGACTTCCAACCTTAGGAAACATGTCGTGGTTAGTTTAGCTGTTTCATTTAATGTTGCAATGTTAGCACATATAATTAGCAAATAAGCTAAATGCTAATAAATATAAGTTTCTTACATTTGCTTTCAACGCCATCTCCACCACACTCCATCTTGCCCTCACACACTTGGAAAACAAGGACACCTAGTTCAAGTGCTGTACATAGATTTTAGCTCAGCATTCAACACTATCATCCCCCAACACCTGATCGGGAAGCTGAGCCTGTTGGGCCTGATTACTCTGTAAATACATCCTGGACTTTCTGACCAGAAGGCCTCAAGCAGTACGAATAGAGAACTGCACCTCCAGCATCACCACACTGATTACTGAGGGCCACACTGATTACTGGATTCTGCAGACTCATGATTGTGTAGCGACACCAGTTTAAATCAGATCATCAAGTTTGCTGATGACACAACGGTGGTGGGTCTCATTAGCAAGAATGATGAGTCAGCTTACAGAGAGGACGTGCAGCGGCTAACAGACTGGTTTGGGAATTGTGCCATATCGGACCGCAAGACCCTACAGTGGATAGTGAGGACAGCAGAAAAGATCATTGTGGTCTCTTTTCCCTCTATCACAGACATATACACCACATGTGCAGGGGGCATTTCAGCACATAACGTGTTACAAAAAAAATTGAGCTCGCTCTTTTGCCATTTCGTCAACCAATCGAACGGGTTGTGATCAGTTTCTCTATTGTCAATGCATATTGTGTTTTAAACCAACGCACGAACGTTCAATAATCCTAGACAACTCAATCCAGTCATACTAATCATCAACAACAGGTGTGCTCGAAGAACCAAATTAGCCACATCATAATTAGCATGATGATCTCATCTTAGATGGGTCAATTCATCTCGGATGTGTCAAGCAATGTACCAAGAACGGACCCCAGCATTGTGGCTGATCACACATCCATCACACACTCTTCACCCTCCGGCCTCCTCTAAAAAGGTATTAAAGCATTCAGGCCCTCACATCCAGACTGTCCAACAGTTTCTTTCCACAAGCTATCTGTCTCCTCAACAAAAACTGGGCTAATAAACACACACACACACACACACACACCCACACACATACACACACACACACACACACACACACACACAATCACTCAGATGAACTCAACTACCTCAAAACATTGAGCCTTTAGCACCTTGCTTTCACATGATAATATAGCTGCTATAGACCTGAGCATCTTTTAGATTAAACTTGGAATTGTAATATTTTTAACTTTTTCCTCTTTAAACATTTACATGTCAAATTTCATCATCCTGTTTCATGACCTAATTTTGTCTCAGTGTAAGCTTGCTGGACCCACATTTATAAGTTATTACAAAAGCCCTTTCACCACCACATTTCACAGTGTTTTACAAGAGTCATGTGTTTGCGGTTATATGTATGGAAGCAGATCAGTCTCATAAATAATTCACACAAAATACACGATGTTCACAAGCGTAAACCAATTCACATGCAAAAAAAAAACTTGCGTGCATAAAATATATATATCTTACATATCCTAATTATATGTTATATCTGTCTGCAAATGAACTGTGGGTAGTCAATGTTTAGTGGCTGTCTCACCAAGACATGAACCAAACCATCATGAAGTCATTGAGGAATGTACTGCTGGAGAGATTCCTAAATTATAAAAAAAAAGAAGATGTTTTTTTAATGTACAGACAGTAAGTTATACCATTTAAAATAAATGTTTTGAATTATGCTGCATATCTTGTTCAAATCAATGTTTCAACGTAGTTGCCACATAAAGTACAACATGCTATATGTATTTATTGCTGTAACTGTAAGTTCAAACGGACCAAACACCAGTTTAGAAAGTCATAATAAATGATCAATTCACCTCTCAAATTGTAAAGACATTAGTCAGTCACATGCTATTTTTACTATGCTGAGTGACTGCATTGTTTTATTTAAAAATGAAAAACTGTGACAAATATGTAATGTGTGTTATTACTGTGTTATTTTCTGTAAAGTTATTAACGAAACATTACGAAATAAAGTAATAACTTACATGTGCATCCTGTTCTTTGAGTTTGAGTAGGTAAAACTTCATTTTTGTTGTAATTAACCCAGACTACGCAAAAGGTGTGCAAAGCTGAGCTACTCGAGCGCTTTTATTTTATTTTATTTTATTTAAGCATGTGAATGTGTTTTTTTTTTGTGAATATATATTTTTTTTGTGCACGTGAATTTTTTTCACGTGTGAATTGGGTTACGCACGTGAACATCGTGTCTTTTGTGTGAATTATTTATGAGACCGATCTGCCTCCATAGGGAATAAACTAGTATACTGAAATAACTGTGCTTCTTATTTGCTATCATTTATAAGTAAACATGAAAAGAGTAAGTTCCAAATATATAATATAAATATATATATATATATTTATATAAAAAGATTTTACATGTAATGATGCTGGTAGGAAATTAATGTCCTGTTCAGGGTATACAGGATAGAATAGAGGCTCTCTGCATACGGCAAATAAATGAACAATTTTTCAATAACTAACACAATATGAAAATTTGCTTTTTATATAAGAAAAGTTTTTTTTTCAGAATATATGGTTTGCACTACCACAAACCCGATTCCAAAAAAGTAGGGACAGTGTAAAAATTGTGAATAAAAACAGAATGCAATGATGTGGAAGTTTCAAATTTCAATATTTTATTCAGAATACAACATAGATGACATATCAAATGTTTAAACTGAGAAAATGTATAATTTTAAGGGGAAAATTAGGTTAATTTTAAATTTCATGGCATCAACACATCTCAAAAAAGTTGGGACAAGGCCATGTTTACCACTGTGTGGAATCCCCTCTTCTTTCTATAACAGTCTTCAAACGTCTGAGGACTGAGGAGATAAGTTGCTCAAGTTTAGGAATAGGAATGTTGTCACATACTTGTCTAATACTGGCTTTTACTGTATTTGTTCAACTGTCTTAGGTCTTCTTTGTCATATCTGCCTCTTCATGATTCAATGGACTGCAGGCTGGCCATTTCAGTACCCCGATCCTTCTCCTATGCAGCCATGATGTAGTAATTGATGCAGTATGTGGTCTGGCATTGTCATGTTGGAAAATGCAAGATCTTTCCTGAAAGAGACGACGTCTGGATGGGAGCGTATGTTGTTCTAGAACTTGGATGTACTGTGGAACCTCGGATTATGAGTAACACGGTTTGCAAGTGTTCTGCAAGACGAGCAAAGATTTTAAATAAATTTTTACTTGAAAAAACGAACAAGTCTTGGTTTACGAGTACCGAGTATTATGTGTCATGCATACGCTTCTTGTTTTTACGCCAACCATCATGTGATCACAACTGAGCCAATGGTTTTTCTTTCTCTTGCGCTGCGGAATTATGGGTAATCGTCTCCCCTGCTGAGTTTTAGTGTGCGTCTTTTACTGGTATAATCAACATCCGTGCACGCGTGTACTGTTTACTATAACACTGTGATCACGTGTGTGTGTAAAACATATTTTATTTTAGGTTTGTAAGCACGTGTGTACAGCGCGTGTACTGTTTTGTGTGTGCGCATGTGTAAAGCAAAAGAAAGTCTCATTAGAAGGTTAGAAATCCATTTTTAACCTTGCCGGTTCACACACTCTCTCTCGTCTTTAGTGTGTGTGTGTGTGTGTGTGTGAGAAGGAGAGGGAGGTGGGTGCTTCACACACAAACACACAGTAAAGGCGAAAGAGTGTGTGTGAGTGAACCAGTGTCAAATTACGGGCGCACACACTCTGCTCTACACAGAAACACTGCTCTGTCACAGTTGTCACACACACACACACACACACACACACACACACTGCGTGCATAAATGGAAACGCTTATCTGTCAGGATTTTTTTTTTACCTTTTGTTAAAGGTAAAGTGCAGGTTAATTTGTTTTATTTTTACTTTATATTTTGTATTAATTATTTTTATGTATTTATTTTTTTGGGCTGTCGAACAAATAATTTGAGTTTCCATTATTTCTTATGGAAAATTTAAATTTGGTTTGCGAGTGTAATACAAACCCGGAATACAAGCACACTTCCGGAACGAATTATGCTCGTAATCCAAGGTTCCACTGTACCTTTCAGCATCCCAGTTTCCCAAAAAGAACTTCAAATTTTGATTTGTCTGACCACAGAACAGTTTTCCACTTTGCCACAGTCCATTTTAAATGATCCTTGGCCCAGAGAAAACGCCTGCGCTTCTGGATCATGTTTAGATATGGCTTCTTTTTTGACCTATGGAGTTTTAGCTGGCAACGGCGAATGACCCGGTGGATTGTGTTCACGACAGTGTTTTCTGGACGTGTTCCTGAGCCCATGTTGTGATTTCCATTACAGTAGCATTCCTGTATGTGATACAGTGTCGTCTAAGGGCCCGAAGATCACGGGCATCCAGTATGGTCTTCCGGCCTTGACTCTTATGCACAAAGATTCTTATATTACAGATTCTCTGAATTTTGGGAATATATTATGCACTGTAGATAACTTCAAATTTTTTGCCATTTTTCTCTGAGAAACTCTTTTCTAATATTGCACCAATATTTTTCACAGCAGCATTGGGGGAATTAGTGATCCTCTGCCCATCTTGACTTCTGAGAGACACTGCCACTCTGAGAGGTTCTCTTTATACCCAATCATGTTGCCAATTGACCTAATAGGTTAAAAATTGGTCCTCCAGCTAATTTCTATATGTACATTTAACTTTTCCAGCCTCTTATTGCTACCTGTACCAACTTTTTTGGAATGTGTAGCACTCATGAAATCCAAAATGAGCCAATATTTGGCACGACATTTCAAAATGTCTCACTATCAACATTTCATATATTATTTATATTCTATTCTGAATAAAATATTGAAATTTGAAACTTCCACTTCATTGCATTCTGTTTTTATTCACAATTTGTAGAGTGTCCCAACGTTTTTGTAAAAACCCCTTTATGTTCTTTGGTTTTCTGTTTAATTTATTTTTTTTGTCTTTCAGAAATGACCGCAATCTGTAAAAGTAGTTGGTGGCCAGAAGCGGAAGAAATATGGCTGCGAGTGCCACAAGCAGTTTAATGCAAACAAGATGCATGAAAACGTACTGAATGTCAGTTGTGTGGTTGGAAACTAGTTAAACCATAAAATAGTCAGCTGCTGCTTGTGTCTAGGCAAAAACCTACTTTCTACACACACACACACACACACACACACAGTAGCCACTTCATGACACTTACAATCAACATCTGTGTTTAAGAGAGGGTAAGAAAATTTCATGGTATCTACACTGATTTTTTCAAAAACCTGGGGGATATAAGAAATTAGATGTGTTAAAAAAAAGAAAAGTAAAATATTTGAAAAAAAGTAACTGTAAACAATTGGAGAAAAAATAATTGCAAAACCCTGCATTAGTATTAAGACAAAAGGAAAATGTAATGTTTTAATGACATTTTTTAAAGTTTTAAAATAATGACAATCAAGATTTTAATAATAATTTGTTATTTTATTAAATGAAATCGCGAAACAATAATCAATATTTAGTATAAATTCCTGAAGATGACCCAGGCCATGACTCCAGAAGCTGAATACCATTGCAACATGAACAGTTTTTCACTAGATTTTCAGAACTAATTACAGTGGAACCTTGGGTTACGAGCAAAATTCATTCCAGGAGCGGGCTTGTATATTTCAAAACACTCGTAAATCGTAAAAAAAAATCCCCTATATGAAATTATTACGGTGGCCCAGAAGGGCAAATCATCTTTCCTGCACTGTAAAATGTAACTGATGATCTTACTAGTAAAAGTAAGTAATTATAACTTATTTTGAATAAGTTTGTTGACTTTACTAAGTTTAACAAAGTAATGACAACTTTTGTGCACTGAAAGTGATTAAACTAAATAGGTATAATTAAACTTAACTTACAATAATGAGTATTTTAAAATAAGTGGTTATGCACAGTTCCACTAATAGGTGGTGTCGATTTGCGGCAGTGCATCTGACGATGGGCGAACCGCATGGAGAGGTGAGTCATCTCGTGTTTGTCATCTTTTTCAGTTGCTTATTTTACAGTAATCGACCATGTAATAATCAGAGTAAGTAAAGTAGAGATACATAGCAAGCTTGGATGTTATATTTTTTTTATCAAATTGTTGGATTGTGCTGGATTGTGTTTATCGAAATGAGCCCTCTACTGTAACATTTGCTAATCACGGCATCTGTGGCTGCATTGTTTTAATCAAGTTTTTGTTTTGAATGGCCTCATTCTTGATAATTCAGTTAATGTGTAAGTTGTTCATTCCGTTCTGATGTAAGTTTTTTGGTTCATGAAAGTGTTTTCTAAATGTTAGTAGGTTTTACACCTGCTTCCAAGCGCATGTAAATTGTGCTTGAAACATAAAATGTTTCTGTATTCTTTTAAGCAAACTGCATTTAGTTAAAATTGTGTGCAAAAATATTTTAACTCTCACATGCTACATTCACAACTACTGAACAAAAAAGGAGAGGTTAATATTGCCTGTGTGACTGCATTTGTATATTCAGTAATTGTTGATAGAACAAACTATATGCAAAACCAGATGCTGGTGTAAAATATTAAACTGTGGATAATAAATCTCAGCTGAAAAACGCTGTACCACTAAAGTGCTGTCACAGTTTGCATATAGACAATTTATTGAAAGGGAGATAATGCTGAGTGAATGGCACACATATGCTATTTAATGATTGTGATTTAATAACAGACACGTTCAATGGTCAAATCTGTGGTTTATAAATCATTTGTGAAATCCAGACTAGCGTTTTCGTGAATGTCTGGTTTACGCACAGTTTTCCGTAAATTTATTTGTATATTTTCATGAAACTTTCAAGAATGAGGGCAAATGTGTGCAGTGCCTGACGAAAACATTAGAGATTATTTTGATTCACTGATCTATATTTCAATGCTATTTTAGATGTATGATGATAATAACACATTCTTTTACTTGCAGATCTTACTAAATGATGGGGCATGCAATGGAAGTGTAAGTATTGTTTTTTTTCCTGTGAAAAGAGATTTCCTCTATTGAAGCATTATCGCATAAATCATGGAAGCTACTCTCTAACTTGTCCAGTTCCATGCCTTCACACAGACTGTGTGTGTTCATTCAAATCTTTAAATGCATTGAAGGTACATTTGACACGAAATCATTCAATTGTATCTTTTTTTCCAGAGCACTGACATCACTGCAAAGCGCACAGCAGTTCTTCGTGGCCTCCCACTCATTCTTGGAGGAGAAGCCTCTAACTTTTTTACAACAGCACTGGTAAGTCTTTACTATAACCCCCACACAAACATCACATATAGGCATTCGATTATGTTTAAGGCAACTCCTTAATTTGGACCAGATAAGTAAATTCTGCTTTTGTTTTACATTTCTTAATCAAGCCCTTGTACCTTTAATTTTGTCAAATTTCTACAATGTACTTTAACAACAGTTTTTATTAGTTGTACGTAGGACATGGCCCAAGAGATGGTCCTGATTCTTTGGGTGACATATACTTTTGTGAGATTTCCCATTTAAAATGTAACAAGAATTGTAATATTGCTGTTCCTCTTTTTTTTTTTAATTAGGACTGTGAATGTGACACACCCCAGATTTCCATTGGAATACTGACCGTGATACCAGAAGATTTCCCACAAGCCAGGATTCCCCACAAGCACTGCATTTGGAGGCTTTAAACACCACAATCATCTTGGAAGGAATCATCGTGATGGATGATCTTGAAAATCTTTCAGATGCCATATGTCTACTTTTTGGGCTGATATATGCACTGAATTTGGAGTACCCTCCACAGCCCAAGAACACCTTTGATTTTATTCAGAGTGTTTTTCTCTCTCTTGGACACAAATCTCTGAAACCAAAACTACAGTCAACTACAACCTGCTGCTGATGTAAGTTGAGGCTGTTTAAGATTATTTAAAAGGATAGTTGAATTCCTTTAATCTTTTGGTTGCAAAGAAGTTTAATTAAACTTTCCAACTGTTACCTGTCAAACTTTGTTGCATCATCCAGCTGCACTTAAACTGCACTTTTTTTTAGTTGCTTTTGGAGATTAACATGAGTAACAATGTATTTTTTGTTTATCAAAAATTGTTAATGCTACATTCAAAAAACAGTTTACAGAGTTGGGTCATCTGACTTTGTTTAGTATGCTGTAGTACCTGAAGAGATTCAATATATAATAAACTGTTTAACTCAAGTTCAGTTGTTGCTTTTTGTCTTAACTTATTGTTTTTAGTTTAGCTTACTTGAGATTTTTAAGGCAATCGGTTTCCTAATATTTTCCTAGTAATGTGAACACTAATAGAAAGTTAACTCAAATAATGATTTTAAGTCAACAGTACTTAAGTATACTTGATTAACAAGTTGTCCCTACAAATTGTGTTAAGTTATGCCAACTAAACATTAATACTCTACTTTACTTGGAAATTTTAAGGCAATCGGTTTCCTCACTTTTTCTAAGTAAAGTCAACTTATTACATTTTACAGTGTGTATATGTGTGTTTTTTCCCTTGTAAGTGTGTTTTTTTCCCTTGAAAATGTGCTTTTTTTCCCTTAAAAATTTCATTTTTTCCCTTATAAATGTGCTTTTTTCCCTTAAAAATTTCATTTTTTCCCTTATAAATGTGCTTTTTTTCCCTTAAAAATGTCATTTTTTCCCTTATAAATGTGCTTTTTTTCCCTTAAAAATTTCATTTTTTCCCTTATAAATGTGCTTTTTTTCCCTTGTAACTGTGCGCTTTTTCCCGTGTAGCCGTCTGCACTTTCCCGTTTGTGCGCCACTACTTCTTTCCCGTGTGAGAACTGTCTTTCTCCCGTATTTTGCAAGCTAAAAGCTAAAGCTAATGCGCAAAGGACTATGGGAGTGAGGTCAAAACGCAACTGAACACCGCTAGCGCTTAGCATGGGGAAACTAGCTTGTTCATTAATATATATTAGTTTAATAGTGTATTTGGACACATATACGTGATGTAAACAGTTAGCTTCATTGTTTCTGTAAAATGCCTTTCCAAATATGGATCTATAAGCAAGCCAATATCACTATGCTAACCGCTAGCGCTTAGCATGGGGAAACTAGCTTGTTTATTAATATATATTAGTTTAATAGTGTATTTGGACACATATACGTAATGTAAACAGTTAGCTCTATTGTTTTGTAAAATGCCTGTCCAAATATGAATCTTTAAGCAAGCTAATATAATTATGCTAAGCGCTAGCTTAATAAAAGAGCTAAGATAGCAGCAACTATTGCTAATTATCCCTGAGCTGCTCCTGTTATGTGCTATAAGTTACAGATGGTTAACGAATTGATGTATGTAGTTTATTGGAGCTCCTGAGTGCCATATAATGTATCCTGCTGTATAATGTAGTGGTTTTATCATAGCTAGAGATCTACTGAATAGTTAGTTATGTGCTTACACAATGTATGTAACAGTCAAGAAAAGGGGCTTTTGTTCAGGTTATATCTATTATATTATAAAGTCATTAAATATAGGTTTATACTCCTTATAATATGTATAATTGTGTGTTTTTCTTCTCACAGTGAACTGTGTGTAAATCATTAACTGCCTGTGTATCAGCTGATTTCTACACCAGCTTTACATCCTGAGCAGAAGGTGAGTGCTCAGAAGTATTTACCTCTCTTTTCAAGAACACCACTGAGCACATCTTAATCAGGGGACAGGGACACATTTCTCTTCATGAACATGTGTGTGTTAATGAATGGTGGAGATGGGGCCAAATTTTGCAGCAATCCTTAATAGCAAAACCAAATATTTGGTTCTAATACACAGCATTACTAAAAGCTTGCATTCTATGAAGTTTTGTGTGCGTGCCTGCCTGCGTGTGTCAAACTGATGTCATATGATGTCAAACATCATGAAGTGATATTAACTTGCTTATAAACCCATATGTGAATGTATATTACAGAGATGCCATGGAGCTGCATAGTAACACCATGAAGTCTTTTTACTAGACACTTATACATTTTTATTTTGTACCTGCCACCAGGAAAACTACAGCGTTGTCGAGACTCTGGAAGTAAAACTGCTATTTATATTAGTAATTAATAGTCATTTTACTTACAAAAATCTGTATAAAAATGTTATTATATGTTCTTAAAGTTCAATTTCAGTGTTTTTTCCTATTATGTGTTTTTAATTGTGTGTAATAAAGTCTAGTTATGCTACTTAATGCTGAAAAGCAAGCATGTGTGTGTGTCTGTGTGTGAGAGAGAGAGAAAGAGGGAGAGAGTTCATATGTTCTTATGCGTGTGTGTGTGTGTGTGTGTGTGTGTTTGTGTGTGAGAGAAAGTTAGCCATATCTCTAACCACAAGCCTTTGCTGAAACACATACTGTGTCTATCCATTTAAAGGTCTGAATATTTTCCAACCACAGAACTCAGTGTGTTTGTGTACATCTCTTTTAAAAATACATCTGCTTCTTACATCTGTTTCGATGACGATCCCAGCTGAGGTGGCTCAAGGTAACATGTTAACCTCCGGTCAACACTCACACACACATTCACAGACTAGGGGCAATTCGGGAACACCGATTAGTCTAATCTGCAAGTCTTTGGACTGTGGGAAAAAAACGGAGTACCTGGAGGAAACCCACCGTGATCACAGTGAAAACATGCAAACACCATGCACATGGACACAAAGGTAGGAACAAAACCCAGGAAATGGAGGTGCAAGGCTAAGCCACCGTGCCTATATTAGTAATAATAATAATAATAATAATAATAATAATAATAATAAATTTCGGTGGCATGGTAGCGTAATGGCTATCATTATCACCTTGCTCCTCCAGGGTCGAAGGTTTAATTCTGGCCTCTGGGTTTGTGTGCATGGAGTTATTATGTTCTCCTCATGCTTGGTGGGTTTCCTCCAGGTACTCTGGCCATCAAACGACCCCCAACAGCTTTGAGCTTTCACCTCTCAGAGAGAACAATGCATGGTTCCTTGACAGTTCAACTGCATTTCTGTAATGTACTCCAGAACCACAGAAGCACAGAAAACAAGAATTCCTGCAGTGAGAGAAACCACCTTGTTATGTGTGGATTGGTGTTCTTTGCCCTTGCAAGCCATTATAGAGAAGCATGGTCAGATATTAACGTGAAATGCCACCCTTCTAGATAATATCTGAGCTCATCTATTGCCCACTTGATGGTAAGGGCTTCCTTCTCTGTAATTTCATAATTTTGTACCTGAGGTTGCTGTATCTGAGGTACTGTGCCTCAGTCAGCCCCAATTTGACATTTTTTGGGGTTCATCATGAGCCCGGCCTTTCACAACTCCTTGAGCACTAGTTTAAGGTGGTATAGATTATCTTTCCAGCTAAGGAAGTGAATGATTCAACATGATTTATATAGCCAGTGGCATACAGACGATGGTGCCATAAGACAATGTCTTTCAACCACTGGAAAATAGCTAGTGGACCATGCAGACCAAAGCGAATAACCTGGTACTGCAAATGGCCCTGGTCAGTCGTGAAGGCAGTCTGAGCTGAGGGGAGGCATGCAGCACATAGCAGGAGGCACATTGGAGGTAGAGGCAGAGGATGGGATTGAGAGCTGGGAAACTTGGATGGCTGGATCAAACACCTTGAAACTTTTGCCCATAAATCCCCATACATTGCAAGAATGGAGTTTTCCGCTGCCTTTCTATGATGGTCAGCAATACTTTTTTTTATACATTTTTGCTGCATTGGCTTATCTGTGGGATTGGACAGAACAGCCTGGCCTTTGTTCCTCTCAGGCATGAATATCACAATGATACCGTAGGTGGACAATCTATATTCTACTTTTACTGTCGCGACGTATGGCGACAGCATTTGGGTTTGGCTTTGCTGGCATTTACCGCTGAGTGGCACTATATAACCATAGACGATACACAACACATAATTTTTAATACTATTTTATAAAGGAAAAATACAAATGGAATAATTGTATTTGGTTTATTTTTTTATTTATAAATAAAATCTAAAATTAAAACATTGTAGAGTAATTAAAAACAGTGTAGAGTGATTAATAACAATACAATACATGTTATGATAAGAGAAATCTTAGGGATTAAAAACGGTAACAATGTCAATTTTAAAATGTAAAATCCAGAAGATTTTAAATTTACACAAATTTAAGAAGAGGCCTGAAGCAAGATCCAAGATCATCCCAAGTTTGCTGAAACCATGCACAGTGGGGAGGGGTGCATTTTAGTTTCTCTGAGTGTAAAGGTGAGAACAGCCGATTCACACCTGGGGAGGGTGTATTATTTGCATTTGAATGTGTCTGACATTGCAAAGCACACACAGTAACACTGAAAGAACAACAACCTAAAGTAAATAGAAATAAGCGGTCCTGATTATACTACATAAATATTATTTAGTACAACAAAATTCCTCCGCGCTCTCGAAAACTATATGCATGCGGTTGAGCGCTGATTAGACTATGTAGGGAATTAAAAAGGAGAATTATGATGCCGGATCAAACTTTTTAAAAATATTAGTAATTAAGTGTGTGCTGAAAAAACTGTTGTCACCAATAAATGTAACAGATGAGGACTCATGTCCATCAATCTGATAGACAGTATGCTGGAGAAACTCCCAGGCGGGAAGACACTGCTTTGTGTAGTTAACCTCAAAGACAAAAATAAATAAATAAAATAAACATCAATAACTTCCACTAAAGAGTCTGGAAAGCAGAGTACAGGTTGCGTCACACAGCCGTGATATACAGTGGCTTTTAAAAGTATTCGGGCCCCTTGAACTTTTTCACATTTTGTCACATTACAACCACAAACATGAATCAATTTTATTGGAATTCCAAGTAAAAGACCAATACAAAGTAGTGTACACACTAAGAAAGTGGAACGAAAATCATACATGATTCCAAACATTTTTTACAAATAAATAACTGAAAAGTGGGGTGTGCGTAATTATTCAGCCCCGTGAGTCAATACTTTGTAGAACCACCTTTTTCTGCAATTACAGCTGCCAGTCTTTTAGGGTATGTCTCTACCAGCTTTGCACATCTAGAGACTGAAGTCTTGCCCATTCTTCTTTGCAAAACAGCTCCAGCTCAGTCAGATTAGATGGACAGCGTTTGTGAACAGCAGTTTTCAGATCTTGCCACAGATTCTCGATTGGATTTAGATCTGGACTTTGACTGGGCCATTCTAACACATGGATATGTTTTGTTTTAAACCATCCCATTGTTGCCCTGGCTTTATGTTTTGGGTCATTGTCCTGCTGGAAGGTGAACCTCCGCCCCAGTCTCAAGTCTTTTGCAGACTCCAAGAGGTTTTCTTCCAAGATTGCACTGTATTTGGCTCCATCCAGCTTCCCATCAACTCTGACCAGCTTCTCTGTCCCTGCTGAGGAGAAGCACCCCAGAGCATGATGCTACCACCACCATATTTGACAGTGGGGATGGTGTGTTCAGAGTGATGTGCAGTGTTAGTTTTCCGCCACACATAGCATTTTGCATTTTGGCCAAAAAGTTCCATTTTGGTCTCATCTGACCAGAGCACCTTCTTCCACATGTTTGCTGTGTCCCCCACATGGCTTGTGGCAAACTGCAAATGGGACTTCTTATGGTTTTCTGTTAACAATGGCTTTCTTCTTGCCACTCTTCCATAAAGGCCAACTCTACACCTGAGCTGTAGATCTCTGCAGCTTGTCCTGAGTCACCATGGGCCTCTTGGCTGCATTTCTGATCAGCGCTCTCCTTGTTCGGCCTGTGAGTTTAGGTGGACGGCCTTGTCTTGGTAGGTTTACAGTTGTGCCATACTCCTTTCATTTCTGAATGATCACTTGAACAGTGCTCCGTGGGATTTTCAAGGCTTTGGAAATCTTTTTGTAGCCTAAACTTGCTTTAAATTTTTCAATAACTTTATCCCTGACCTGTCTGGTGTGTTCTTTGGACTTAATGGTGTTGTTGCTCCCAATATTCTCAACCTCAGACAACCTCTGAGGCCGTCACAGAGCAGCTGTACTGTATTTGTACTGACATTAGATTACACACAAGTGCACTCTATTTAGTCATTATCACTCATCAGGCAATGTCTATGGGCAACTGACTGCACTCAGACCAAAGGGGGCTAAATGATTACGCAGACCCCACTTTGCAGTTACTTACAGTGGTGTGAAAAACTATTTGCCCCCTTCCTGATTTCTTATTCTTTTGCATGTTTGTCACACAAAATGTTTCTGATCATCAAACACATTTAACTATAAGTCAAAGATAACATAATTGAACACAAAATGCAGTTTTTAAATGATGGTTTTCATTATTTAGGGGAAAAAAAATTTCAAACCTACATGGCTCCGTGTGAAAAAGTGACCTAGAAAATGGGTGGTCTGCCACCTCAAAATGTCATAACCCCGTCCTGTTATTGGTGTTTCTTTTACACACAAATCTCGCCTCGCCCCGTCACTACAGATCTGCTCCTTGAATACAACACTGAAGCTCGTCAGGAGTGCAACATTTCACCTTTTAACAGGCTGTGAAATTGACTTTACTTTGTGCAAGGTAACTGCACTGTTTTTACATGAATATTTAAAAAGTTGCCCAGCCACCTCAATGTCAAACCCCTTTCTGTGCCCTATAGGGTATGAGTCAATCTGAAGTCCTGGGAGTCAAGCCTCACTCTGTATGTATTTAATTATTAGATTTAGTTTTTAATTTGATCTAAATTAATTTTCCAGACTCTAAAACAGAAGCATAACACTGCACCACGAGAGACAGAGTCATACCAGCTCTCACCACCAGAGGTCAGTGTCACCACAATGTAAAGGGGTTTAATAAAGTAAATAGAGGTACAGTTACTGGCCACTTCATTAGGTACACCTGATATTTTCATGGGTTAAATGCTATTTTACAACCACAGACCTCATGTGGGGTGTGACTGCATGCATCCATTTCACTTGAACTAAGAACTTACACTCACACCCTGTGTTCCATCTGCTTCTGATCACCAGCTGCTTTCACACACCTCTTTTTACTCTACATAAATGTTTTTTTTTTTTTTTTTTGTTCTTTGTGTTGCCACAAACAGGAGCCCCAAAAGACTAACAAACAATCTGCACATAATAAAACTGTAAAAAAAAAAAAAATAAGAATATATATATATATATATATATATATATATACAGTGGTGTGAAAAACTATTTGCCCCCTTTCTGATTTCTTATTCTTTTGCATGTTTGTCACACAAAATGTTTCTGATCATCAAACACATTTAACTATTAGTCAAAGATAACATAATTGAACACAAAATGCAGTTTTTAAATTATGGTTTTTATTATTTAGGGAGAAAAAAAATCCAAACCTACATGGCCCTGTGTGAAAAAGTAAATGCCCCCCTTGTTAAAAAATAACTTAACTGTGGTTTTTCACACCTGAGTTCAATTTCTGTAGTCACCCCCAGGCCTGATTACTGCCACACCTGTTTCAATCAAGAAATCACTTAAATAGGAGCTACCTGACACAGAGAAGTAGACCAAAAGCACCTCAAAAGCTAGACATCATGCCAAGATCCAAAGAAATTCAGGAACAAATGAGAACAAAAGTAATTGAGATCTATCAGTCTGGTAAAGGTTATAAAGCCATTTCTAAAGCTTTGGGACTCCAGCGAACCACAGTGAGAGCCATTATCCACAAATGGCAAAAACATGGAACAGTGGTGAACCTTCCCAGTAGTGGCCGGCCGACCAAAATTACCCCAAGAGCGCAGAGACAACTCATCCGAGAGGCCACAAAAGACCCCAGGACAACATCTAAAGAACTGCAGGCCTCACTTGCCTCAATTAAGGTCATTGTTCACGACTCCACTATAAGAAAGAGACTGGGCAAAAAACGGCCTGCATGGCAGATTTCCAAGACGCAAACCACTCCACTGTGTGTGTATATATATATATATATATATATATATATATATATATATATATATATATAAATAAATAAAACACACACTCACCTAAAGGATTATTAGGAACACCATACTAATACAGTGTTTGACCCCCTTTCGCCTTCAGAACTGCCTTAATTCTACGTGGCATTGATTCAACAAGGTGCTGAAAGCATTCTTTAGAAATGTTGCCATTTTAGTACAGTGAACTTATTGTCATGCTCAAGAAACCAATTTGAAATGATTCGAGCTTTGTGACATGGTGCATTATCCTGCTGGAAGTAGCCATCAGAGGATGGGTGCATGGTGGTCATAAAGGGATGGACATGGTCAGAAACAATGCTCAGGTAGCCCATGGCATTTAAACAATGCCCAATTGGCACTAAGATGCCTAACGTGTGCTAAGAAAACATCCCCCACACCATTACACCACCACCACCAGCCTGCACAGTGGTAACAAGGCATGATGGATCCAAGTTCTCATTCTGTTTATACCAAATTCTGACTCTATTTGAATGTCTCAACAGAAATTGAGACTCATCAGACCAGGCAATATTTTTCCAGTCTTTAACTGTCCAATTTTGGTGAGCTCATGCAAATTGTAGCCTCTTTTTCCTATTTTTAGTGAAGATGAGTGGTACCCGGTGGGGTCTTTTGCTGTTGTAGCCCATCTGCCTCAAGGTTGTGCGTGTTGTGGCTTCACAAATGCTTTGCTGCATACCTCGGTTGTAACGAGTGGTTATTTCAGTCAAAGTTGCTCTTCTATCAGCTTGAATCATTTTCCACTGACCTCTAGCATCAACAAGGCATTTTCGCCCACAGGACCGCCGCAAACTGAATGTTTCTCCCTTTTCACACCATTCTTTGTAAACCCTAGAAATGGTTGTGCGTGAAAATCCCAGTAACTGAGCAGATTCTGAAATACTCAGACCTGCACGTCTGGCACCAACAACCATGCCAATCACCTTTCTTTCCCATTCTGACATTCAGTTTGGAGTTTAGGAGATTGTCTTGACCAGGACCACAGTTGAAGCAACTGCCATGTGATTGGTTGATTACATAATTGCATTAATGAGAAATTGAACAGGTGTCCCTAATAATCCTTTAGGTGAGTGTATATATATATATATATATATATATATATATATATATATATATATATATATATATATATATATATATATATATATTAAAAAGAGTAATATGAGACCATTTAAAGGCTCAGGAAAACCCAGGTGTGAGGGTTAACCCCTAGAGGGCGCCAATGCGCCCAAAGACTATTTGTGTTTGTAGTTTGTTTGTTCTGTTTAAGTGGGAACTGCATGTCCCAGGTTGCACCTCGGTCAGGTGACGTAGGCATTCACCTGAACCGAGGAAAGTAATTAAGTTTATTATAAATAGCCTGACTGAAGCTCAGTCAGGCGTCTAGCTTTTGTTGTTATAATTATGGTTTGTTAGGTTGGTTGTGTTTTTGAAAGCAGTTGCTTCAACTGTTACATTAAAGCTTTGTAAGTGCTCAAAAGAAAGAGCTTTACTTTTGTGTTAAATAAAAGTCTTTATTGAACTGCCAGCTCGCCTCTGCAGTTATGCCACCTAAACACTCACACCGAACTAAGAAACATGACAGCAGGTCTTTTGAGTTAATTAGCTGATTAGTGTGTGACGCCATATGTCTCCAATATTTAACTTTTTAAAACATCTTTCCTATATTTCAGTAACAACATAAATGTACACATTTTAAAATTAACAATCTGACAAACAAAATGCAACATTTAATGCCTGAAGCCTCCACCATCGTCATCTTTTTATTAAAGCGGTAATTGTCCAATGCTGTGTTGTCAGCCTGGATTCATGCTCCTGAGTTTTAGAGTTTTGAGTTTTCCTACATAATTGAAATATTTTATGAAGTAAGATTACATTAATTAGTTTCTACAACATTGCATTACTTTTACAAAGCTTCTGAACATGTTTTTATTATAATATTTTATATTAT
The DNA here is from genome assembly GCF_024256425.1 of Clarias gariepinus. Taxonomy (NCBI): domain Eukaryota; kingdom Metazoa; phylum Chordata; class Actinopteri; order Siluriformes; family Clariidae; genus Clarias; species Clarias gariepinus. The sequence continues at coordinate 5,979,276 of NC_071120.1, read as the reverse complement.
AAATTATAATACATTTTAACACTTTAAATAAAGAACTGAGTGACAGCAGAGTATCAGTATCCTGTATGAAGATTCACCTGGCGTGTAAGCTCTGATATCAGCACACTGAAGTGGTTATTCTTTCTTTGTTCTTTAGATGCTGTTGCCATGGTGACTGTGGAGCCAGTGATGTACTGTATGCTGCTGATGGCTTATACACTTTTCTGAATGAAATGTCAATATGTGTGGTTTGGGTGTGTTTTATCAGACAAATTTAAATGTTTTATATTTAAGTATTTGTAATTGTCAGTTTTCTCTTGGTGTGTCTCTCTGACATACACATTGCTCTTAGAGATGAGGAAATATTTTATTGTAGTTTCATGGAGGGTCTTGTTGAATAAAGAATAAAGGATTCGGTGCAGCTAACAGAGTAACTTAAGTTTGGAATATTTTTTAATTGTTTGGATGATTCCCTGATATTTTAAATAAGAATAACGAAGGTTAACATTTTGAGGAGAGAAGTCTGAAGATGCTCCTTAGGGCTATTGCAGCAGATACATGAGAGCTGTCGCCTCATCCTCGAGCTGGGGCACCACCTCCAGGGAGAAACACAGTTTAGTTTTATTAATAACCTTTTATGATTAAAATGTTAGAGCCAATAGAAACCCAAACTCTGCTGTGTGTGTGTGTGTGTGTGTGTGTGTGTGTGTGTGTGTGTGTGTGTGTGTGTGTGTTAAATTATGAGTGTACTTATCTTTACAGTTTGACACAGAGTATGGTTTGTCCTCAAATACGTATTTCTTATTGAGGGAGACAATTATCACATGCAGCACACACACACACACACACACACATCTCCTGCACTCTCTTTGTTACTGTGTGTTTTGTGTCTCTTTCTCTTCAGCTCTGAGTGTCAGCTGTTTCCAACTCAGATATTACAATAAAGTAATCCATGCATTAAAATGATTCTACATTATTGTGATTAGTAGTAAAAATAAAATAAAGATAAAGTACAGGTTTATAGGCTCAAGGTGTACGTATTTTAAACAGCGCGCGTGCTTGACGTCAGGAGAAACGAAAGTAAAAATGCGCGTGACGTTACAGCGCGAGACTTAAGCGGAATTAATGTTTTCACGGTAATAAAGTTTACACGGTGAGTTTTAACACAGATTTTACTATATTCACAGATAGGAACACAGTAGTACAGTGCACTGCAGTGTGTTTCATGTGTTAATAGAGAGTGTAAAGCTGACGGGTTGTTAGTGTGAGCTGAGTTAGTGAAGGCAACATGAAGTGTAAAATGGCGACAAAGAACAACAAAGAGAAGTCTTATAGTCACGAAACCTGTGTTTCAGTAAAACCATCATGTGATTGTTAATAAACGGCAAGCGGGGGGATAAGAAGCTCTATATCTATTTAACATTTATATATTTATATAACATTTTCTGTTTGCAGTGTTTTAGTCAATATAAAGCTGAAACAAGAGTGAGGTTATTATGCGTTATAATGCAGATTATTATACATGATTCTTATGGCTTAGGCCCCACCCTGTTCATATAATTCTCTTCATTACCAAGCAACACATATATGAAAAGTTTTAGAAAACTAGACACACACACACACACACACACACACACACACACACACCACAAAGCTGAATATCGCTTCATATACAATGTACAGTATGTAAGTAAAAAGTCACTCATCAGTGTGGTCTCTCTCTCTGGTGTCCATAAAGCAAACTGCACTGAAGTAACCAAATCTGTAAATTTAAATTAACCTTTGGCAATGTATTTGCAAACCTAATGGTAAGGTTCAAAAGACATGCCTGTTTTTTAAAAGCTTCGATTTTTAATGTGGCGTCTTTGGGGTAACATACATTATAAATTACTCTTTCCGGGGCTGGTTTTGGGTGCTAATGATAAATGAATCAGTATCCTTGGACATGCTTGTGTGTTCCAGCCTCCACCTACATCTTCCTGTTTCTACTCCTTCATAATGGATTTACCCCCTCATTCTCATTTATCATTTTTTATATTTCTTTTTCTCCATAAAGAATAGAGTAGTTTGCTCCATCTGTCTCCTTCACCATGCAGTCCTGGAGCCTTCTCTGTGTTCTGCACTTCCTCACCCTCACATTCACCACAAGTAAGTGTGATTTGTGTTCATTCAGCTACAGGACCATTAGTCAGCTCAGGCACTGATGTTGGGGATGTCAAGGAGGCCAGTGATGTCTATCTTTGTGGATCTCACAGGAGTATTATCAAGCTGGATAGGTTTCTGGTTAGGGAAACTGTAAACTGTTACTATGTGATAACAGTTTAAGGAAGAACCACGTTTGGGACTGATAGTCTATGGGTGCACATACTTCTGGTCATATAGTGTACATCAGCAAGATAGGGTTGCAAAAATATATATATTCATGACTAATTGATCAATATCAGTATTTTACCACTATATATAATGAAATAATGCAGTGAGACTGAAGTGTATCCTGATAATGAATAAAGCTTAAAGATATAGGGCTCATAACCCTCTGGCACGCATACTGTACAGAGACTTAGACACACAAATACACACACGCCTGTCTGTCATAGGTGTGCTCTGTAATTTGACTCTTTTATTAGGTCAAATCATACAGTCACCTTTATGCCTCTCAACAGTTCTACTAATTTTCTTCTCATTTATAACTTTCTGCTTAAAGCTTAAACAGTTAGCAGAAGCGAATTTGAGTGTACTTTTAAAAGCAAAGCATGTCAAGACTGATTGGCAGTTGTCATTTGTTTAATTTTGCTGTGGGAGAATTTAATTTGTTAATTTTTTAAAAAAAATTTTAAAAACTAAAATGTATTTAAATAGCACTTTTAAAATTAAACATTGTTGCAAAGCAAGCTTACAGAAATAAAAACTTGTTTTTATTGTAAATTGTTACTCACTAACCCTCACAAAGGCATTTGTCCACCCAGATGGTTAGCCTATATAATTCCTCCAGATCCTGCAGAGGATTATTAAGGGCTAGAGTGAACCCTTTTTCAGGACTTGTGTCTGATTTCGTGTGTTCATAACTTTTAGTAAGTCTGAGAGCACACACATGTTGGATTGCGTGCTTCACTGTCTCTGTTTTTAGAACACCGGCTTCGCATGTATACTTGGCTGTGTCTTTGCCTCTGTCTTTGATCTTGACATTTGTCTTGATGCATGCTTTGTCTTTGTCTTTAAGGCCATAATATAATATCGGTGCTACCTGATGTTCGCATGAAGTGTGCAGGTATCTGTGTGCCTTAAATAGACATGTAGTGCTAAAATAGTGCAGCACATTTGGGCTGATTGCATTTTCTGCGGCGTATCGGTAACTACAGCACCTGTCTGTTCAGAACTCCGTAGCGCAGCCTCCTGTGGATCTGCCCATTCTGAACAGTGTCATTACAGAAATGTGTATATATTCTTTTTTATTTTATAAGTTGTCCCTAATAAGCAGCCAGGTGTGACATGGTAAGAGGACTTTCTGAGACAACATGTGAAAAAAACCTTAAGAGGAAACACTCAAAATGAAACCCATCTTCATTTGGGTGATACCAGATTCTGTATAATGTATTAGGAAGTTTGTTTTAGATAACATAAAGTCCATTTTGTAGAGGACATTAACTGGTCACCGATAGAGACTTGGGTATGAAACTTTAGATTGTTAGATCTACCAAAATTGAGTGGAAATGATCAAAGCACATCATCAGTATAGACAGAAAATTTTATCATGATGTTGATTTAAGATCACTTTATTGCCAAACTCAGGCGAACTGCAGGTTTCCTGTGTACAGATGTATTGGCTGTTGACTTTAATAAAAATTCCTCCTCTTTTATTTGTGTTTGTTTTACTTTTTTTTTTTTGTTATATCCCGATTTTGATCTTTCAGAATATGATGGTGTTTATGTCTCTTTCAGTACCTACACTGGCTACTTTAGTATCAGTGAAGCTTCATCAGACTGCTACACTCCCATGTAAACGTGATTGTCCTGGCTTGGTTAAGTGGATGAAGTTCCAAAGTCAAGATGTACTGGCTCAGTGTGATCAGACCTCATGTTGGTCAAAGGAGGGATATAAAATGTCTTATGACCAGTACCTGAAGGGAGATTTCTCACTCATCATTCCTTTAGCTGATTACAGTAAGAGGAACATGTACACGTGTAAGTGTAATGACCGTGGCATTGATGATGTGCGTCTCATCATTGAAAGTAAGTTTCCTCATCTGATCAACTGTTGCTGATGAACAACAAGGTGCTGAAAGCATTCTTTAGAAATGTTGCCATTTTAGTACAGTGAACTTATTGTCATGCTCAAGAAACCAATTTGAAATGATTCGAGCTTTGTGACATGGTGCATTATCCTGCTGGAAGTAGCCATCAGAGGATGGGTGCATGGTGGTCATAAAGGGATGGACATGGTCAGAAACAATGCTCAGGTAGCCCATGGCATTTAAACAATGCCCAATTGGCACTAAGATGCCTAACGTGTGCTAAGAAAACATCCCCCACACCATTACACCACCACCACCAGCCTGCACAGTGGTAACAAGGCATGATGGATCCAAGTTCTCATTCTGTTTATACCAAATTCTGACTCTATTTGAATGTCTCAACAGAAATTGAGACTCATCAGACCAGGCAATATTTTTCCAGTCTTTAACTGTCCAATTTTGGTGAGCTCATGCAAATTGTAGCCTCTTTTTCCTATTTTTAGTGAAGATGAGTGGTACCCGGTGGGGTCTTTTGCTGTTGTAGCCCATCTGCCTCAAGGTTGTGCGTGTTGTGGCTTCACAAATGCTTTGCTGCATACCTCGGTTGTAACGAGTGGTTATTTCAGTCAAAGTTGCTCTTCTATCAGCTTGAATCATTTTCCACTGACCTCTAGCATCAACAAGGCATTTTCGCCCACAGGACCGCCGCAAACTGAATGTTTTTCCCTTTTCACACCATTCTTTGTAAACCCTAGAAATAATTGTGCGTGAAAATCCCAGTAACTGAGCAGATTGTGAAATACTCAGACCACGTCTGGCACCAACAACCATGCCAATCACCTTTCTTTCCCATTCTGACATTCAGTTCGGAGTTTAGGAGATTGTCTTGACCAGGACCACAGTTGAAGCAACTGCCATGTGATTGGTTGATTAGATAATTGCATTAATGAGAAATTGAACAGGTGTCCCTAATAATCCTTTAGGTGAGTGTATATATATATATATATATATATATATATATATATATATATATATATATATATTTATTTATTAAAACGATTAATATGAGACCATTTAAAGGCTCAGGAAAACCCAGGTGTGAGGGTTAACCCCTAGAGGGCGCCAATGCGCCCAAAGACTATTTGTGTTTGTAGTTTGTTTGTTCTGTTTAAGTGGGAACTGCATGTCCCAGGTTGCACCTCGGTCAGGTGACGTAGGCATTCACCTGAACCGAGGAAAGTAATTAAGTTTATTATAAATAGCCTGACTGAAGCTCAGTCAGGCGTCTAGCTTTTGTTGTTATAATTATGGTTTGTTAGGTTGGTTGTGTTTTTGAAAGCAGTTGCTTCAACTGTTACATTAAAGCTTTGTAAGTGCTCAAAAGAAAGAGCTTTACTTTTGTGTTAAATAAAAGTCTTTATTGAACTGCCAGCTCGCCTCTGCAGTTATGCCACCTAAACACTCACACCGAACTAAGAAACATGACAGCAGGTCTTTTGAGTTAATTAGCTGATTAGTGTGTGACGCCATATGTCTCCAATATTTAACTTTTTAAAACATCTTTTCTATATTTCAGTAACAACATAAATGTACACATTTTAAAATTAACAATCTGACAAACAAAATGCAACATTTAATGCCTGAAGCCTCCACCATCGTCATATTTTTATTAAAGCGGTAATTGTCCAATGCTGTGTTGTCAGCCTGGATTCATGCTCCTGAGTTTTAGAGTTTTAAGTTTTCCTACATAATTGAAATATTTTATGAAGTAAGATTACATTAATTAGTTTCTACAACATTGCATTACTTTTACACAGCTTCTGAACATGTTTTTATTATAATATTTTATATTATATATTATAATACATTTCAACACTTTAAATAAAGAACTGAGTGACAGCAGAGTATCAGTATCCTGTATGAAGATTCACCTGGCGTGTAAGCTCTGATATCAGCACACTGAAGTGGTTATTCTTTCTTTGTTCTTTAGATGCTGTTGCCATGGTGACTGTGGAGCCAGTGATGTACTGTATGCTGCTGATGGCTTATACACTTTTCTGAATGAAATGCCAATATGTGTGGTTTGGGTGTGTTTTATCAGACAAATTTAAATGTTTTATATTTAAGTATTTGTAATTGTCAGTTTTCTCTTGGTGTGTCTCTCTGACATACACATTGCTCTTAGAGATGAGGAAATATTTTATTGTAGTTTCATGGAGGGTCTTGTTTAATAAAGAATAAAGGATTCGGTGCAGCTAACAAAGTAACTTAAGTTTGGATTTTTTTTTAATTGTTTGGATGATTCCCTGATATTTTAAATAAGAATAACGAAGGTTAACATTTTGAGGAGAGAAGTCTGAAGATGCTCCTTAGGGCTATTGCAGCAGGTACATGAGAGCTGTCGCCTCAGCCTCGAGCTGGGGCACCACCTGCAGGGGGAAACACAGTTTAGTTTTATTAATGACCTTTTATGATTAAAATTTTAGAGCCAATAGAAACTCTGCTGTGTGTGTGTGTTAAATTATGAGTGTGCTTATCTTTACAGTTTGACACAGAGTATGTTTTGTCCTCAAATACGTATTTCTTGTTGAGGGAGACAATTAATCACATGCAGCACACACACACACACATCTCCTGCACTGTCTTTGTTACTGTGTGTTTTGTGTCACTTTCTCTTTAGCTCTTAGTGTCAGCTGTTTCCAACTCAGATATTACAATAAAATAATCCATGCATTAAAACGATTTTACATTATTGTGATTAGTAGTAAAAATAAAATAAAGATAAAGTACAGGTTTATAGGCTCAAGGTGTACGTATTTTAAACAGCGCGCGTGCTTGACGTCAGGAGAAACGAAAGTAAAAATGCGCGTGATGTTACAGCGCGAGACTTAAGCGGAATTAATGTTGCCACGGTAATAAAGTTTACACGGTGAGTTTAAACACAGATTTTACTATATTCACAGATAGGAACACAGTAGTTCAGTGCACTGCAGTGTGTTTCATGTGTTAGTAGAGAGTGTAAAGCTGACGGGTTGTTAGTGTGAGCTGAGTTAGTGAAGGCAACATGAAGTGTAAAATGGCGACAAAGAACAAAGAACAACAAAGAGAAGTCTTATAGTCACGAAACCTGTGTTTCAGTAAAACCATCACGTGATTGATAATAAACGTCAAACAGCGGGGGATGAGAAGCTCTATATCTATTTAACATTTATATATTTATATAAAGTTTCTGTTTGCAGTGTTTTATTCAATATAAAGCTGAAACAAGACTGAGGTTATTATGCGTTATAATGCAGATTATTATACGTGATTCTTATGGCTTAGGCCCCACCTGTTCATATAATTCTCTTCATCACCAAGCAACACATATATGAAAAGTTTTAGAAAACTCCACACACACACACACACACACACACACACACCACAAAGCTGAATATCGCTTCATATACAATGTACAGTATGTAAGTAAAAAGTCACTCATCACTGTGGTCTCTCTCTCTGGTGTCCATAAAGCAAACTGCACTGAAGTAACCGAATCTGTAAATTTAAATTAACCTTTGGCAATGTATTTGCAAACCTAATGGTAAGGTTCAAAAGACATGCCTGTTTTTTAAAAGCTTCGATTCTTAATGTGGCGTCTTTGGGGTAACATACATTATAAATGACTCTTTCCGGGGCTGGTTTTGGGTGCTAATGATAAATAAATCAGTATCCTTGGACAGGCTTGTGTGTTCCAGCCTCCACCTCCATCTTGCTGTCTCTGCACCTTCATAACAGATTTACCCCCTCATTCTTATTTATCATTTATTATATTTCTGTTTCTCCATAAAGGTTAGAGTAGATTACTCCATCTGTCTCCTCCACCATGCAGTCCTGGAGCCTTCTACTCTGTGTTCTGCACTTCCTCACCCTCACATTCACCACAAGTAAGTGTGATTTGTGTTTATTCAGCTACAGGAGCATTAGTCAGCTCAGGCACTGATGTTGGGGATGTCAAGGAAGACAGTGATGTCTTTATGGAGCTATCTTTGTGGATCTCACAGGAGTATTATCAAGCTGGATAGGTTTCTGGTTAGGGAAACGGTAAAAATGTTCCTATGTGGTAAATGTTTGGGGAAGAACCACATTTGGGAGTGATGGTCTGTGGGTGCACATACTTCTGGTCATATAGTGTCCATCAGCAAGGTAGGGTTGCACAGTATCGCAAAAATATATATAATTATGACTAATTGATCAATATCAGTATTTTACCACTATATATAATGAGATAATGCAGTGAGACTGGAGTGTATCCTGATAATAAATAAAGCCTGAAGAAATAGGGCTCATCACCCTCTAACACACACACAGAGACACAGACACACAAATACACACACGCCTGTCTGTCATAGACCAGGATGCCTGTTCTGTGTGCTCTGTAATTTGACTCTCTTATTAAGTCAAATCATACAGTCATTTTTATGCCTCTCAACAGTTCTGCTAGTTTTCTTCTCATCATCAAAACTTTCTGCTTAAAGCTTAAACAGTTAGCAGAAGCGAATTTGAGTGTACTTTGACAAGCAAAGCATGTCAAGACTGATTGGCAGTTGTCATTTGTTTAATTTTGCTCTGTGCGAATTTAATTTGTTCAACTAAAATGTATTTAAATAGCACATTTAAAATTGTACATTGTTGCAAAGCAAGCTTACAGAAATAAAAACTTGTTTTTATTGTAAATTGTTACTTTCTAACCCTCACAAAGGCGTTTGTCCAACCAGATGGACTTGTGTCTGATTTTATGTGTTCATAACCTTAAGTGAGTCTGAGAGCAAACACATGTTGGATTGCGTGCTTCTCTGTCTCAGTTTTTAGAACACCGGCTTCTCATGTGTACTTGGCTGTGTCTTTGCCTCTGTCTTTGATCTTGACATTTGTCTTGATGCATGCTGTGTCTTTGTCTTTAAGGCCATAATACCATTTTGGGGCTACCTGGTGTTCGCATGAAGTGCAGGTATCTGTGTGCCTTAAATAGACATGCAGTGCTAAAATAGTGCAGCACATTTGCGCTGATTGCATTTGCTGTGGCGTATCAGTAACTACAGCACCTGTCTGTTCAGAACTCCGTAGCGTAGTCTCCTGTGAATCTGCCCATTCTAAACAGTGCAGAGTGTTCTCTTGCGGCTCTGCCCCTTACAAGACCTGTGTCATTACAGAAATGTGTATATATTTTTTAATTTTATAAGTTTGTCCCTAATGAGCAGCCAGGAGTGACATGATAAGAGGACTTCTTGAGACAACATGTGAAAAAAACCCTAAGAGGAAACTCAAAATGAAACCCATCCTCATTTGATTTTGATGTGATACAAGATTCTGTATAATGTATTAGGAAGTTTGTTTCAGATTACATAAAGTTCACTTTGTAGAGGACATTAACTGGTCACCGATGGAGAATTGGGTATAAAATTTTAGACTGTTGGATCTACCACAATTGAGTAGAAATGATCAAAGCACATCATCAGTATAGACAGAAAATTTTATCACGATGTTGATTCAAGATCAATTTATTAACGTACTCTATCTGTAGGGTTCCCTCCATCCTCAGAAATAACACTAGTTTTAGGACTAAATTGATATATAAGCATTTTCTTTTTTTTTGGGGGGGTGGGATGGATTGACCTCCAACAGTCTTAATCTATTTTATTTGTGTTTGTTGTACTTTTTTTTTCTTTTGTTATATCCCGATTTTGATGTTTCAGAATATGATGGTGTTTATGTCTCTTTCAGTACCTACACTGGCTACTTCAGTATCAGTAAAGCTTCATCAGACTGCTACACTCCCATGTAAACGTGATTGTCCTGGCTTGGTTAAGTGGATGAAGTTCCGAAGTCAAGATGTACTGGCTCAGTGTGATCAGACCTCATGTTGGTCAAAGATAGGATATGAAATGTCTTATGATCAGTACCTGAAGGGAGATTTCTCACTCATCATTCCTTCAGCTGATTACAATAAGAGGAACATGTACACGTGTAAGTGTAATGACCGTGGCATTGATGATGTGCGTCTCATCATCGAGAGTAAGCTTTCTCTTCTTACCAGCTGTTGCTGATAAACAGAGATTTAGATCTGTTGCTTTTTATTATTACGGTTTCATTTTCTAATGTATTTGTTCTTTTCAGCTTTGTTTTCATCAGATGAGTTGATTCTTCATGAAAACATGGTGATGGATTTGCCCATACCAGATCCAGTGGAGGTGGTTTATAAAGTCATAGATTCAGCTGGTTCATACGGTGAACAGATTTGTACAGTGACTAAACACACACTAAAGTGTAAAGCTGGATACAGAAACAGAGCATCACTCAGTACCTCAAAAATCATACTAAGAGATGTACAGCTGAGTGACAGTGGAAGTTACACCATCCGTGACACAGAGAATAATGAAGTTATCCATATATATACACTCATTGTAAAAGGTACGTCTTCCAGGATAAACACTAATCTATGTTCTGTGAATCTGTTTTATAGTCAGTGTTTGTGTGACTTGTATTATATTCATATATTATATTTTAATATTTCATTATATAGGTATAACAGATTGTTCAGGTTCACTGATCTGTTTGGACAGGCTTCAGTACAGAAGTTCTGGTGTTTAGCATAATATTACTTGGGATACTTAACTGTATGCCCATCACTCTGTTTACATAAGACTCCTCTAATTATTGTTCTTTACACTGAAACCATTACTATACTTAATAAATGCTTTCATGGCAATGTTCTGTAGCTTTTTTTGAGAAATATTTTCATTGCTGGATCAAGGAAGAATTATTAGGATAATACTAAGATATTAGGTTACATCGTGTCTTAAATGTCAGTTACACAATATACATTTTTTGTTTGTAGAATTGTCATACTTACAACCATGCTGCTGTACAGCATATCAACACAGCTGGGATTACTGTACCTGCAGCATTCTGCCTATGACCAAATTACAGCCGTGTTGATATTTAGTATAACAGCACCCCTGTTTATGTGACAGGAAAGCTTCTCATTCCTCTCATAACACCATGCCTTTAATTTTAGCTTTACTTCAGCTACTAAATCATTCTGATTAGTTATCTGTGTGTGTGTGTGTGTGTGTGTGTGTGTGTGTGTGTTTTATAGAGGTCCAGATAAGTCCTGATGAGCAGCAGCGCAGTCACTGGTTGGTGTGGTTTCTACTAGTGCTGATAGTATTTATTGGAGCAGGGTTCTTTCTGAAGTCTTGGCATACTAAATGTCTGGAACGTATAAAGCAGCAGCAGGAAATGCACTTAAAACATGAAAATGAAAAGTGTCGAAAAACATTTCAGCAGACGCCGAGGGAAAATGTAAGTAATGAAAAAATGTTTGTTTATAAAGTACACATTATATTCCTTCAGACAGATGAAGCTCAAAATAAGAGTGATGTCAGTATGTGTATAAAATAATAAATAATGTATAAAACAAGGTAAATAACTAACACTTAAGTGCAAAAAGGCCTCAGAAATGTAAGGGGGATAATAAATTTATTTTTGTGTGTGTGTGTTAAGGGGGGCCCTAGGTGATTGCATTAGGACTACACATGAACCCTGGCTCAATCTTTCATTTTTTTTTTTATGTGCAAAATGAAATGATTACCCGAGTGTCTTTATAATTATCAATCATGGTTGAATATCAGTGTATATCAAAACCAATGCTTCAGTCACTCATCTTCACACACTTTCAATTTCTCACACTTTTAAATTCAAAACACGTATCTGTGGTAGATGCAGCAACATCACTTATCTCCAGCCTCTTTCTGACAAGTCGGTTGTAAACATCTTTTATTATCACTATACAGGTGTATTGTGGCCAGAGCGCACTGGCACGACACTCCAGCCTTTTTTCTCCAAGTGAAGGGAAATAATATTGGTGTAATCCAGTTGACATTAACACCCATTTACAGCTGTGTAAAACATCAATCACAAGCTAAACAAGGGATAATAACTGGAACAATTTTAATAGTGCTGAACAGATCAACAGTATACTAAAATTAATTGACATTTAAATGCATTTACAGACTGCAGCAAAAGTTACACATCAGTTGGAGCTGTAAAGCATGTGAGGGCAGTGACAGGATTATTCAAAGAGGGAAATACATGTCAGTATTTACATTCACATTCAAATATTTGCATTGACTTTAATCATGTAGCACTTTTTATATTCATAAGACACTCAAAGGCTAACAAACGTGATTAATACAAGAGAGAGAATCACAGAACCCCAGTGATGAGAGGGCCTTTGGAAATGGAAGTAAATGTGAGAGATATGGATGAAGGAATGAATTGCCCCAATGAGAGCACTTATGAGTTCTTTGCTACGTCCCCTGCTGCCTGACATAGAGCTAACAGACACTCTGAAGCCTGTGTATCTTTGGCACTCATTAGCAGACTCCATACAACGTGGTTCAAGGAAAAGGAAAGGTTAACCCTCACTAATCAACAGGGTTTAAACTAACAATTTGTGCCATGTGCAGTCATACATGTTCACACATGTTCAGTATGAGTGTGGAACTGTGGGTTTTGCACAGAAAGAGTAAGCCTTTACCCAAGTGTGTATGCTTTGTTTGACCCTCCTGGACACACAATTTGTCCTTGATGATTAGTGTGAACTGAAAGGGTGGAATCTCATAACTACTGTAGCTGCTACCAATCAGTAACAACCTGTCAACCAATAAATAATGATGAATAACCAATAAATAATAATGAACATGATTGACAGCTCAACAGTTTAATAACAAAATACTTAATTTTAAACAAACAGATTTGTATTTGGGTGGCACGGTGGCACCTGCAAGGTCCGGGTTCGATTCCTGGCCAGGTTCGATTCCCAACTTGCTCCCACATGTTCTCCCCATGCTTGGTGGGTTTCCTCTGGGTGCTATGGTTTCCTCTCACAGTCCAAAGATCTTCAGATATGACTAATTGGTTCTCCCAAATTGCTCATAGTGTGTGAATGAGTGTGAAAAGTGTGTGAGTGTATGTATGTGTGTGTGCCCTGTGATGGATTGGCACCCTCCAGAGTATACACTGCCTCGTGCCCTAAGTCTCCTGGGATAGGCTCCAGACCCCCTGCGACCCTGAATATAGGATAAACTGGTATACTGTAGATGATGAGCTAGTGAGATTTGTTCATGCTTATTTTAATTGCTTTGTGTTTTTTTTATTGTAAAATGGTTTTCAGCTTTTACTCAGCAGCTAAAGCTAAATTATAACCACAAATATGCACAGTGTTTCACCCCGTCAAAAACATTTCCAGCAGCTTCTCCAACACACACACCCACAGTTGTACACCTGTTCATTAGTTCTCATTCTCCTGAGATCAGTACACATTTAACTCTTTCTTTCTCTCATTCTGTGTGTTTACTGTATACTTCAGGAAGGTGCTGTTCAGAGAGTTTGCTTTAAACTACTGTAAGGTTCAGATACGGCTGTGGAATAATAGCACACTCATGTAGTGCCACCTCTATCAGTTCAACAACAGACAAACTCCATTTGTGATATTTTGCCAGATATTTTTTCTGTGTCTAAAATCATGTTTATAATGTGTAAAAAATAATGTGTAGTACATATAGCTACACAATATGCAGTTTATATTTGATTTATATTTTACAGATTCAACCAAATAAAAATGCAGGGGAGACTAAACCTAAAGAGAGAAGATCAAGGAGATATCACACTGCTCCTGTGAATTTGTTCGAGACTAGCAAAAATCTGATGTTAAATCATGTAGAGGAAACAGTAAGGGAGATACACATCTTTTTTTTTATTTGTATGTGTGTAAATGCATAGCTGTGGAAAACAGAGTGTCATTTTCATTCCGTTTACATTGACACCTTCAGTGCAAACATCCTGATCAATTACAATTGCTTACAGAATGGTTGATGTGTTTATATGTATATGTTTTTTATGAGATAATATTTATAAGAAGAAGGAAGAGAAGAAGGATGTCGGATGCATAGAAACATCATTAGAATATGAACACTCTGAAGTGTAGGAGAAATGAGTCAATGAGTCAATGAATCAGTCCAAGAGCACAATGATAAAAAAAAATTTAATGGTGATCCCAATTTCGAAAACAAAACAAGGTTCACAATCCGATACAGTGGAAAACAACTCTGAGATAAAATGGCGTCCAGGATTCCCTTTGTGATTTAAAGTTGCAGAGACAATACTGTTATATTTCGTGTGTAAGATTAAGTGCTCCTTAGGCTTGTTTTTTTGGCCACATGATATCAGTGTGGGAAAAGGGGGCAGATGCACCACTTAGATTTAGTCAAGTGAATTGGTATGCTTTACTTTGTATATTCGTGTCATATAAGACTCTCTTTATCAGACTTAAGAACAAATCCGACTTACAAACATGCCCCCGGAAAGAAACTCATTCGTAAGTTGGTGACTGTATTTGTATATATTTAACTGTGGTGCCGAACAGAAATTTTAATTATAAATGAATAATTATTAACATGGAGTATGGAAATTACATAACGTAAATAAATGTTTGTTGCAAACTTTAGCATGCTAATATGATTATTATGCTATAGAGGTAGGATATATTAGGCAGCAAGTGTACATTATGTGGACAGACATACAGTATGTACTGTATGTACTGTACATCATTTAGCTGAAGAGGAGTTAGCACCAGGAAGCATTATGGGAAGAAGGCAATGTGGCCTTAACTGTATTCAAGCATGTGCTGGACAAACAAGTCTAATCCATTCTTGATCAGAGGTCTTCTGGCCTCAACTGTGCTGTGTTGGTGGTACTGGGTTAATACACAATATTAGGCAGGGCGTTTAATTGGCTAATCAGTGTAATTCCTGGCATGTTTACTGGGTCACCACGCTTTACTGAAACTATGCATCTTTCGTCTTGCTGATCTATTTGCATCTGTGAATCAGACATGTTTGTCCTGCACATCCCATGGGTGCTCGATTGGACTAGGATCTCGGTAGTCTGGAGTCTGGAGTCAGCCATGAAGTTATTGCTTTGATATTCAGTCTGTTGAATTTAAACTACTGTAATGTTTAGACATGGCTGTGTAGTGCTGAAATAATAGCACACTCATTAAGTGTCATGTATTTGTCAGTTTAAAAACAAAGAGTAACACTGTATTTATGATATGTTTTTTTTTTTTTCACTTAAAACGAATTAATGTTAAACACATGTAAACTGATTTCCTCTGAACACACACACACCATTTTTTTTAATATTTTTTTTGTGTATCTAAAATAATGTATATAATGTATATAAAGTAATATGTGTATTACAAATAGCTACACAGTAGAAGATTTATATTTGCTGTATATTTTACAGGTTCGACAAAATAATGTAGTGCAAACTAAACCCAGAAGGAGGAGATCAAAGAGACATCACACTGTCCCTGGTAAAATGACTGAGAGCAGCCAAAACCTGATGTTAAATCATGATGAGGAAACAGTAAGGGAGATTCACATTACATTTTGTGTGTGTGTGTGTGTGTGTGTGTGTGTGTGTGTGTATGTGTCTCTTATGTATGCGTGTGAATTGGATCTCTTTTAATGGCTTTTCCAAACATGTGGAAATGGCTTGGAGCTTATTGAGTTGAGATACTAATTACCATCTTTTTGGCCAGAGTTGCATGGCCCATGTTTTCTGATAAGACATGAGAGATAAATTTGACCATAAATGTGAGGTACAGATGTGAAACGAGCTCACTCTGGCAGTCAACATGATCCAACCCGGTGCATTGTGCTTCTGCCGTTTCCTATATTCCCACAAAAAGAATAATTTCAAATCAAAGTAATGCTTACATGAAAACACAAGTTACATAACAAAATCCTATTATAGAACAGCTTGTACCATTTCCACTTCTTATACTAATATTTCATTAGACACCTGCAACCTCCCAAAATCTGCTAGTCATCGCCCATCATGCTCATTCATGATTTTTCTTTCGGACCACATTTCCTCTAAAAGTTCATCATTACGCTTCCTGGGTTTAATAATGTGTTTGCTTCATGCAGGACAATAATGACTCTTCTAAAACAAATGATGTGAGAGAAGTGAGAATAGAAATAGAAGAGAGGACTTCACTCTTACCGAGTCTGAAGCAATGACGAAACGAGACTCAAGCTGAAGCAAAGTGTGACTGCAGATCAATCCCTGTTATTCATTATTACCCAAATGAGGATGGGTTCCCTGTTGAGTCTGGTTCCTTTCAAAGTTTCTTCCTACTGCCATTACAGGAAGTTTTTTTTTCCTCAGCACCGTCGCCGTTGATTTGTTCATCAGGGACAATCTAATCATTTTGATTTCTATATATTTCAAAACACATTTTATACTTATTTTCATAATTTTCTTTTGGATTCCATAATTTTGCGACAATGACCATGGATGGATGGTGGTGGTGGCATGAAGCAGTAGGGGAATACATTCTTGGTAAAAAATATTCTCCTTTATTCTTAAACATCGTGAATGCTGCCTACCACCTCTTTACAGGTAAAGTAAAGTAACTACCACCTTCTCCTGTCTACTTTCAGCAGTGTGAATCTGCATACTGAACAAGTTTTTTTTTTTTTTTCAATTTGTGTAAACTGAATGCAGTGTTCTCTGTAAAAATCACTCATACTTAAACCAGCTCACCAGGTACGAACAGTCATGCCATGGTCCGATTTACTAAAATGTCCAAAGATGAATCAAGAAATAGACAATTACAGAGTTCTTTATAAAGTTTGCCAAAGAAATAGACAAGTAAAGTATATTTTATAACATGACTGAGTATTCTGGATGTATAAGGGGTCTGTGCACTAGCAAGGAATAATGAAAGGAAAATTAATTTATAGTGTTTATTTATTCCTGTTACTGAGGCATTTGTAAATGAAGGGCAAGCTGATGTAATAAGCCTGAATTACACAATTTGATTAACTTCCTTTTTTTTCTATTTTTTCCTTTAATTCTAGTTATATTTCCTGTGTAAACATGGAAAAACAGTGTTTAAAATATCTTTGCCAGGCATTCATCACACTGCGATTATAAATAGTGATGAAGGTCATTATTAAAGTCATTGCATTATTAAAGTCATTGCATACAATGTACAATCATTTGTAGCGGCTGTACATAGTATGCGTGTCTGAACTTCAAAAAATGCCAAAATATGATTATTTTACCCTTAACCTTTAACCCATAAGTTAAAATAATAAAAAAGTTGACCCCCCCCCCATTACCCATGGAATATGTGGTCAGCATTTTCACCATAATGCTTTCAGTTTTCTCGAAAATAACTTTTTGGAAAGCAGCTCAAGTTGTCAGAACACCAGAAGCCAAGGCTGGCCTTTGCAAACTTTAAAAATCCATGAATATAAAGAAATAATATGGATATGTTTTATTTTTTTTTTTAATACTGTAGCTGATCTTCTACAGTATATTATCTCACTCTTTATAAATGTGCATACTAACACAAACATAATTTGGCTACAATTCTTAAAATTTTAAAATGCACTCAGTGAGATTAGTATAAAGAAGAATATTTAAGATGGAGTACTGCATACTGTACATGTGGGCTTCCTTTCGCTGACGGGTGTTTTATGATGAAGGAAAGCTATTGCATGGGTTATATCATATCATAATACAGTTTTTCAGTACAGTTCACCTGAGATCTAGTTCAACTAGTAGTAAGTTGATAGACATGCTAAATGCACAAATAATGTCATTATCATTGAAAAAATGTAGATGAGGGTAAAAGGTTAGTGATTTTAATAGTTTGCCATGTATCTTTCTTTGTCTCTCTCAATCACCCTGTTTTTAAAACAGAGAGCTTAAATGTGAATAACCTGAGCACTATGAACAAAATTAGGATTTGCAGCTCTGGAGACAGCGCTTAGAATAGAGCTCAGTACTGTATTTAGAAGTTATTTATGACTGAACTGAAAGTGGACAGCTCAATAGCTGAGTAAATAATCACTGCATCTTTGAGATGAGGAAGTACAACTAGATTTTATTTAACAGCTTTTATCTGTACAAAGAAAAAATGGTTGCGGGTTGAGCTAATCTCTACAGCATTAGTTGAAGTTGTGGGTTATTCCTGCTAAACAACCTTAAACTTGAACACAAGGGGTACACTCAGGGATTTAGATTACTAGTTGCTGATTGTATGGTTACACACTGTCACAATGCTATAGTGTATTTTATAAATCAAAACTGTGGTATACTTTTGTGTAAGTGTGTTTTGGTACGTTGGTATAACAATATGGGTAATTTTTTTATGTTCTTAATTTTTTTTTTATGAATTATATTTTTTGGAAAATGTGCAATAAAAAATCCTATCCTGAGAGTATGTGTCCATCAATAAACACTATTTCCTTAAGCGGTTTTCCCTTTGATAAGTTTCAGTAATGGCTCCGGGTCATGAAGTGCCAACCAGTAAAATGACTAAATTTAGTGTGGGATAGTACTGTATAAACAGGATTGGTACGATCAGGTTACACCTTAAGTTATAGATCATGTGATATATTGATCTGATGCCAACAGTTTTGTGTTAGACATTAACGTTAAATATGGTAATTTGTGGAAATATCCACTATGGAACAGAATGTTATTGTTTTAGTGCACATAAGGACAATGTAATGTTAAGGATAATATTTTTCAAAGCCTTTCTTTCTGTAGTATCTGAATATGATATGATAGATTGAAGCAATATTTATTACTTTTCTGCATTTAACAAACCACACAATATCTTTGAATTTATCTATGGTCGTTTATGAGGAGACCTACAGTAGATATTAAAAGTTGAATACTCTGTTCTCGCTTTTTATTTATTTTTTACTTTGATGCTGTTCTGATACATTAAATGCAATAAAGTTTTAGTGTAAATATTATTTATAAATCTAAAATGTTAAACATGCAGTTGCAGTCAGAAAGGTTCCATACCCTCATCATGAACCTGAAATATCACCGGTTTATTAAAGTTTGGATTATTTTTAACTTTAAATGTATTAGTATCTTAGGGTTAAAATGTTAAAGTGACAAATTTAAATGTAACAATATGATACTGTTGAGTATGAACGTGTAATAAACTCCTGATAAATTAAATATTATACATGTTTTCTTACTTTGGAAAATACCCAATTGTCTTTATCTATGCGGATACAGAGGTTACTATATTATATTACTATATTACTTCTATAATTATAAAGAAGCTGTGAAGTAGAAACATGATTTACTTTGCAATATTATCAACTGTAAAAGATACAGACACTTTTACTATTTCTCGCATCAACAAGTGCTACGGTTACATTCAATTAGATGATTGTAACTGAATAAAACATCAAACATGTGAAGTGATTAATTAGTTTTGTCGTACCGTTAAGTATATTACGATCCGAGCAGGCGAGAAAAACAGCGGCAGTAATCCTGTAATGTACAACGCGCTGGTGGTTCTGTGAATGAAAGCTTTCGCCGTGTGAGAAAGTGTGAGGTGCTGCTTTCCATCTCTTCCGAATTGGTTAATGTGGGTTTGCAGCTCTTCCTCTTCAGCTCATCTTCAAATATAACAATACAATATTCCAGGCATTAAAATGATCCTACAGTTATTGTGATTCTTTGAAATAAAATAAAAGTCGAGTACAGGTTAGGCTCAAGATCTGACTGATTTACAAGTTTCCTCTCTAAAAAAGTGCAATAAATTTCAACTATTTCTCGTAAGGTTCTATAACTTTGTTCACACATGGTATTTGAACACACTAAATGAATTAGAAATATATATTTTTTAAATTGTCTTTTAAGGAACTTGTATACACTCATGGTATTCCAGGTCAAAAATGACCTGTCATTGGAAATTAATAGGTAAGACTACAATTATACAGTATCATAATCATTAAAATGACAAGTAATAAACATTTGAAATATATCAGTCTATGTGAAATAAATCCATATAATGTACGAGTTTCACTTTTTGAACTGAATTACTAAGGAAGAATGGACTAAACTTCCTCCTGAACGATGTGCAGGATCTGATCAACAGCTACTTGAAGCACCTGGTTGGGGTTATTGCTGCCAAGGAGGGCAAAGTCAACCAGTTATTAATTCCAAGGGTTCACTTCTGTAATGAATTGTGTTAAATTGATGATTGCTGTGGGGTGTATAAATAGCCACACCTCACACACACACACACACAGATAAACAAGCAATAGGTTTATAGGTGTATTTATTGAATGCTTAAATATTTATGCCTTTAATAAGCAGATCATTTTTAAGTTTAGAAATGTTTGAAGTGTTTTGTCTTCAGGTATGAATTTAATTCTCAGGAAAAAAGCCAGCGCACATGATAAAATAGAGAAAAAAATCTCATGGCCGTGAGGCTCAAAAGAGGTTCTCTGCGCTGAGGGCTTTATGTTCAGCAGCAGCTTATTAGATTGAACTGATTTATTACTCAGGATCCTGACTCTGACTCAGTGAATTATTCTGCTCCACAGAAGAAACCCGAGAGAAGACGTGATGAACTGGAGTATTCATATATTGCGTATATTAGTAACACATCAGTGTCAGGGTAATGCGTGTGTACTGTTCACCATATCATACTTTATTTACTGTTCATTAACTTTTTATCGTGGCTCATTAAATAAATGATTGAATCACATTTACAGAATATAATATAATTGTTTAACTTCACATTTCCTTTTCATTTCTAAACCTCATGTCCTCTCATGGACTGTGAAAGTGAGCATTTGATGTGCACATAGACTGTGTATGTTAATAAGTAATAAATAATAATAATAAAAAAACTGAAGCACCTGTGGTGGGTTGTCTTGAGGAGATAATGAAGGTGTGGTATAATGAAAAAGTTACTGTTGATTATTCTCTTAAAACTGCACATTCCAGAGTGTTTTCTTATAACTGATGCAATATTTATCACTTTCTGCTTAAATTTGTGTGAAATACTGTAGATTTAAATATTGAGCACAGTTCTGTCTTGATAAAACTCCTGCTTTTCAACATATACTGCATTTATCTTTCCTCAGGAATCAGTGGAATACATCAAATTATTCAAATAAATGTTCAGATAGTTAATGTAAAGCAACAATTTGCTGTATATCTTTACTAACACATGTACATGAGTGACTCTTGAGAATTGGGCCAAATATTACTTCTTTTTTTTTAAGAAAAACATAAGAAATTAGTTTTATAACCCCATAATTTAAACATTAATTTTAACACGTTTAAAATATTTTTTTGATTTTATATGATACAATGTCTGAAAATTATCCTGTCCAGAAAGAGGCCTCACAATTTCAAATTGCTGCCTTGTCATCAGGAGCACGGGAAGGAGTCAGTCTTGTGTGTGATTTTTTTATTATTTCTGTTTTTTTCTTGTAGCAGTATTCTTGACTGGCATTGTTACACTATGTCCGCATGCTTGAATGGAGAGTAAGCGGCCAGGTGAAGGGAAAGGGCACGCAAAATGAAAGCACTTCAAGAAGAAGCAGCAGAATGTTGCAAAATTTCTGATCTATTAAGTTCAGGTCAGATTTTTTAGGTCGAAATCTGTAAATTTATAATTTTATATAAAAATCACATCCTTTTATATAGGTAGGAAGGGCATAGGGAGACAGGAGCTATAGAGCAGACATGAACAAAAATCAGTCATAAAGTCAGACTTTTAAGTCTGATTTTTCTAAAAAAAAATTATAATCATAACAATTTTATTAAATAATATTTGCAAATTTGTGAGGTTGAAAACTTTTTTTTCCCTCTATTTGTCAAATGAATGTGGAGAAAGTCAGCACAGCACTAGCTCTGGTGCAGTGATTACACATCAGACCCAGCCAGGGGCTAAGACAGGTAGAAGGAAAATAAGACAAAATAATTTGGATATATTGGTTTAAATTATTTTTTTTGCTAATTTAGGTATCTACTGTAAGTCATGTTAAGATACATAAATACATATTTATTTAGATTCTGAACAACCTAATTACAATAAGGTGGTAATTTTGCACCAAGGTGGAGACAGTTCTGTTTGTAACACTAGAGCAGAAGAAGTGACACGGACAAGAAAAATAGAGTTTATATATACTTTATATATAGGACGGCCTGAGTTGGTGTGGGATTTCCCAGGCTGAAATTGTGTCCTAGTCCGGCCCTGCTTACAAATATTTAAAAACATTCCAATTTATACAAAGTAAAAGAATAACACATTCAAATGCATTACCATTGAAAGTAGAATTCACAAAATATGTTTGTTTACATTTGAATTTACTTTTATAAACTGAGTTTTTGCCAACATATACTGTATTTCTGAAACTTAAAACTTAAAGGCTGACAATCATATAGTAAACAATAACTATAGAAACCTTTTTCATCTCCTGTTTGCTCTGTAGTCTACACATCTTTTAACTATTTAACACTGTATTCCTATCACATGAAACAGAAAAGGACAAATATTTGTAGAATCTAACAATTTTATATTTTGATTTGACTTCACAAATAAATCAAAACTGTTCATTGGTAAAACCCTCCACTTCAGATATTTTAGTATCCTATTTCCTCTTCTTCTTCTTCTTATTATTATTATTAATATTATTAATGCTTTTTTTTACTTTAATTTCAATAGAATTTTGCATTGCTGAGAGTTATTTAATAATAATAATAATAATAATAATAATAATAATAATAATAATAAAAACTAAATAATGTTTATATAACACTAACATAGACCTTGAGCAAAGAAATGTATTCCATTAAAATGAGAGAAAAAGGTGGAAAGGTAGAATATAAAAACAAGCAAAAAGTCATTATTATAATTAAACCAATTATAATTAATTATTTTGGGACCAAACAAGCTGTAACAAGCTTTGACTCACAGTGATTAGTGACGCTATGGTGTGTGTTCTGTGGCTCAATTAATTTGAAGCTCCAGGAATAGCTTCTTTATGGTAATGGTTTATGGTAATCTTCCAAGTCAAAACTGTTAAAATGTAACTGAGGGCTCATGAGCAGAGCTCCTGGGCATGGCCTGATGAGTATACTGCCCCTGGTGGTGCACTGCCCCGGTGCTGTACTACGAATAAGGTGAGTGTCACTTTACCAAACTTTAAACACTGGATGAAAATTTACGATCTCTACCCCAAGTTAATAAAATTTAACTTGTTGACAGATGGAAAGATAAAGTGCAGTAAAAATGTATTTGCCCCCTTCCTGTTTTTTAAAAATATATATTTTTCACACTTCAATTATTCAGATTATTAAACTCAAAGATAACCCAAGTAAATAGAAAAAAAAAAAAAGATTTTATTTTTAAAAGAAACCAAACATACCTGGCACAAACAGGTTGTGCCCATGGGGACAACAACTGCAACCAAGGGTTTGCAATAACTGGCAATACAGTATCACTATGGATGAATTATGGTCTGCTCTTCTTTGTAGAATTGGTTCTTTACATTTTTTAGATGTGAAGTTTTTTAGATGCCGTCTTTTATGAACTTCTGGATGAGTCCTCATTGTGCTTTTGGAGTAATTTTGGTAGGCCGGCCACTCCTGGGCAGGTTCACAACCGCTCCACTTTTTCTCCTTTTGTGAATAATAGCTCTAACTTTTGATAGAGTCCAAAAGCTCTAGAAATGGTGTTGTAACCCTTTTCAGACTGATACATGTCAATTACTTTGTTTCTCATCTGTTCTGGGATTTCTTTACATCGTGGCATGATGTGTTGCTTTTTGAGATATTTTAGCATGCTTCACTGGCAGTAATCAGGTCTGGGTGAATAGAAAATTTAACTCAGCTTTAAATCACAACTAACAATTCATTCAATTGGAACACTTACTTTAACATAGAGCGGTAAGATTGAGCAGCTTTTTCTTCTTGATAAATGAAATCATCATTTAAATTTATTAAATTGGGTTATCTTTATCTAATATTAAATTGATAACCTCAAACATCGGCATGGTGGTGTAGTAGTTAGCACTGTTGCCTTGCACGTCCAGGGTCCGGATTTGATTCCCGTCTCTGTGTGCATGGAGTTTGCATGTTCTCCCCATGCTTGGTGGGTTTCCTCCAATTGTCCACACCTGCTGAGTGTGTCTGTGTGTATGTGCCCTGCGATGGATTGGCCTGATGGATTGGCCTCATGGATTGTACCCTGCCTCATCTTCTAAGTCTCCTGGTATAGGCTCCAAGCCCCCCATGACCCTGAATACAGGATAAAGTGGTATAGACGATGAGTGAGTAAAACCTCAAACATTCAGGCATGACAAATATGCCAAAAAAAAAAAAAAAAACACTTATAAAATAGGAAGGGGCAAATACTTTTTATGGCACTGTAAATGCAAATACACAATGGGGGCAATAATAAAATTATTTTAAATCCAGTTTTAATGTTCTTATTTTTTTTTTACTATGAAGTCAGAGTCGTCTTTGAACACCAGTCATTTTTTAAACCACAAGTATTTGTTCCAATACACACACTTACTGTCTATTTCATTGTCGCAATTTTCCATCCACAGAACTGAAACCCAGTGGGTGTGCTGCATCATCTGAACCGCAAAGGGTCCCTACACCCGGCCCTGTGTTTCATCTGCTTCGGATCATCCATCGCTTTCTTATAAACAAGTTTTCACTTTTTACTTTGCAAAAATATTGTGTGAACAGTTACATAATTTATTTTTACTTTTCAAATGATGTCCAAATGCTAATAATGAATGCTACTGCTAATTACACTGGACAACAGTGTTTTTTTAAAACTTGAACACTTTTGTGTGGAACTGATAGATTTCTTTTTGCTAAACATTAAAAATCCTGTAAACATCAAACCACATAACAGTTTTATTCTTCTTATTTTATTATCCATTATTATTACAGTATAGTTTCATATTTTATGTTTTCACATAAGTCTTTTTATGTTATACAATGTTGCTCAGACTTTTTTAACCAAGCACTAATGTCAGGCTGCATAACATTTATAAAACGGGCACAGTTAGGGCTTGATGACTGGGCAGGCTTAGGCTGGATGATGCCTGAAAATGTTATAAAAGCAGCTCACATGTACAGCTGGTTCTTATTTCATTGATATCAGTGGCTATGCAATTGATTCAAGGAGTAGCATTGTCTTTGCAATTTACCTAACAAGTAAGCTAATTATAGACTTGCTACAGGAGCTTTGGTGATCAGAACAAAAAATAGGTTCACCAGTATCAAAACTGATGTTATACAGTACGTTCTGTGACATTTGTGCCAAATACACGTTCAAGCCTTGAAAACACACCATGACTGGAATTGTTAAGAAAGCATTAAACATACAAAACTGTAGTTATTTAGTTGTACTTTTGTGATTAAGACTATACTTTATTTCTCAGATTTGTTATGAACAGACAATTACTTCTGTCTGATTAATGATTCTCTACTTAAAATAAATCAGTCTATTAGATATCAGATATCAGAAATCAGATATCTCAGTCTGACTATAACCATAAGACCAGTCCTACATAGTGACAAGGACACACACACACACACACACACACACACACACACACACACACAAAGACAGACAGGTAAACCAGAATTAGATTTGACCAACAGATAATTTCCATGTTTGTCTCATGGTTGATACACAATGGTTGGGTTTATAACTGTGTTTCTGTGTGTCATGGGTAAGTCTTAATGATTTCAATAATGTCTATAGTTAGAACAAACACTAACTCTAATTATACAGCACAGTACAGCTAATAAAACAATAGAGTAAAACATATTCAGTACATTAGTAAGCTGTATTGTTGAAAACTGTTTTCTGAACAGCACAAACAGAAAACTGTTATAAAAGCTCTCGACTGTATTAAAGTTATCTGTGCTGTGTTATAAGTGAAATGTGTCTTTTATATGTGTTGCAGGTTTGCTCTCAGAGACTCTGTGCTCTTTAACTTTGGAGGCAGAAGTTGGAAATAAAGTCACGATTTGGTGCCAACATGACCTGACTGATACAGGTTACATCTACTGGTTTAAACACACGTGTGATTCAGCTCCACTTCTTCTCGCATATAAATTGTTTTTTACATCAGCTTCACCAGAAAAGTGCTACTCCGTCACTGAGAGTGAGAGAATAGTGATGTCTGTTCATGACAAGAACACGTCTCTCACCATCACGGCAGTAAATGTCTCTGATACAGGACTCTACTACTGCGGATCCAATCATAAAATTTACATTACCAGCTCGACCAATTTACAAGTGAAAGGTAAATTTATACAGGGGCAATAGTTTCAGGAGAAATGACTTGACTGAAATTATAAGTTGTTTAAATTTTTACCAGGAAATAAAACAACAAGGGAGCCGCGATGTTTCTGATGTTTCTTCACATAAAGACACCTTTACATTGGCAATTTAGTGATCAAAATTATTATTCTTTTTTTTAATGTTTGTCTTTAAGGCTACTTCACTTCTACTGTGTTCTTCATGCTGATTGTGGGCTTTGGTGCAGTTATTGTGATTCTTCTGAGTGTTCTGATCGCCATGATACTGAGGCACAGAAAAAGTCACACAGGTAAATTATTACTCATTAATACTATGATGAATAATATTAATATACATAATTAATTAATTAATTAATTAATAATAACAATAATAATAATAATAATAATAATAATAATAATGTCTTTGTTGCTTTAGGTGCTGAAGCAGAAGGTAAATCTGTCCAAAATATTTTCAAAAGAGTACAACATTAAGATTAATAAAATAAAGGCTACAGTAGGAACACTTTGATTTTACCTTGCTTTAAATTTTAACAAAAGAACAGATGATTTTATTCACGGCTTCATGAAGAAATAAATCACTTTTTTTTATGTCACATATATTAAGGGGGACTGGAAGATCAGTGTCCACTTGAGTGCAATATTTACATGTTAAAGATTATATAAAAAAAATAAAATAATAATAATAATAATAATAATAGAGCTTTAGCTTGGTTAGTAACTTAATATATCACAGAACTTTCTTTAATACTAGTTTGAAATATACATAATTAGTATAAACCGTTTTAAATAAAACTCTCTTGCCAATCTTCATCAGCAGAGCATTTGTACTTCTAGACATATTTGAATATCTGGTGCTAAGGCCGATGAAAATCCATCAAGGTTTACAAATAAAGAAGCTTCTTTACCATGAGGAATTTATGCCCTCCGTGAAACCTTACTCAAGAAGAATGTCTATTAACAATGTTTATTTTGCTTGATTTATTACTCATGTTTTATAATCTGTGACTCCTGTGTTCTGTAGGTTCCTGAGTCAGACTCTGTGAATTACGCTGCTCTTCAGTTCCATAAAAAGAAAATCAAGAGGAACATGAGACACAATGAGAAGCTGGATCTGCATGCTATCTATTCGTCTGTGGGTCAGTAATGCAGAATATTTTAAACATTAGACTTACAGAATATAGTTTTATTGTAGAACTGCGTGAAGATTCTGCACTTTTCTGCCTCCCTTTACACCTTCTATCAGTTTATGCAGTGTAGTAAAATATTTAGATGCTTATAGATGTGCTTAGATTGTGTATAGATCATTCTTGTTTTTAATTAAATAACAGATTTGTAGCATGTGGCAAGAAATAATGTTTAAATAATAAATAAAAAAACATTTTTTAAATGTCAATTCAGAGGTTAATTGTTTTATTTTGGCCTTCACTTTTACTTCATTTAATCATTTTGAAAAAAAAAATTATGCATAAAAAAACGTATTACTAAAAGACTGCCTTTATTTAAAAAAAATTTAAATTAAAAAAGTCAAGTTATATATATATATATATATATATATATATATATATATATATATATATATATACAGTGGTGTGAAAAACTATTTGCCCCCTTCCTGATTTCTTATTCTTTTGCATGTTTGTCACACAAAATGTTTCTGATCATCAAACACATTTAACTATTAGTCAAAGATAACACAAGTAAACACAAAATGCAGTTTTTAAATTATGGTTTTTATTATTTAGGAAGAAAAAAAAATCCAAACCTACATGGCCCTGTGTGAAAAAGTAATTGCCCCCTGAACCTAATAACTGGTTGGGCCACCCTTAGCAGCAATAACTGCAATCAAGCGTTTGCGATAACTTGCAATGAGTCTTTTACAGCGCTCTGGAGGAATTTTGGCCCACTCATCTTTGCAGAATTGTTGTAATTCAGCTTTATTTGAGGGTTTTCTAGCATGAACCGCCTTTTTAAGATCATGCCACAACATCTCAATAGGATTCAGGTCAGGACTTTGACTAGGCCACTCCAAAGTCTTCATTTTGTTTTTCTTCAGCCATTCAGTGGTGGATTTGCTGGTGTGTTTTCGGTCATTGTCCTGCTGCAGCACCCAAGATCGCTTCAGCTTGAGTTGACGAACAGATGGCCGGACATTCTCCTTCAGGATTTTTTGGTAGACAGTAGAATTCATGGTTCCATCTATCACAGCAAGCCTTCCAGGTCCTGAAGCAGCAAAACAACCCCAGACCATCACACTACCACCACCATATTTTACTGTTGGTATGATGTTTTTTTTCTGAAATGCTGTGTTACTTTTACGCCAGATCTAACGGGACACGCACCTTCCAAAAAGTTCAACTTTTGTCTCGTCGTCCACAAGGTATTTTCCCAAAAGTCTTGGCAATCATTGAGATGTTTTTTAGCAAAATTGAGACGAGCCTTAATGTTCTCTTTGCTTAAAAGTGGTTTGCGCCTTGGAAATCTGCCATGCAGGCCGTTTTTGCCCAGTCTCTTTCTTATGGTGGAGTCTTGAACACTGACCTTAATTGAGGCAAGTGAGGCCTGCAGTTCTTTAGATGTTGTTCTGGGGTCTTTTGTGGCCTCTTGGATGAGTTGTCTCTGCGCTCTTGGGGTAATTTTGGTCGGCCGGCCACTCCTGGGAAGGTTCACCACTGTTCCATGTTTTTGCCATTTGTGGATAATGGCTCTCACTGTGGTTCGCTGGAGTCCCAAAGCTTTAGAAATGGCTTTATAACCTTTACATGACTGATAGATCTCAATTACTTTTGTTCTCATTTGTTCCTGATTTTTTTTTTGGATCTTGGCATGATGTCTAGCTTTTGAGGTGCTTTTGGTCTACTTCTCTGTGTCAGGTAGCTCCTATTTAAGTGATTTCTTGATTGAAACAGGTGTGGCAGTAATCAGGTCTGGGGGTGACTACAGAAATTGAACTCAGGTCTGATAAATCACAGTTAAGTTATTTTTTAACAAGGGGGGCAATCACTTTTTCACACAGGGCCATGTAGATTTGGAGTTTTTTTTCTCCCTTAATAACGTAAACCTTCATTTAAAAACTGCATTTTGTGTTCAATTATGTTATCTTTGACTAATAGTTAACGGTTTTTGATGAGCAGAAACATTTAAGTGTAAGACAAACATGCAAAAGAATAAGAAATCAGGAAGGGGGCAAATAGTTTTTCACACCACTGTATATATATATATATTTTTTTTTTTTTTTGCTTTTTGTGTAAGATTTAGTGAAGACACAACACTATGAGTCCCAAGCCAGTGTCAAGAGGAATCAGAAATTAAGGTTATGGGAGGTTTAATGTATAATAATAATAATAATAATAATAATAATTATTATATATATATATATATATATATATATATATATATATATATATATATATATATATATAATAGTGAAACTCCATGCACACAGACCCTGAGGCATATAGGTACAGTATATGTATATAAGTTGATGTTAATGAGTATGCTGGTTTCCACCTTGACCTCTTGTAGCTAGGTATACTTAAACATTTTACTAGTCAGAATTAGATTTTTTTTTTACTATTAATAGTTTTACTTTGATGAGTCACAAATGATTTACAAATATAATGTTTTGTATGCTTTTTGTTTTTTATGCTTACAAAGATAATGTTTTTGTATGATCACCATAGGCACTTTTAACTTTTCACATTTATATTATCACTAAATAAAGTTTACAAAATTTCAGTTATCTACTGTACATCAGCAGTTTGTTCCTTATTAGCTAGTGATTTAGCTAGTGCCCAATATAAAACATCAAATGACCTTCTCTCCGATTTTAATTTGAACATTCGAGACCATTCCAATATACTTTAAATAGTGATTTATTTCAGACTAGTGTAAATACCCATCAGGAAAGAGTGGAAATAATTAACAGGTTAAAGCTAAAAATAAGCTGATGAGCTTTAATGTAATCAGGGATATTTATTTCTTTTATTTAAATACTCTAGGTAACAAAATTGTCTGGTTTTAGTAAGACAGTTGGTATGGGTGTAACAACAGACTCCAGTTTAATTCACAGTCCTGGCTTACATTGGTTCTAAGAATATTTTTTAACAAAGAAAATGTTGGACTGGATAGTCTGTTTTGCAGGCGAGTGCTGTTAAACAGACTTTAAGTCTTATAGCATGGCTGTATAACAATATAATCTGTAATCTGTGCTGGTCTTTGTGATTCAGTGCTATTTCTATTCACTATACACTTACAAGCAATAAAGAATAACACATTTAAATTTTCTTTAATATGTCCGTGCCACCAGGGAAGAAAAACTCCCCAGATGTGATAACCTGGTGATTCAGTAAATTCAGGTTGTCAGCTAACTTCATTTTATTGCCCCATAACGTTGCTGACCCTAGACCTGAGTAACTAAAGCACTCTAGATCATAACACTGTCTCCAAAGGCTTGTACAGTGGACACTACTGTATACATGATGGGTGCATCACTTCATGTGCTTCCCTTTCTTACCCTGACACACGCATTGCTCTGGAATAGGCTCAATCTGGACTCTGGACCTTTTCCCATTGCTCCCAGTTTTATGCTCCCTCACAGGCTTTTTATTGATTAGTATAACAATGTTTTTATTTATTTTTATGGACACACAGCTGTTTAATTCCAATCCTTTGAATTCTCATCACATTGTGTGGATGGCAATGCTCTTATTGTCCAAATATTCTTATCATGCTTCTTCACCAAGCCTTTACGTAATTCATTATGTTTTTTTGACTAAATTTCTACTGTGAACTTCATGGTTCAGCATTATCCTTCCAGGTTTTAACATGGTGCTGAACATTTTTAACCCACACTGAGGAATGAGGCGGGGGGAAATTATTTAAAAGTTCAGAATGATAATTTTCTATACCACTCAACATGAAAGGAGTTTGGTTGAATGCTTTGCAAATTTATTAAGAATAAAAAATGACAAATGTACATAAGTATTCACAGCCTTTGCCATGACACTCAAAACTGAGCTCAGCTGGCGCTGAAATCGTGCCGCGAGCGTGACGCTGGGTCGAAGTCAGGGAGAGAGAGCGTTGAATAGTGGGTCAGAAAATCCGTCAGCGTGGTGTTTGTGCTGGAACATGAAGATAAGCCGCAGTCGTGGAAGCGCGCGTTGGGTCGTGAGCCGTGAAGTCCGTCAGCGTGGCAAACAAATCAGAATCGATAGGCGAGGAGAGGAAAAACGAGAATCGGAAACAAAACTTGGCAACGTGAAGGCTATCAAAGTAAACGCGAGAAAACTTGTACGAGAGACACAATAATCTGGCAAAGATCCAGTGCGCTGCGCTTCCTTATAAGCACAGAGAAATCAGCGCTGAATGAGAAACCAGTGTGCAGGCGGGGCGGAGCGGGGGCGTGGAAGTGTCATGACAGCGTGGGAAAACAAGGGCGCGTGATGTGGAGCTTGACAGCGTGGAAACAGAAATGTCAACTGACAGGAGCGGTCTTAGATCAGCGCGAGCGCTGAGAGCATGACAGTTAAGCATTTTACAGTGGAAAGAGAAAAACCCTCCAGGATGACCGTAATGCTGCGCAGTCAGGCGGATAATTTCACAATACACTGTAATTATTTTACTACAAAAATTTATGTAAACCAACTGAGTAGCAAATAATATTAACTAATTTAATAATAATAATAATAATAATAATAATAATAATATGTAGATGCTATCTACATTTTGGCAAGTTTACAGTTTTCAGTTTTACAGTTTATATAGATATACTATAGAATTAGAAAATAATGTAAGGTGTTCAAGTCAAACTGGGACTTAAGGTGAAATTTCTCCTAAGTGGTGCTGTTGGCAAAACTGGCAACATTTGTGCATTGTGTGAGACACACGTAATCACTCATCTTCACACACTCTCATGCCAAACTTACAACTTCTCATTCATTTTTATGCAAAGCAATTGTGTGTGAAAGATGTCAGCCTTACGACACGATGCTCCAGCCCTTTTTTCTCCAAGTCAAGAGAAATAATTTTTGCGTAATCCATTTGAAATGAACACACATTTACAGCTGCGAGTGGGCATAAACAAGGGATAATAATTCAGAACAGAGGAAGAATCAGGAATTCAGCAATCATTAATCTTCTCTTTATTTTTGATTTGTACAACAAAAAAAAATATGGCAATACGATGCCCTCTAGTGGCTATTATTGATATTACAGACGTCTCCTAATAGAATAGTCATACAGCATTCACAATGATAAACACTTTCCTGTTCTGCTGGTGGTTAAAGTTTTGTGTCAGGATGTATCATCACACACCAAACGGCTGAGGATGTCAAAAGCAAGTTACAGTAGCTGATGCCATTTTGGGTGGAAAGGTTATTTCAGTTACTGTACTATCTTATTATTTAAAACATAACTGCTCAGGATTTGTAATTAAAAATGCCTTTTCAAAATTCTGTTTTATCTAATCTGTTGTTGTTTTTTTGTTTTTTTTTTTGTTTTGTTTTTTACAGTCACACCAGGAATAAATTTCCAGAATTCACCATTGTGGGTCAGGCGGATGGACAACAGATTAATACTACTACAGTCAGATCAGGAGAATGATCCTGAAGACGGAGTGGATACTGAAGAATGATGCTGAAGATCCAGATTATTGGAACAGAAATACACAGACTGTGCACATCATCATGAAGAGATGTAGATGTAGATATAGCAATGCAGCGGTTTAATCACAATACAGGTACACACACAAACATAAACAATAAACATGTTGTATCGTATATTGTTTTAATCTGACATCAGTCCTGAAATTTGTAACAAAAAACAGAAAATCTTCTGTCTTTAATATAAGAGAGAAAATCATAATAGATATTAATGCACATTACATGTAACTTACATAATCACATATAAATTAACTATAAATATCTGAGTGTAGAAGGAGTTCATCACCTCAAACTCATCACCTGTGCTTGTCTGTGTGTACAGTATGTGTGTACACTATGCGCACTTGAAAAATTAACCACATATGTACCGACAACTTCAGACCCCACTGTAAATCAGGAGACTTTGGGAGAAGTCGGTATTCTGTGGAATAAAGATATATAAAAACATATTTATATGAAAGACAAAATCACAAATATAAATTAACTATAAATGTGTAGTAAGGTGTTTGAATTGAGAGCTTATTTGTCCTCTTTAGAACTCTGATATGTCACCCATAATGTTTGTGTGCATTGCAATATTTTAAGCAAAACTGTCCTATTACTCTGCTAATTAAACCTTCACACTTCACTCTTACTGGTGGAATGTGCAATCAATGAAGATTGGCCAACGCTGGTCAGATTTAGTCATTAATCCTCCAACACTGTCCAACTCCTGTATACAGTATGTACTGTATATGTATGTATATGCTATGTATGTATATGTGCAGAAGTGTGTGTCTGTTTTGGAAGGTAGAGAAGAGACCGCAGTATAAAGCTGTTCTTTTGCAAGTGATACATGCTTTTTATATGATGCCAGGGATGCATCATATTTTTTGGGATGTATAAAGATATGTTGGCGATTAATTCTGTTCTGAAATATATTCATATATACTGTTAAAATAATATTATATGTACAATTAAAGTTAACATATCACCCAGACAAAAAAAGCATTCTATACTAACTGCAAGATCCCACTAGTGGTAGCATGTTCCGCATAATTAGACAAGGGTACTACTTTTGTTTGCGAATGCGCAAGTGAGCGTATGTAGGATAAATTCACAGGTAGGATGAAGTTAGAGAACACCGGATGAAAGTTTTTTCCCACTATGCTGTCTGACCTGATTGGTCAAACGCAGTCATGTGATTATTGTTGCTGGGTCTGATTGGTGAAACAGTCATGTGGTAGATCTACTGGCTGCATGTGTAGAATAAATGGATAGAAAAGTAACAAGTATTATTTCATGTGTAAAATGAATTTATTCTAGTGTCATTTATAAATGAATAAATCTTAAAGAATGTTGTAATTTGTTTTGTGACTCTGCAGTTCGTCCCAAGGTGTCAGTGTTCCAGAAACACTCGTCTCCTTCTCCAGAGGTGGTGTGTAATGCCACAGGTTTCTTCCCTAAACCACTAAACATCACCTGGCAGAAGGACGGAGAGGACGTGCATGAGGACGTGGAGCTCAGAGAGACGTTACCCAACCAGGATGGAAGCTTCCAGAAGAGAAGCATTCTGAAGGTCCCAGCTGAGGAGCTGCAGAAACACACCTACACCTGCGTGGTTCAGCACAGCAGCTTGAAGAAGGAGTTAGCGCGAGAAGTACCAAAAGGTCCTAATAAACTGGAGCTGTAGAGAATGAAAGTTCATGTAGTGTATCGGCTGAAATGGCTGTTATTATTGTACTGTGTTATTATGATTTACTGTATGTACAGTCTATGTACAGCAAATGTTTAGGCACCTCTTGATAAAAAGCAGGTTTGAAAAGATGTTAACACAGTCTCCCTTGGAAATGTAAAAAATGCATAATATTTTTAGCAAACTTGATGGATAGTACTTCTTATGCTATAAATTAAACAAAAATAAAAACATTATTATGGCACTGTGCAAACGTTTGGGCACACTAAAAAAAATCACAAAAATCTGTTATTTATCAAAGGGGTGCCTAAACTTTTGCATAGGACTGCAAGTTGTGTATTCTCTTTACAGTCAATAACTTAGCAGTGTGTGTACATTATATAACACATTATTTACTCTTTATTAACCTGTAACAGGTGTTTCTCATGTGTACAGTGGGAGAAATTCATTCATTCATAACATGACATGCATGTTTCATGCATGTTTCTTATTCAGTTTGTTTCTCAGGTGCAAATTGTATTTTAGGAAAATAAATAAATCCCAGCTTTGTAGGGGCATTGGTGGCTCAGTGGTAGGTTTCTTGCCTGCCATGTGGAAGGCCTGGGTTTGATTCCCAGCCAGTGGGTGCAGTGCCAGTCCCAAGCCTGGATGAAAATAGGAAGGTTGTGTCAGGAAGGACACCCGGGCGTAAAACCTCTGACAAGTTGTTGTGTGGATTGGATGGTTTGCTGTGGCAACCCCGCAACAGGAGCATCCGAAAGACTAACAACAGTAAATCACAGATTTGTAATAGCTATAACAATGCATGTCCTCTCTGTATCAGTGATAGTGGTGATAGTTTTTTCATAAAGTGCAGTTCCAGGCAGCCTCTAAAACATTTTAGTTAATTTCTTTATGTAGTGTAACATACTTCTTTAATTACTTCATTGCTGCAGGTGTAAATGCTTCCAGCATCTAGTCCTGATTCTAGTCACATTTGGTATCTGTTTTTTCTATTTGTACACTTTGCCTTGAAAGATTCCAAGCATTCTAAGTACATAAAAAGTAAAGTTAGGTATATTAATACTGTTTAGGATTATTGTTAATTTACTTGACCGTTATCTGAGAACACTGAATATAAGATAAGATAAGATATACCTTTATTCGTCCCACAGCGGGGAAATTTCTTTTTTTTTTGCCAGTAAATTTTTTGTCCTCATTCTCGTTTTGTGTTATTTCAATTGTATACACACACTGTAATGTTGAATTCAGTAGCAGGATCACTCATTACAGTGGAACCTGCAACAGGGTGGGATATACAGTACTGTATCAGGCAGCAGGTACTGTAAACAATCAGTGTTGGAAGCAGGAAAAATTAGCAAGTGTAAGGATCTGATTGACTTTAACATTTGACAATAATATAGAATATTTATATAGAGAATATATACTGTACAGGTATTTTGTTTATTTTGTAACAGAGTTGTAGAGATTTGACCAAAACAACAAATTTTTACATTAGTTACTAATCATGATATTAAAACTGAAAAACAAAAAGATTTTTTTTATGTGAATAGTATATTTTTATGTAATTTAATGTATTTATTTGTCTAATATGTTTTACTATGAATGCAATAAAGTTTAGCTAAGCTGCTTTATGGCGAAAAGTGTGCATGCAAATGTGATGTGTCATTAAGTCTAAATGTGAACATGTTGCAAAACAATAAAAAATATATATTAATAAATAAAAAATATATATCCATTATATTCACAAAAATGTATGCTAATAATAAATATTTGTCTGTTATCTTTTATTGTAGTGTAAATTGCTTAATATTTGTGATAACTGTAGTTGTTGCTGTAATTCACTTCTGCTTTTTCCACACAAAAACTGAAAGAAATGTGTGTAAAAAGCCAGTGGTCAAAAGCAGATGTCACATGGGGGTAAGTGTATTTTAAAATTAGCCGTTTGTGTGTGTGTGTGTGTGTGTGTGTGTGTGTGTAAAAGTAATCGATATATTTAAGTCTTCCAGTCTCTGCTGAAACACATGCAACATCTGTTACTTTAAACGTCTAAATATCTAACAAACCCAGAACTCAGTGTGTTTGTGTACCCCATGTGTCATCCGGTTCTGACCACTGGCTATTTACACACACTTTTTTGTTTGTTTTTGTTTTTTAAGTAGATGCAGGGGAGGGTTTGTAGGTTGGAACTCTGAAATATGAAATTCATTGAAATATCAAATAAATAAAAATATTGTGTTAAAGGTGATATGTATTTGTTGTGTGTTATTTGAAGTAGACCACTTTTGTGGTGGCAGGTACTGTAATGCCCGACCCTTCAGAGGTCACCACTGCAAGTATATTTCAGACTTGTGGGAAACACTGAAAGAGTTCAAACTATTGTAATGCATCAAGCAAAGAAAAAATAAGGAGATTGATAAAACTATAAAAAATTGGATTAAAGACTAGAAAACACATATACCAGTAAACCATCACCTTCGAGAAAAAAATGTGGTCAAAATTAGTTTGTTTATAATGTTTAGAGATAATTTAAACATTTGGTAATGCTTTAGAGCTTTAAGCACTCCATTTTTCACACAGTGCTGCTGCTAGTGACGCTGTCTGTAGCTCAGATCTGTCACTGTCAGGTTTATAAAGACATTGTTGTTATACTCCTGGTGTGTTTCTGACAATGTTACAGTGTTAACCACATTAGGTAATTAAATGGTTAATGCATGTCCATGAGTCTCTTTTATATCTTGATTGCTGTAGGTCACAGTGGTAAAAAGCAAATGAAGAAATCAAGAAAGAAGTACCACAATCAGAGTGAGGGACAGAAGCAGAGTGTGATGGTGAAACAGGTGGACAAATGACCCCGCTGTAGTTCCAGGTGGACCATCATACCATACCATGGAATTATTATCTGTTCATATACAGTAGATTGCCGTGAAGGTAGGTATTATCAGGCTGGTCTCCTCAGCCCCAGGCTTCATCTCCTTCATCTACATCTGTGGTTCAGAATAGTTTCTGTTCTTGTCTTTTGTAATAAAACTGGAACTAAAATTCCCCAAAACTGCCACACAATTAGGTTTTTGCAGATGCTGTGCTCGTGAAAGCAGAAAGGATTCTCTACAGGAGCGCTTAAAGAGTAACTCTGGTTAAACTCAGCAGGAATGGAGCTCAGTTCTGTCCTTATTAAAGTCTTGTTTGTCTTCATGTGTAGTTTTCTTCAGACATCTGCAGGTAAGAGTTATTCAATATCCTGAATAACGTCTGTATTTTGTTCATGTATATGTTATATAAGTACTGTAAGGGACGACACAGTTCAAGTCATGGTGTTATATAATCCACTGTGAGGAAGGTGTGATGAAGCAGAGTTACTGTTCCACCCTGAAGTGGATTATTTTTCTCTAACAGCATGACCTAAAGTCTGAGTTTTAACAAAGACATTATCGCATGTGTCTGTGCGTTTATCTCACTGTGTGTTCTCTGTGCCTGGGTAAAGGACTAATTCAATTCAATTCAATTCAATTCAATTCAATTCAATTCAATTCAATTTTATTTATATAGCGCTTTTAACAATGGTCATTGTCTCAAAGCAGCTTCACAAAAATTAAGGAATTATTATTATTATTATTATTATTATTTATTTATTTTTTTAGAAAAGAAAAGAAAATATTTGGAAGTGTGTATGTGTAAGAAAAATGTGTGTATGGAAGTGTAATTAGATGAATGAATAGATGGATGAATGAAATGTCTCTGATGAGCAAGCCAAGGGTAACAGGTATAAAAGCGTACAAACAGAACTGACTGTGAAAAATCCTTCTGCACCACTGTGTACTGGATTCACACCACAGAACTGGGAGGAAAAAGAAGCATGTTTCTGTTGCAAGTTAATGTGAGGTTTTTGCATTTTTTTAGAGAAAATGTTTAAGCACAGGCTAATTGTCTGAGAACAGAATACTGCTTAGACGCTAGTCATCATAGTGGGCCACAGTTTACTACCATGTTATGAGGAAACGGTTTTTATATTAAATTTTGAAAAAGACGACTTTTTAAAAGGTTCAGACATCAAATAGATAAGCTAGCCAGTATATAGTACATTTTAGTTCATTTTAATCATGAATAAAATGGGAGGGCTGCATGACAATTACAACTCTTTACAGAATCAGCTGAAAAAGCAAGAATAAACAATGCAAAACAAGTTTGAAAACTGTATATTTTTGTATAAAACTGGCAAAATAAAGAAATTATATGAACAGATATTAAATCTATCTTAAAAACAGCAGCACAGTTGCTTAGTATTTAGAACTGGCACTTCATTCCTCCAGGTTTTGGGTTTGATTCCCACCTCAGGTCTGTGTGCGTGGAGTTTGCATGTTCTCCCAGTGCTTGATGGGCTTCCTCCAGGTACTCCAGTTTCCCACCACAGTCCCAAAACATGCAGATTAGGCTAATTGCTGTTCCCAAATTGCTTGTAGTGTGTGAATGATTGTGTGTGTGTGTGTGTGGGTGGGTGTGCCCTCTGATGGATTAGCACCTCATCCAGGGTGTAACCACTCCAGTACCCACTCACCTCTCAGTTCTAATCACATCCTGCACCAGACCAAGCTCCCTCAGATCCTCCAGTACTGCTTGCCTGGTTCCACCATCTCTCAGAGATTGAGGAAGACATGCATCAAGGCTGTTTACTTTTCTGGCACCTAGGTTGTGTAATTAAATTCCTCTAGATGTCCATACAGCGTCTCTGGCAAAATTTCAAAGGACTTTTGTAGGCTGCTGTGGATAAGAGCGCCTGCCAAATGCCTAAATGTAAATGTAAATGATTCACCATAACACTGCCTCCAGAGGCTTGTACAGTGGGCGCTACGGTGGTTGGTGCATCGCTTTATATGCTTATTTTCTTAATTGATTAGGCTCAATCTGAACTCATCAGACTACATGAAGTCCAATATTTATGCTTTCTAGCAAACTAAAGCTTTTTTTTTATTAGTCTAACAAGTTGTTTTGTTGTGAACACACCAATGTTTAGCCTCAATCCTGTGAGTTCTTGTTACATTCAATAAAGCAATCACTCTGGTCAGTATAGAAACTCTACTATTCAGAATGTTTGTCATATGGATCAATACTGCCAATAATTCTAATCATCTTTTTGAGTGTGGGTTTTCTCCCATAGTCCGAAGAAATGCCTGTAGTGTGAAACGGAAACGGAAGAGGACGCTGGCGTTGTTTGTTCGCTGCTTCTCCGTTTCTCCGCCAAAACAGTAAGCGAGTAAAATTAGGAGAAAATCAAGGAGTTTAGTAACTTCATCAGCACTTAATGCCCTTAATGCTCTAGTCCCCGGACTTGCCTCAAAACATGTTTTATGACCTTGGCTGTTGTTACTGGGAAATCTGTCGTGCCTTCGCTCTTGGCTAGCGTGATGCTAACCTACTCGGTAGCGGACCTCCTGAGCCTTAACAACAGCAACCTCCCTGTGGATCCTCTGGACATTTCCACCATCAAGCGACTGGGTCTTCTTCGCCGATGTCCGTACGTCCACAGAAGTTGTCGAAGAAAGTTTATTTTCCATCGGACAGGTTTCACCGTGCCGGTTATTTGGTCAGCTGGATGCTCTGGCGCACGGCGATTACGTCATCAGAACACTATGGCTTTTGGGACTTGTAGTCCTGATACTGCTGCAGAGGCTCCTGTGGCTTTTCGGATGCGAGAAGTAAAACGTGGAGTGGATTTTAATTTTCTCAGGACTTTTAAAAAGCATATGGCAGCGTCTCCTTTTAAAGTTGGACTTTTTAACGTTCAATCTCTGAGTAATAAAGCATGTCTCATTCAGGAGCATGTTCAGGACAAGGATTTGGATATAATCTGCCTTACAGAGACTTGGCATCAGCCAAATAGTTTCTCGGTTCTCAATGAGGCCTGTCCACCAGGATATAATTATCTTGAAAGAGCACGAAGCTCGGGCCGTGGTGGTGGTTTAGCCGTCATCTCTAAGGATCACCTGGGCCTTTGTCCTGTAGCTTTGCCTGTGCTGTCTTCCTTTGAATGTCTGGCCTTTTCTTCCAAACCACCGCACTCAATGACAGTACTTCTTATTTACAGGCCTCCCAAATACTGCCCTTTCTTTCTCTCTGAGATATCAGAGACCCTGTCATCATTTTGTGTTACTTCATCTAATCTGCTCATATTGGGTAATCTCAATATTCATGTTGATACTCCTGCAAATCATCAGACTGCTGAATTTCTTCAACTGCTGGATTGCCTGAACCTGAAACAACATGTTAAATCTCCAACACACTCTAGAGGACACACTCTGGATTTAGTCATTACAAACTCTTTACCTGTGCATCATCTTTCTGTATATGACCTGGGCGTGTCAGATCACAAAACCATTTACATGGAGTTTCTTTTTCAAAGTTCGTCCATGAAGCCGAAGCGGCAGATTTCCTTCCGAAATCTAAAAACTATTAATAGTGAACTTTTTGCAGCGGATCTTAATGATCACATTCCAGTTTCTTTATCAATCTCCATCGATTCAGTAGACTTCTACAACTTCACCCTCTCCACTATCTTGGACCGTCACGCTCCCGCTAGAACAAGGACAGTTACCTTTTCGCGCTCAGCTCCTTGGTATACATCAGAGCTAAGGAAACTGAAGGCAGCTGGTAGAGCGCTGGAGAGACGCTTTTTAGCTTCGGGTCTGCTGGTTCACAAGCTGGCTTACCAGAAACACCGCAAACTATATGCAAGGGCTCTCAAAAATGCTCGATCATGTTTTTACTCATCTATAATTTTTAATAACCCGGGAAATTCTAAGACTCTTTTTTCTACCATCACTCACCTCCTTCAGCCTCGAACACCATCACTTACTGACCCTACTGATGACCTTTGTAACAAATTCATCGCCTTTTTTCAAAATAAGATCCGAATAATACGCTCTTCACTTGTAACTCCCCTCACTGCTCACACCACTGGTGCCAACACATTTCTCGGGAATCCTCCTATTTTTTGGTCTTTTCCTCAGGTATGTGTGCAGGAGGTTGAGGCTGCTGTTAGGGTCATGAAACCCTCTACATGCGCCCTTGACCCCCCTCCCAACTGCCCTGGTCAAGGCAAATATGGCCTCTCTTGGTCCCCTCATTACTACCATTATTAACCAGTCCCTCCAGTCTGGTTATGTTTCCTCTAGTCTGAAATTGGCCATAATCAAGCCTCAGCTTAAAAAGCCTAATCTGGACACTCAAGATCTGGCAAATTACAGACCCATTTCCAATCTCCCCTTCCTCTCGAAAGTTCTGGAAAAAGTGGTCTCAGTTCATCTCCAAAAACATCTCTATGATAATAAAATTCTGGACAAATTTCAATCTGGTTTCCGCTCTGCGCATAGCACTGAAACTGCATTGATCCGGGTCACAAATGACCTGTTGATTACTGCAGACTGTGGCTTTTCCTCTCTTCTTGTCCTTTTGGATCTCTCAGCAGCTTTCGACACAGTTGACCATGACATCCTTCTTCACCGTTTACAATACCTAGCGGGGTTTACGGGCACTGCCCTAGATTGGTTTAAGTCATACTTGACAGACAGATCTGAGTTTGTCTCCATTGGCCACGCTAAATCATTAAGTCACCCTGTCACTTGTGGTGTTCCTCAGGGATCAATGTTGGGGCCTATTCTTTTTAATTTGTATATGGCTCCACTTGGGCGCATCATTAACAGCTGTGGGGTCTCGTTCCACTGTTACGCTGATGATACTCAGCTGTACTTGAAGCTGGATGGTAATCCACTTGAGTCCCCTTCTACCTCACCAGCTTCTGTGGCATCTATGCCCTCCACCCCCCCCGCACTCACTGCTTGTCTGGATGAGATAAAGGCATGGATGGAGCAAAACTTCCTTCATCTTAACAGTTCAAAAACTGAAGTGATTCAGATTGGCACTCCACACCAAATTCAGCAACAAAAATTTTTTAGTATTTCTTTTTCTGGTCAGGACATTTCTCTCTCTAAAACAGTCACCAACCTTGGTGTTATCTTTGACCCTTATCTTACTTTTGAAAGCCATATCAAGCACATTTGCAAAATTTCTTTTTTCCATCTTAGAAATATTGCTAAACTTCGGCCTGCACTCTCCCTCTCTGATGCAGAAAAACTGGTCCATGCCTTTGTCTCGTCCAGATTGGATTACTGTAATGCACTTCTTATCGGGATTCCTGGCAAAAATACACAAAAACTTCAGTATGTGCAGAACTGTGCTGCCAGGGTTCTGATGAGAGTGAGGAAACACGAGCACATCACTCCTGTGCTACGTTCCCTTCACTGGCTTCCTGTTACTGCACGGATCACCTTCTTTGCTCACCTTTCAATGTCTGTATGGAGATGCGCCTGTATACTTAAAAGAACTCCTTACCACTCACTGTCACCAGCGTACTTTACGCTCCACTAACACACACCTCCTTTTACTCCCTAGGACTCGCTCCCGTACCACTGGAGATAGAGCCTTTTCTTGTGCTGCCCCACGGCTGTGGAATACCCTTCCTCCTCATTTAAGGGCTCCACAGTCTGTGACATGTTTTAAGACAAACCTGAAAACGTTTCTTTTTAATCAATGTTTTAACTGATTATTTAACTGTGTAATTACTGCTGTTTTTAATGCGATGTTCTCTTAATTGTTTGACTGCACTCTGAGATTTTCCTTGTAAAATGTAAAGTGCATTATAAATTAAATTCATTATTATTATTATTATCATCTTTATCTTGTTTTTAAGTATGCTCAAAATAGCACCAGCTAGTTTTACTCACACTCCCTTGCACGATTTCATCCTTTTTGAGTGAATACAGTAACATATTTGAATGTATGTAGACAGAATCGGGAGTGCAGCAAGCATTAATCTTCTCTTTATTTTCTTTTGTACAAAAAAACTTTTAGTGGCTGTTACAGGTATAACAGATGGCCCTTAATAGGATTCTCATACAGCTTTCACAATGAGAAACACTTTTCTGTAATGTAGTTTGTCAAAATTTTGCATCATGATGCATCAGGTCAGGATGTATCATTATACACCAAACAGCTAAGGATGTTAAAAGCAAGTTAACTGATGCCATTTTGGGCAGAAAGGGCAGTTACTGTAGCAGTTTATTATTTATAAAAACTTATCAGTATTTGTACATGAAAATTATTTTAAAATTATGTTTCATAATATCCATTTTATTTCACAGTCACACACTCTCTGCAGTACATCAATACTGCAGTTACACCAGGAATAAATTTCCCAGAATTCACCATTGTGGGTCAGGTGGATGGACAACAGTTTAACTACTACGACAGTAACATCAAGAGTATGATCCCGAAGACGGAGTGGATACAGACGTTTGTGGAAGAAAATTACTGGAGCAGTGAGACACAGATCAGTCAGGGTACTGAGGAGACCTTCAAAGTCAATGTTGGTACACTGATGCAGCGCTTTAATCAGTCAAAAGGTAAACACACACATAGTGAACATGTTGTACTGTATATTATTTTATACCAACTGTAGCAGCTCAGTATCGATTCATAAGCACTGTTATTGACTCATTATTGATTTTTAAGGGCATTTATGGAGTCATTATCGGTTTTTATCAACCCCTTACCTGTTCAGCAGCATTCAGCAGCCAAAAACCCACATATTAAATGTAGATGTAAATAATGACAAAATAAACAGTGATATTTTAGGGAAAATAGTGATGATAAAACACAATCGAAAAATATATTACATGTTAAAGTCCAATGCACAATAAAAATGTTTTAATCCAAAATGTCAATGGTTTGATCATTCCCGTTAATTTCCTAACATCTGATGACAAATTTCTCATATAATTTATTCCTAAAATGTGTGGCATAGCTGCCCACCTTTCAGAAAAAGCTTGGAGTGAGATTTTGAAAATAAGGGCACTGGTTTTGCAGACACGCACCATACACCTCACACCTGCATTACATAAAATATCTGCATTGAGTTTAATCATACACAAAACAGTGCATCACTATTCATATCCATAAGAACATTCAAGTGATAAACTTGATTAAGAGAGAATCCTACAAAACACACGCAATATATGTAATGTATGACGACTTGTATTGCTGAAGC
This sequence comes from Clarias gariepinus, assembly GCF_024256425.1. NCBI lineage: Eukaryota > Metazoa > Chordata > Actinopteri > Siluriformes > Clariidae > Clarias > Clarias gariepinus. The sequence goes on along the minus strand of NC_071120.1, from coordinate 5,934,387 downwards.
TCAGAATCAAGTCACAAAATAATAAATAGATAAAAAATAGATCCATTTAACTGTGTAGTCAAATATACAGTGACCGTAGGTATGAAAACTACTGAAAAAGGAAAGCAAAAAACAAAGGTCATAATAATCACAGCACTACTATTACTACTGCTTTTACTACTAATAAGCAGAATGATAATAATAATAATAAGGGAGAAAATAGAGTCAAAGAAGAATCGTCCTTGATACAAAAGGAGAGAAAAAAAGAAAAAATAAATATTGTGGGATTGTGCTGCATGTGTGACTATCCCCTCTTTTGTATGTGATTGATGCCGCATGCAGCTATAAATGTGTGTTAATTACAAATGGGAAGATGTGAATATAATTTTTTCTTCACATGAAGAAAACAAAGTGGAGCCTAATGCCGGTGCGCTCCAGCTACTTGGGTATGTGAGAGAGTGCAGGCGGGACAAATGTCCCATTCCTCTAATGTCTATAGGTCAGCATCTATCTGTTAATGGGATGATATAAGGTCATTTTCATATTGTTAACACTTTTAGTTTGTAATAGTAGCATCATTTAAATTTGAAGCTACTATTACAGTGGTGATGGTACGGCTCCATTATCAATTCTTTAGAGCTCAGTGTCACGAACTGCTAGGTGTTGGACTGTGTGTGGCAGGCATAAACGCAGAGGGGGATGATGAACAAAAGTCTTTTTAATAATAAACCAATAAAACAAAACAGGAACAAAGGAAGTTGGCTTTACTTGGGAGCATATGAACAAAACCAATAATCAACTAATACACAGACAAGGGATACAAACCAGACAAGACAAGACACTAAACAGACTAGCAGATTAAACACTAGGGACTATACATGCAGGGGATAAACACACACAAGACAGACTTGGCTAGGCCTACTAGCTGTTATGCACATTAGCTGCTAAGCTAGCTAGTAGCTAAACAGACTAACTGCTAAACAGGCTAGCAGCCAGAGACCCAAGGGATGAACAGACTAGGTACAAAGCAGACTAGGGATGCAACAGACTAAGAACTCTAAAGGTTATTGACTAAACAGGTTAGTTCCTAAACAGACTATAATCTAAACGGACGAAAAGACTAGACAGACTCAAAGACTAGACAGACTATGATCTAAGCAGGTTAGTAGTGCACTGATTAGTATTTATACAGACTAAAAGCAAAACATGCAAAGGGGGTTACTCACACATGAGGGTAAACACAAAAGGCTAATTCTCCTAGAGGCTAATCCTGCTAAGATAAACACAGAGACAAACTAAATAATGACAAATATAAACTTAACTTAAAGCTCCATAAACCAAATGCCAACTAAACAAACTAAAACAGAACATAAGAGAAAACAAAACCCACTTAACAGAAATTAATGCTCGACCCGGTTTCCCAGAACAACCAGCTATTTATAATGTGACTAATGAGCTACCTCGTTCAGGTGAGCACCCGCATCACCTGACCGAGGTGCCTTGGGAAACTGAGTCTACCAACCAAAACTACAAACTAAAAACAGTGCCCTCTAGTGGGCAACCCTCACACTTGTTAAATATTATACTCGCTACTAAAACATTTTCATGTAAATAACTCTTCATTCTTGCCTCATGTCAGAATGCACTGTGCAAATTTGCTGAAATAGTTAACGGCTCAATGTGGAGTCGCTACACTTGAAAAATTAATCGCTTAGGTACCGACCGCAAAAACTTCAGAGCCCACTGTAAATCACTGTAAATTTGTATACTGTACAAAAAATCTTTATATGAAAGATAAAATCACAATAAATATTAATTAACTATGAATGTGTAGTGAGATGTTTGAACTGAGAGCTTAGAAGGAGACACGGCTCAGCTGAACCTTATCACCTGTACTTGTACTGTATGTTTGTGTGTGTGTGTGTGTGTGTGTGTGCGCATGTGCGTGTGTGTGTGTACAGGAGTTCACACACTGCAGTGGATGTATGGCTGTGAGCTGGATGATGACGGCACCACTAGAGGATACACACAGTACGGTTATAATGGAGAAGATTTTATCATTTTTGATATGAAAACTCTGACCTGGGTCGCTCCGACACCTCAGGCTCTGATCACTAAGAACAAGTGGGATCCTGATAGTAAAAGGAATAATAAACTGAAGGGCTATTTTGAGAACACGTGTATTGACTGGATAAAGAATTACGTGTCTTATGGCAGGGAGACTCTGGAGAGGAAAGGTAAAGTGTGTGATCTTTTACTGTAACTATAACACACACACACACACACACACACACACTCACACACACAGCGTAGGCAAAATGGAAATGCATTTTCCTAGTATTATTTATAAATGCATAAATTATAAATTTTAAAGTATTTTAATATTTCTGTCTCTGTGTGTCTCTGCAGTTCGTCCTGAGGTGTCAGTGTTCCAGATAGACTCTCCTTCTCCAGAGGTGGTGTGTCACGCTACAGGTTTCTTCCCCAAAGCAGTGATGATCACCTGGCAGAAGGACGGAGAGGACGTGTATGAGGACGAGGAACTCTGGGAGACATTACCCAACCAGGATGGAAGTTTCCAGAAGAGAATCATTCTGAAAGTCCCAGCTGAGGAGCTGCAGAAACACACCTACACCTGCGTGGTTCAGCACAGCAGCTTGGAGAAGGAGTTAGTGCGAGAAGTACCAAAAGGTCCTAATAAACTAGAGCTGTAGAGAGTGAAAGCTGATTTCTTGCTGCAGTAGATAATAATGTCTTGGAGTAAAGATCCTGATGTTATGTAGTTCAATAGAGTATCAAGTGAAATGCAGATTAATACAATGTCTGGCCCAAATTATGTGAACACCTGATAAGCAAACCCATACGTTTGTTGAACATTCCATTCTAAAGCTATAATCATTAATATAGGGTTCTCCCAGCTTCAGCTGCTACTGTATAAAAGACTCCACTCTCACAGAAAGTCTTACCTTTAGACTGTCTAACATGGCTGTGGGGAATTATTATTGCACTGTGTTATTACATTATGATTTATAGTTATATACCAACTGTTAAAAGTGGACATTGTCACAAAGCACTTTTAGAAAAGCTTTTTTTATCTGAAGCTTTAAATTCATTCCTAATCAGTAAGTCAGAGATGAAAGCAAAAGATGCAAAATCTCTGAGAGACACGGGAACCCATAGTTTTCTAGATGACAATTAATAGACATGCAATTTGAAGTTATCTTTCTTACTGTTAAACAAAATGACTATTCAGTATATGTATTTGTAGAGATTCATAAGGAAAACTTCTAGAAAACTAAACTAAACACATTTTATTCTTTCATCTAATTTGCTATGTACCTAAATAACCCCAAACACAACTTTATGATTGTTTATCAATTGGGACAAAACTCTAAGAGATAGTTATAGCTTTTTGCAAAATATTTGTATATAAACAAAATAATTTGATGGAAAATATTAAAATGTCTAACAGCCAGTTACCAGCCTTTTAACAAAAAAAGCTTGCAATAATTTTTTTATTTTTTGATAAAAGTGAGAGCAAACTGTTCATACTGTATGTTCTTTGATGTTTTCATGAAAGAACGTTTGGTCTCTCCTGTGATCTTCATACTCATCATGGTGTTTGGTGCCATGGTTGGGATTTTTCTCTGTGTCTTGATCTTTAAGCACCAACAAACACAAAGAGGTAAATGATTACGTATATAATAATAATAATAATAATAATAATAATAATAATAATAATAATAATAATAATAATTATAATAATATTCTCTCTGTTGTGTTTTTGTAGTAGTTGGGGCAGAAGATAATGAGGTAAAATTTTAGATTCAACCCCATTTATTTTTTATTCCAAATCAAATTTCTGAATAAAATGATGTTGATGGTGTTAGTATGTCGAGGAGGTCAGGGGTGCAGTCAGAGTTCCAAAGGTGATGGTTTAGTAGGGATGTGTTCAGTCAGGGATCTGTGCAGGACACTTGAGTTCTTAACACACATTATGTCTTCACGGAGCTGGCTTTGTATAAAGTTACAGCACACACAAACATCCTACACAAGTGTGTGGTGACAGTTTGAGGTGGAACCATGCACAGGTATGGGTGTGATGGTCAGTGGCACACCTCTTTTACATACACATATATAATCAATCATTTCCCAACAATCATTTGTTAGAGTAACACATTATAAAACAAACTTAATGCATTGATTATTTTTTAAACAGGGGATCTTAGACATTTTTTGTGTAAAATAAATTCCCTGTACCTTAATGAACATGATAGGATTGGAAGATTTTAGATTTTAGATTTGTGTAAGGGTTACGGTAAAAATAGTTTTTTATTCTAAATAGACACTATATTAAGTCTAACTGGATATTTATTGAATTATTTAGTTCAACAAGGTAAGATATTTATTATTCAACAATAATAAATATCTTATAAATGATGTGTGTGATTTCCACCACTTAAATGAAATAATTATGCATACAGTAATGCATGTCTCACTACAAACAGTTAAAGTGAATGACGCTCTCTTCTGCTCTACAGTTCTCTGAGAAGATGCTCAAGAGGATGTATGATGAACAGGATTATTCATATGTTGTGTATTCTCCTGTCAGTCAATAACACAGCAGTGTGTGTACATTATATTACACATTATGGATTACTTATTAACTTGTAACAGATGTTTCCCATGTCTGCAGATGGAGGAATTTTAACATTTATAACATCATATGGATGCTTACAGCACATGTTTGTTACCCAGTTTGTTTTTCATGTGGAAATTGTATTTTAAAACAATGGGTAAATCACTTTCTGAATTATTCACAGCATTAGTAATTACATGTGAAAGCTTTAATCATTTGTCTCGTAAAGTGAATCAATTTTGTTTTTTCTTTTATTTTTGAAATATTTTCACTTCATTAGGCCGCTTCTGAAAAAAATTAGTTAATTTCTTATTTTTTTGTGAGTTGAGTTGTTAATGTGTTTAATTTGTGGAAAATAAATGACTTGTATGTGCTGCTATTTGAAAAATAATCAAAAGCAGTGTGATGTGATGAAAGATCACTGTTATTTACTTTATAATAATATTATGCCTTGAGCTGGAATTTTTATCTGGACAGAGAAAATATAACTAATAGAATAGTTATACAACAATCATTGAAGTAGCATTCATTAAAATGATGTTCAAAGGAAAAAAATAATCAGAGGGAACCAGAGGGAGAAATGGTGCAGAGTTCTGTCCTGAAAAAAAACCCTTGCTTCTGGTTATTTTCCTTAGACATCAGGTGGTGAGGTCGAAGATTTTTTTACATGTCCTTAATATAAAATAATACTTTTGTGACATCACAATCATTTACAAATCAAATAATTTTTCAAAACACCTTTATTATATATAAATATATATAAATGAGCTTCCAGCATCCAGTCCTGACAGTATTTTAGTCATGTTTGGTGCCTGCTTTTCTGTTTGCACACATTTAATTTTTGTCCAAGTAAATTTAGAAAAAAAAAACCCACAGTCCTTTTTCCTCCCACAGTCCAAGGACATGTAGTTTAGGTTAATTGGTGTTTTAAAATTGCCCGTAGTGTGTGAGTGTGTGTATGTGTGTGCGCCCTGTGATGGATTGGCACCCTGTGTACCCCGCCCTGTGCCCTAAGCCTCCTGGGATAGGCTCCAGGTCGCCGCGACTCTGAATACAGAATAAAGCGGTATAGAAGATAAATGAGAGTGAGAAAGTGAGTAAATAAAGAGTAGAGTTATTTTTAGTTATTTTATTATTTTTGTTGTTAAGATTAAATTGTAATGAAATGAAGAAATAACTAACAAAAACAGGATCAGAATTAATAGCACTAATTAACTGGCCTTTGTCGCTGTATAGTGTACAGTACTACCACATATTCCAGCTAGGTCACTTGGGAGTCTTACATTGTATCAATCAGTGGAGATTTTCTTATACCACAGCACTGGATTCTGGTTGGTCAGAACATGTTTTTGATTACTGTTCTCTAATTGCAGCAGTGTGTGTGGAGGAAAGGCTTGCCTGTCTAGTGTAATCTACTCGGGCACATAGTACTGCTAAAAACATTGCAGTACTACTTAGCTGTAGGCTGGTACTGTAAGGGTACCTATACTTTTGCAATTTATATTTTATATTAAAAAAATAGTTATATTACTGGGTTTTTGCATAACTAAATAAATTAGATATTTTTTTCTCTTACTGTCATTTTAGACAGAAAGGACGAGTAAGTTACTCATGTCCCACTCCAACACTTGTGGTGTCAACACAGTAGGACTTGGGCCCAGCAAGTTCAAAGTTGCTGTTCCATCCTTCCCACTTATCAAATCTCAATCCAAACATTTGGGATACACTGGACAAACTAGTCCTATCCATGGAGACCCCACCCTGCAACCCACAGCAACCAAAGTATCTGTTGCCAACATCCTTGTGCCAGACACGACAGACTTCCCCCTTTTTCTCCTCATCACTTAAATGACGATACAGTGGACCTTTGGATTACGAACATAATTTGTTCCGGAAGCGGGGTCATATTTTAAAACACTCATAAAACAAAAACCTAATTATTCATTCCACAGCGCCCCCCCCCCCCCAAAAAAAATACATAAAAATTATTAATTCAAAATATAAAGTAAAAAAAATAAAACAAATTAACCTGTACTTTACCTTTAAAAAAAGTACACATAAATTCTGACAGATAAGTGTTTCCATTTATGCATGCAGGCTCTGTGTGTGTGTGTGTGTGTGTGTGTGTGTGTGTGTGTGTGTGTGTGTGTGTGTGTGTGTGTGTGTGTGTGTGTGTGTGTGAAAGCGAGAGTGTGAGAGGAGGGGTGTGTGCGTAAAGCCGAAAGGAGGTGTGTGTGTGAAGGGGCACGGTGTTCAATGACAAAGTTCAGGCTGATACAGGGAGCGAGAGAGAAAATGGATCTTTAATCTCTCTAACAAGACTTCTTTTGCTCTACACACGCACATACACGTGTGTTTTAATAAACAGTACACACATGCTGTACACACATGCATACAAACCCAAAATAAAAAAAATTTTACACACACAAACGTCACAGTGTTAAAGTAAACAGTACACGCGTGCACGGATGTTGATTATACCAGTGAGATTCCACAGTGCTAGAAAGAAAAAAACAACAACATTGGCTCAGTTGTCATCACGTTACAATCAGCGTCAAAACAAGAAGCGCATGCGTGATACATGATACTCGATACTTGTAACCAAGACTTATTTGTTTTTCAAATCAAAATTGATTAAATATCTTTGCTTGTCTTGCGGAGCACTTGATTTTTCAAGTACTTCACAAATTTCAGGTTAACAAACTGTAGTTTGTGTCATCAGTTAGAATATCTGCCATAAATAGTACATGACAATGAATTTTTCCAACAATTGTTTACAGATTATTTTACTTTTAACATGGCAAGTTAAAACAAAGACACCAGGAGACAGATGTTGAGTTGCTCTTTCTTTAGCATAAAAGGGAGATAGAAAAGGGGAAGGGAGGTTAGTGTCAGGGAGGAAGGTGGAAAGTGGGTGCAGCTCCTTGACTTCTGTAAATGGCCCTGTTCGTCCGGAGCTGAAGTTGAGGAACTTGAAAATGCAAGCAAAGCATGTAATTAAAATTCGCTCAGTGGTAGGCCCTGAGTTTCTGAAAGGGTGACAGTCGTCAGTTAATACTGTACTTCAGCTCCTCTTCAGTGAAGATGTGTGAGTCCCAGTTGGGTGGAAAACACATATTGGTTGACCAGCTCATTTAGCTCTTGTTGCTGGGTTGATGTGAGTTCTTGTAGGGACCTTGGGATTGGGCTGGGAACTTACAGTTGGGACTGAACACCATTCAGTCATCTGTGGAAATGGAATTCTCTGGGCTGTGCCGGCTGGTTGTAGGTTTTGTACTGTTTGCCTTGGGATTTTCCATGCTCTCACGCACTACAGGGAGTATTTTTATCCTGCATGTTTTGCACATACTTTTTTTGTCTTTTTCAACACTATAAGATGACACAGCTTCACTACTCTAACACCACTGCACTGCTGCATTCTGCACACTATTTCACTTTAAAGTCAATTAATTGCCTGGATAATTCAATAAACTAAAGCACAGAAAAGCTGTTTTTGTGTCTTTGTCAGTGTCCCGCTGCTATACAGTAGTAGCCACTTAAAATTGCTGGGCCTGTACATCTTTCGTAGGAATGGCGTACGGCTGCCATTTGGATGGTGCGATTTCCCCCTCACTCTCCTGCCAGAAACGCATGTCAAGATTTCACAGTGAACATGCCCATTTAACCCCTTGTGTTTTGTTCTAAAGAATACTTTAACATTAGCCAGGAATATAGCTGCGCTGAGTTGCAATAATGTGATTTTAACGTGCCTTTATAATCTTTTTTTTTTTCAGAAATGGAGTATTGTGTGGATTTTTGATAAACTCAGGATTTATTTACTTTTGGGTAAGAGTTAGTCGTGGGTTATTTCTTTGACTGAAATATAACATGATGAGTCCATGAGCAACACAAGCTAAGGCTAGATGTACAGGAGCTAGCAAGCTAAACCATAACTATGTCTATTTTTTCCCCACTTTGGACATGACTTTTGCACGGCAGTGCGAGCGCGAAAGTTGAATAAAAACCCTCTTCTTTGTCTTTCGGCTGTTCCTTTTCAGGGGTTGCCACAGCGAATCATCTGCCTCCATCTAACCCTATCCTCTGCATCCTCTTTGTTGGGCCTTTGCCACCTCTACCTTCACCTTACGCTGCATCTCCCTGTACTCCTGTCTACTCTCTTCAGTCCTCTCAGTGTCCCACTTCTTCTTAGCTAGCCTCTTTCCCTGTATTTCCCCTTTTACTGCCTACTTAATGAAGGTAACTTAACTCTCGTGGTTCTCATGAGTTTGGAGTGAACACATCTACAGTACACTAAACAGAGATGTTTACTGATGTTTACTGTGAGATCAGTATTCCTTTCTGCAATATATGTTACGAATGAAAGATAATAAAATGATTGATAGGTAAATTGATTTTCTTTGTGTTTTTCTATTTTAGGTCTGCATCCAGGTGCACCAGTAGAATCTCAGTTAAAGTCAAACTTTGGAATTAAAGATTAAAGAAAGTTTGGGATTAAATAGTTGCACCATATACGACATAGTTTTAAAGTACTGTAGCTTTACAAAAAAGTAGCCTACATGGTACATACTGTAGAATGTTCACTGTATATATTAAATAAGCTATTTGACAGACCGGAGCAAATGTAGAACAGTATAAAATATAATTAAAATAGATATTGTGTTTAAATGGTTTATCTACATTTACATTATATATAAAAGTTACTGAAATTAAAAACTGGTTAGCACTGTTGCCTTGCACCTTCAGGGTCTGGGTTTGATTCCTGGCCAGGCTCAATTCCCGTCTGAATGTTCTCCCTGTGTTTGGTGGGTTTCTTCCACAGTCCAAAGACATGTGGGTTAGTTTAATTGACATTCCCAAATTGCCTGTAGTGTTTGAATGAGTGTGTGAGTGTGTGTACAGTATGTGTGTGTGCCCTGTGATTAATTGGCACCCTGTCCAGGGGGGTGTGCCCTAGGTCTCCTGGGATAGGCTCCAGACTCCCCACGACCCTGAATACAGGATAAAGCGATATAGATGAAGAGTGAGTGAGAGAGTGAAATTAAAAACAGATAGTAACCATGTGTCGACATGATGAGACTATTTCCACAGTATTTCCTGTTTATGGGCTCGGGTTTCTGATTGCATGCTGGAAGTGAGAAATGTCACCATACTGTAAGTTTGTACACAACTATTTTTAACCTTTCTTACTGCCTGTGGTGCAAAGAACATTCTGTACCATACTACACTGTAGATTTAAACCAACTCTCACAAAGTCCAAGAGGCCCCTGGTCTTTTACCCAGAAGCAATCTACGTTTTCTTACAATAGATTTGAGCCTGATGCTGTTTTGCCTGGTAATGTGTTTTTAATCTGTTTCTGTTGATCTAATGTTTACTGTACTTACAGCAGTTTGCTGTTTACATTTGAAATGTTCCGAGTTGTTGTTGCTAAAACACCCGTGTTTAATGGTCTGCTCTACACCAAGAGACTGGAGATCTGGGATTGACTTTGTAAATTTGCATCTCCTAATGTAATGTTGTGCAGCTACCAAAGCTTTGTCAGCCACTCAGATTCTTTCAGGTTTGCTCAGGTTTCCAAGAGACCTACAAGACAGAAAAGAAAAGTAAAATGGTGTTTTTCTTTTTTGGCAATTTTTTCCAAAATCACCAAGAGAGTGAAATTACTTTCATGTCAAGTTATCCTAATTTTCATCTTTGAGTCCTTTACAAAAACAATATGTTTTTAGCCTATAATGGAAATTTGTATTTCTTAAAAAAGCCACAAATAAAATATCTTCATAAACATTGTATACATATTAAAAGGAGTCTTGTTTTATAAAAAAAAAGTAGCTGATTTTGTCTAATTATTTAAAAAGTTTAATTTCAAAATTTAAGACTTTTTCATTTTTAGAGTAGAGCAGATGTCCTTATTAATTATTCACTTTTATAATATTTGTTTGTCTTTCATTTGTTTTAATTATGGAACTTTAGAGGGAAAAAAAAGTTTTTCATGTACTGATCTTCAATCAAGCTGCAAATAAAACCACTAAGAGCAGCTGGCTAATTTATTTATTTTTTTCTCTTTTTTTGCAGTTGCTGTGATTGCAGTAGCATTATTGCATTTTATACTGTAAAAAAAAAAAATGCAAAGGGACCAAAAGGATTTCCCTAACACAAGCGCATAAAGAGTAACTCTGGTTAAACTCTGCAGGAATGGAGCTCAGTTCTGTCCTTATAAAAGTCCTGTTCTTCTTGATGAGTAGTTTTCTTCAGACATCTGCAGGTAAGAGTGATTTAATATCCTGAATAACATCAGTATTTTGTTCATGTGTGCATAAAGAAACGACGGGTCATGGTGTTATATAATCCAATACGAGGCAGGTGTGATGAAGCAAAGTTACTGTTCCACCCTGATTTTTTTTTTTTAACAGCATGACCTGAAGTCTGTGTTTTAATGAAGACATCATTGCATATGTCTGTGTGTTTATCTTACTGTGGGTTCTCTGTGCCTGGGTGATGGACTAAGAGGTATGTGTACAAACAGAACTGACTGAGAAAAAGGGTTGTACAGATTACAAAGTGAAAAATCCTTCTGCACCACTGTGTATTTGTTTTGCACCTCAGGACTGAGGGCAAAGACAAGCATGTTTCTGTTGCTGTTCAGTGTGAGGTTTTTGTGGGGTTTTTTTGTAAATAACCGTATGGAAATGTTGTTAATGTGGCGGGGCACCGCGTGCGCTCATTCAATCTAATTTACTATGAATACCCAAAGCGTTAGGAAATGCTGATTACGGCACTTGTTTACAGTAAAGGGAACTAAATACTGAATTAAACTTAGGCACACAAGTTTGTTACCATGGAGGGCAGAGACATGGAATCAGTATACAAAATGTTTATTGGAATTACAATTGACGGATAAAACACTTAAAATAAATAAATAAATAAAATATAGCTTGATATCCCACTAACTACTAGGACACCAAGCCTTACCCGAAGCTGGGTAGGCATGCTGTAAAATAATTATTCCTACACCATACAGTACACACACAGTGAGCTGATTGATCACAAACAATCCACACTCCGAGCTCCTGACACCACCACCACTGTACTAGAACAGCTAGCCTCCCAGCTCAGGGGCCTAAAACAAACGGACACAAAATAAATACACAAAATTATAATAAGCCTGAATAAGAAAAAGCAATATGCAATACTCAACATTGCTAATAAAAAAAAAAAAAAAAAAAAAAAACTGACACTATACTCTATACTAAAATATAAAGCAAAAAAGGTTATAAAGAAAACTCAGTCAGGCTAAACAAACAACAAAAACAAGAATCAAAGAAACCATACCACAACAACAAAAGCAACCAAAACTCAAATACAGACAGAATAGCAACAAAACAGCAGCACGCCTTACCCCGTTCTGTACAAAAAGGCGCTCCCAGCTGAATGATTTGTCCTGCAGATATTGGTCCCCGGGCCACTCAAGTCAAACAGTTACTTACAGCCCAAATCTCCAAAGATGATGGACTCAAATCAGCAGGAGATAATGACAGCCTGCACACCAACACGAAGCCAGGAACAATATGCCATTTCAGTTACAATGTCTAAATATGATTAGCCAAAATGCACAAGCTCACTGCAGCATTAGCCAAATCGCTAAACATACCTCCTAAACAGAGACCCACACACCCCAAAAGCACACCACTGTGAAGCTGCAAACAAAATGCTATTTCAGCTGCGATAAACAAACAAACATGGTTAGCTAAGATGCACAAGCTCACTACAACATTAACATACTGTACCTGCTAACCAGAGATCCACACACATCAAGAGGGGCGCAGCTAGCAATGACACATCCCGGGTAGCCGAATAAAAGTCGAAAGTCATTATATAACATATACTAAGCTCTAAAGGCTAACATTCTAAATCATGGATGGGAACTTACCCACTCGACCACACTAATAATAGACAACAGTGCTCAGAGGCTCGTTTTCATAGAGGGCCACATTTTACTACCATGTTATCAGGACTTCAATGTTTCCGTATTAAATTAAAAAAAAGGACTGTTTACATCAAAATTTGATTTTATTAAGATATTATGTAGTACATTATGGTTCATTTTACCTTTGAATAAAATGAAAGGACTGCATGACAATCAAGATCAGCTCAAAGAGCAATCATCACAAACAATGCAAAACTTTATAATTTTGTATAAAACTAGTGCCAAATTCATAAAAATGCTATAACCAAATATTTGTAAACAAAATGTATAAAATGTTAAATGTATCTTAAAAACAGTGGCATGGTGGCTTATTGGCAGCACTGTCGCCTCACACCTCCAGTTGGCTGATTCCCGCCTCGAGTCTGTGTGCATGGAGTTTGCATGTTTCCAATTTGCCTGTGTGTTAATGAGTGTATGTGTGTGCCATACGATGGAATTGCACCATGCCTGGGTGTACCCTGTCTAAGTCTCCTTGTCCTAAGTCACCTGGGATAGGCTTCAAGCCACTACTTTGAGTAATCTCCATGCATGCTCATCCATGATGTTTTTCCGACTACCTTTCTTGTGAAGTTCATGGTTCTGCACTATCCTTCTAGATTTTAATAATGTGATGGACAATTTAAGCCAATCCAGCAGTCTCCTTATTTATTTATTTTTATTTAATAATTTATTAATGTTTTCATATTTCTTATACTTGCACTTCTAATATACATTTTTGTCAAAGTAGTGTTTTATATGAGTTATGGAGATTGGGACTGTTGTATCCATAGTTTTCATGATTTTACCAAAACTACAACATTTGAGAGCACGGTGGCAGAATCAGGAGATCAGCATTAACCTTCTGTTTATTTTTCTTTTGTACAAAAACACATCTTGCTATACCATGCTCCCTATAATGGCTGTTACAAATATGACCGTAATACACACAAGTATGCATAAAAGCCTAATAATCTCAATACATAACATACTTCTTCCCCCTGAAAAACAGATTAGGATTCAAGTTTTAAGTTTTATTGTCATATGCACAGTAAATAAACATGTTTCCCCCATATAATGAAATTCTTTCTTTGCTGGGAACTTACCCCAAAGACCACCACAAAAATATTAATAAAATGGAATAAAAATAAATATAGGTATAAAAAGAATAGCTATAAAAAAAAGGATATATATCAAACACCGAATTAAAAGCAGAACATAAAAAATATGAAAAAAATATGAAATAAGTATCAAAATATTTTTTTTTTAAAAGTATATATACTGTAACCAGTACGTAGTGTGCAAATTATGCAAGTGTTTGGAAAAGTCCATAGTATGTTTATAAAAAAAAAGAAAGTCCACAGTGTATGTGCAAAGCAGCAATTGTGCAAATGATTATTCGTTATTATTATTGTGCAGATTGTGCAAAGTCTGCAATGAATGTCCTAAGACCTGTGTCAGTAGTCAGAAATAGTTGAAGAATTGTAAACTCCTGTCAGCTATTTAGGAGTCTGATGGAAGTGGGAAAGAATGAGTTCTTTAGCCTGAAAGTCCTGCATCTCACACTTCTGTATCTCCAGCCTGAGGGAAGAGGTGAGAACAGTTCTCCTGAGAACTCTGAGATGGCCTGCAGGGATAGCAACAAAGTCATTGTGATCTTTTTCAGCAGTCTTCACCACTCTCTGCATGTGTTTGCAGTCCAAAACAGTAGTACTGCTGTACCATAACGGTGATGCAGCTGGTCAGAATGCTTTTGATCGTGCATCTGTAGAAGTTGCTGGTGAAATCTCTTAACCAGATTTGTGGTGTTAGGTGTCCAAGTGAGGTCATCATTGATATTTAAAGCTGTTCACCCACTCCAATTCGAGCTCCCAGATGAACAGTGGTCGATGACATCCTTTCTCCTTCCTCATGTCCACTATCAGTTCCTTTGTATTGTCCGTGTTGAAGAAGGGGTTGTTATCCTCACACTATGTCACCAGACTGGCCACCTTTGTCCTATAAATCACTTTGTCTACACCAGTGATGCATCCCATCACAGCAGTCTCACCTGCAAAATTTAGGATGATATTGTCCATGTGAGATGTGATGCAGTCGTAAACAGGGTGTAGAGGTTAGGGCTTAGGGCATATCCCTGTGGAATGCCCATCTTTGCAATATACTGGCTGAGGTCCTATTTCCAATCCCGAGAGACTGGGGCCTGCCAGTCAGAAAGTCTCAAGAGTCACAGAGTGTAGGGTGCAGTGTAGGCAGTTGATGGGTGAGTTTGTTGGGGACAACTATGTTAAAAGCAGAATTTTAGTCTACAAAGAGCAAAAGAGCATCCTGATGTAAGACTTTTTATTTTCCAGGTAGGAAAAGAAATGATGGTGAGTCAGCAACAGCATCTGAGATTGACCTGTTGGGCCAGTAGGCAAAGTGCAGGGGATGCACTGTATCTGGTATGCTGTTCTAAATGTGGGCCAGAACCACTGTCTTAAAGTATCTCATGATGATTGAAGTGAGTGCTACTAGCCTATAGTCTTTCAAACGGGTACGTAGGCTTTTTTCTTGAAGCAGGTGGAAATGGTGCATCGGCTGAGGGAAAAGTTGAAGATGGAGGTGAAAACTTTAGCCAGCATTTTTGTAGTCTGTCACATTGCCTGATTTAAATGCAAATCGGCCAGAATGAAGCATGTGGCATTGCTGACTATTTATCTAGGGTTTCTGGTTGGGGAACCTCCTGACTTGTATGGTAGGCACAATATTGTCAACACAGGTGCTGACGAACCCAGTCACATAGCATAATCGTGTATGCTGACAGAAGAGTCCCCCAGAGTGGCTTTAGCTGTAAATAGATCCCTGTTTGTTTGAGAAAATCAGTCCTGCAGGGTGCTTTCAGTCTCTGGTGTCCAGACTTCGACTTGTTTGGTGACAGGATTTGTTTGTTTTAGTCTTTGCCTGCAGACTGGATAAAAGAACCGAGAAATGTGATCCAAATGTCCGAAGTGGTGGCGAGGTACAGCCCTTTATGTACTGCATTTGTTGCTACTGTATAATGTGTTTTTATGACGATTGGGAATGTCTACATGCTGATAATATTTAGGATATACAGTCCATAAAGTACACTGGGTAAAGTCATCTGCATTAATTAAAACAGTGTCTGGATGAGCCTAATGGTGGTGAAGCTAATGCTTCTATATAGTTAGCTTGCGGGGAGATGTAAACAGCAGGCAAAAATTCAGCAGTAAATTCCTTGAGTGTAGATAGTTGGGACAGCATTTTAGCAGAAAAAACTGCTCCAAATCTGGCAAACAGTGTTTACTGTATAAACAATCTGTATGTCTCTGACCCATGAGTTGTTAATAAGAACACACACGCCTTCACCTTTAGCCTTACCGGAGGCTGCGGTCCGGTTTCCTCTGTATGAAGTGAGTGTGTTCCTGAACAGCGCATTCCGGGTTGCGGGTTTTAAATTAATTTGATGCGGCCAGCTACAGAAAGCCAGTGCAAGGAGCAGAGAAGTAGGGTTGTGTGGGAGAACTTGGAAAGGTTGAAAACAAGACATGCTGCTGCATTCTGGATCAGCTGAAGAGGACGAATGGTGGCCAGAGACAAACCTGCCAGAAATGAATTGCAGTAGTCCAGTCTTGAAATAACAAAGGACTGAACAAACCCCTGAGTACCCAAGCAATACCAATGGCTTAGACCAATAATGAGCTGACAACGTAGTCTTTATCAAGTTATAAGATTTAGACACAGGCTTTTCTGGCTGTACAAGGCAGCACAGCAACTTAAATGTCTTAGCTCCCATTACACTTACAGTTATTTAAAATTGCTATGACAGTTTTTTTCAAAACATTTAACAAGTTTCCTAAACTCTTAACACGGTTAGCACAACATCCGTCTTTGTAGGCTATACAATTAACAATTTTTTTTTTTTTTGCTTTGATACAAAATGCATACTGTACACACCAATTTAAAATGCTTGAACTTTTGCAGTCATGCTTGTCATTTTACAGTCAAATTTACAAATGCTTTCACACTGTATGTCAGAACAGATAACATCATGTTCTAAACATAACTTATTTAGGCTAAAGTCAAAGTGAACAGCTGTTCATATTGTGAATTGAAACACAAATATATTCCCTGTATTTTATTCCATTACCAATAAGAAACAGCTTATTGCTGTTATGCAAATATATAAATCACAGCTGATTCCCATCTAGGAACCACACTCAGGTGTTGAAGTTTTTCCAATCACATGATCATGTGTTCTAAAAGAGGACTCTTTGGGCTAATCTTGTGTGGAAAAGGAACAATATAGAGCAACAGAAACAAAGAAAGAAAGAAATGCCTGCACAAGGGAGAGAAAGACGAGTACCAGGACAATTAAGAGGAGTGGGGCAAGGTATTGGGAGAGGAGTTAGAATGCGTGGTGGCGCTCAAAGAAGGACCAGAGCTAGGGTAACTGATCAAATAAGAGCTAATGTCATAAACCATGGCCTATCATACAGAGAGGCTGGTGAATGAGTACAGCCAAATCTCAGCTGGGACACAGTGGCATCCATTGTCCATATTTACAGAGAAACCAACAGGTAGGAGACCACTTGGGACAGGTGGGAGACCACTTGCCAAAATATGTTATCACATGGGATAATGTGGCATTCCACCATTCCCGTGCAGTCACAGCCTGATGAGAGCATGTGGCCAAATGCAGAAGACTTAAATAATAATAAAAGATAATAAGAATTAAAGATTAAAGAATAAAAGATTACTTTTTTTTATTATAATTCCGGTGCTTTTTCTGTTTGTATATATTGCAGTAATGTCCTTTTGCACTGTACATTTTACATTTTTTTTCAATTGCTTAGACACTAAAATTAAAACTTTCTCACAATTAACAAATCGTTATACTCAAGGAGCAAAACACCGGCCTAGATTTGCAAAACTGTAAGCACATTTTCAGCTTCACACTTTTTGCAAAACATAACACAGTGATTTGCAAAACACTAAACACACTTAACATACATTACACACAAAAATCTATCATGAAGTCACTTCCTTGCAATACCAAAGCACTGACTGTCAAATTACCGCACCGTCCAACCAATTGGTTCAACACAGTCATCAGGTGTGCAAACACTTGTTTGCTTAATTGTAGACACACCAATCAGGTGTTTAAGCACTATAAAAAGGCAACAGGCAAGTTCACCTGTCTTCAACAAAAATGGACAGTGTCGGAAGATGAGGAGGAGTACGGATGAGAGGGGGAATCCGGAGAGAACAAGGTGGAGGAAGAGGCCAAGGTAGGGGAAGAGGAAGAGGGAGAGGAAGATCTAGAGGAGGGGTAGGACATGCACAAAGAAGAAGACAACCAAATCTTTGTAACGAAATTCGTACTACAATTGTGAATCATGTAATAAACCACGGACTAACACTGAGGGAGGCTGGACTGAGAGTACAGCCTAACCTAAGAGCACAGGTGAGAAACTTATCTTCTGTCAACAGAAAATCCAGAGCTTACTGCATGTACTATATCAACGGTTTTGGTATGTATTCATGTTTCATTTTACAGTAAGCTACATGTATTTTGTTTGCCCAACATAGGATTAAACGTCGAGAACACCAAGGAGGGAGGCGCCCTATATTCACACAGGAGCAAGAAAGAGAGATCACAAACCTTGTTTTGGCCAATAATGCAATCAGACTTTGAGAAATTCAAGCCTACATTGTCAATGATCACCAAATTTTCAATAATGTCCTACAGGTCTTTCTGTCAACAATAGGCCGTATCCTTAAAAAAACATCAAGTTGTGATGAAACAATTGTATAAAGTGCCATTTGAAAGAAATTCAGACAGGGTGAAAGTCCTGCGGGATGAATATGTGGCGGTATGTTTTGTTCACTGACTGTAGTATTGTGTACTGCACACATAACCTTTTTACAGTACATGTAATTTTACTGTATAGCATACCTACAGTATATTGATAATGCAATGTGATATTTTGCTGTATTTCAGAGATTTTTGCGAATGGATGTGGAAGAAGTCCCGCATGAGTTTATATACATTGATGAAGCTGGATTTAACCTGACAACAGTGAGAAGAAGGGGAAGAAACATCCTTGGCCACAGGGCTATCGTCAATGTACCAGGGCAACGTGGGGGTAAAATTACCCTTTGTGCTGCCATTACACAGAATGGGGTCCTCCACCGCCATGCCAACTTGGGTCCTTACAACACTGACCTCATTCTTACATTTTTAGACCGATTACACAATATTATCACAGCAGCAAACCAAAGGGACCAGATGCAATACATTGTCGTCTGGGACAATGTGGCTTTCCATCGTTCTGCCCAGGTCCAAAACTGGTTTCATCAACACCCACAATTTACAGTTCACTACCTTCCACCATACTCCCCCTTCCTAAACCCCATCGAAGAGTTCTTTTCAGCATGGCGGTGGAAGGTTTATGATCTCCGGCCCTATGTCCAGATGGCCCTCATTCAAGCTATGGAGGAAGCATGTGATCAAATTGAAGCAGCATCCATACAAGGGTGGATTCGTCACTCCAAAAGATTATTCTCACGTTGCCTTGCAAATTAATATATAGCCTGTGATGTTGACGAGGCCCTGTGGCCAGATCCAGCTAGGTGGGGAGATGTTTAGGGTTTTATTTTTTATTTTTATTCTGTACTGAACTGGATATGTAATTTGTTACAGTATTATGGTAAGCTTACAGTACAATGATATGTTTAGTAATACCATATGGAAACTGTAAAAATGTTTTGTTACGTAGGAATGTTTTGTTCAAATGTTCAGTATTGACTGACTTGAGTACATGAAAAGAAATAAATATGTTCATCAAGGTGCAGTACTTGTCTCGTGTGTTGTGTTTGGTCAATATATTCATGTTCTTTATCAATATCTCAAAAAAGAGAAAAAAAATCAAACCACAAGATTGAGCACAGCAGTGTGTAATTGGTTCAAACAGAATCCTACTGTATGAACCATGTGAGAAAGTTGGCACATTTTTTTTGCCAGTGCAGTAGCCATTACCTTAATTGGCCATCTTTATTTTTCTTTTGTACAAAAAACATTTTAAATACTACAGATGTCTCTTAATAGAAATCTCAGACAGGATTTACAATGAGAAACACATTTCTGTTTTGCAGGTTGTCAAAATCTTGCATCATGATGCTTCATGTCAGGATTTATTATCACACACTGAATACCTTAGGATGTTAAAAGCAAGCTGATGCCATTTTTCTTTGAATGCATTTTGTTTTACAGTCACACACTCTCTGCAGTACATATACACTGCAGTTACACCAGGAATAAATTTCCCAGAATTTACCATTGTGGGTCAGGTGGATGGACAGCAGTTTAACTTTTACCACAGTAAAATCAGGAGAATGATCCCAAAAACAGAGTGGATACTGAAGAATGATGCTAAAGATCCAGAGTACTGGAACAGAAACACACAGATTGCTCAGGATTCTCAGGAGATCTTCAAAGTCAATGTGGGTACAGCAATGCAGCGTTTTAATCAGACAAAAGGTAAACACACTTGCTTCTCTTGGCTTTCCAATGACGCAAAGAAATTTTGAAAACACCCGGACTTATATGCAACTTGCTGGCATTCGTTTTGGCCTACGCACGTATCCCCCTGAATGCCTCGAAAAAATGTTATTACAGTTTTTGACCGTTGCTTGAACACGTTTTGCAAAACTTGGCTCATCATGTCAAAACTCTACACACAAGCAAATAAGACACAACACTGGGAAAAAAACCATTCACATCTATGTCAAATTGAAACTCTGCTATCAAAACCTAACAATCCTTTGTCAAAATGTCGCTCTATTGACAAAATGAAACCCACTTGCATCATATGAATACACTTACAAATCAGCAGCAACACACTAGTCTACTTTATATAAAACACGGCAGGTTTTTGTTTGCACTGTTTTTTTTCAGTTCCACAGAAGGCACGTTTTCACAACACCTAAAAAATGAAATACGAAATACTGTACATTACAGTTGTGTACTTTACAGTACAGTAAATTCAGTTAAAGTAACAATAAAACAAATAATACACTACTGTAAAGACAGAAAAACACAATTGTGCATAAGTGGACTTATGGATCCTGCCGTCTGTTGGGGTCTGGACACAGGATCTCATCAACATCACAAGCAATGTCTTCTCTTGCTAAGCATCGGGGAAAATATCCCCTTGTGTGCCGAATCCATCCATGGATTGACTTTACCTCAATGTCTCCGCAGGCCTGTTCCATTGCCTGCAGAAGAGGCATGCGGGCATGTGGTTGGCGGTCATATACTCGCCATCTCCAAGCGGAAAAAAACTCTTCTATAGGGTTGAGAAATGGCAAGTAAGGGGGCAAATACACAACTTCAAATTGATCATGGTTGGTGAACCAGTTCCGGACGATAGCAGCCCGATGGAAACTGAGATTATCCCAGACAGCAACAAACCTGGGCTGCTCTGGTCTGTCCTGTACAACTGCATCATGAAGTGCATCTACAGTAGAAATGTGTTGCGCATTATATGGACCCAGTTTGGAATGATGGTGCAGTAGCCCTCGGAGGTTTATGGCGGCCCCGGGACGTGGACAATCGCCCTTTGGCCAAGTATATTACATCCCCGTCGTCTACTTATGCTAAGGTTGAATCCGGATGTCATTACTCAAAACACACAACTACACTACTACACATACAGAACCGCCCCATCCCACCACACAGGTACCTGTGTAGCTTTCCGAATATATCTATGTGGTACTGATCAAATGGTACATATTCAGCTTTTACTGGACTGCACCCATTCTGTATTGTAAATGTAAAGGACTGTAACACTTACCTGTATATATTCATGTCGAAGTCCTTTGACCCTGACACTGTTCCTCTCAAATAGGACCCTGTACAGTTGCTTCATGGTCATGTTGTGCTTTACCAGGATGCGTCTGATAGTGGTAATGCTTACTCGATTTATGTTGTTGAATACAGTACCTGCCTATCTTCAAGTATTTGTTGCTGTAGCTGGTGGAGACGGATTGCATTGTTTGTTCTTACTAGGTTCACAATGACTAGTTCCTGCTGTTGTGTGAACAGGCGCTGGCGCCAACCCCCAGTAGGTCTTCTAGCCATTCTGTGGAAAAATGCAACCACAAATTGTTATTGGTTTGCTTCTTTTTTACAGTACTGTATATACTGTACTTTACTGTGTATACCATACATAGTACTGAAAAATCTCAACACGTTATCATCGTATGTTTCACAAAACTACTACTTTTGTTTAAAAAGCAGAACTAGTCACCCTGAAATACAGTAAATGCTATACGGCAATGTGATATGGTACAGTATTGTAAATACTCTAGATACAGTCTGAGTAGAGTAGAGAGTTGAAGACATACCTGTTTTTCAGTCGGAATGTCCTTATTATGGATGAAACTGTGAAACAGCTTAGATTAGGGTGGACTCTCTGCTCAGCTTCCCTAATAGTCAGGCCATGGTTTATGACATGGTCCACCAAAGTGGCTCTTATGTCATCAGAAATAATGGTCCTTGCATGGCCTCTTCGACCACTTCCTCCTCTCTCTCTCTCTCTCTCTCTCTGTCTTCATCTTCCTTTACCTCTGCCTCTAGCTCTCCCTGCTTCCATGCTTGCAAAGTTCTCAAAATGGCTTAAGTGAGGTTTTTGTAGCTGGCTGATTGGTGTTCCATTTTGTAAGTAAGTATTTTCAGGTGTGTGTCTAAGTATTTTCAATTGCCCAATGTGTTTTGTATTTTGAATAGATGTGTTTTCCAATGGTTGTTACATGGTGCGGTATGGAGAGCCGCACCACGAGATGTTATACAGTATGATTTATAAGATCCCTGACGCAGGGCTTTAGAGGGAATCAGTGAAATAGGACGTTGTGAGAGTGCTTGTGATACACACGGAAAGATCTTCTCATTTGGAGATAGCGTGGGATTATTCATTAAGAGAACTTAAAATGAAACAAATGAAAACTACTAACACAAAATAAACAGAGCTCCGCAGTCTATGTAAGAATGGACGGGGCCCTGGAAAACAAAACAAAAACTATATCCTCTTGGGGCGTTCGCCCTTACCGAGGATTTATGAGGAGAGAGGGGTTGTATTTTATGCACACTAATACTTAAGCGGAGAGCGCACGCTACATGGCTGCGTGACGCTCTCTCCTTCTCTCTTTCTCTCACCGGCGTCTTGAGGAGGCAGAGGTTGGGACTTTGCCTCTGTCTTTCTTTGCGCGCCTGTCTTGTCCTTTCTTTTCTTTGTCTTGGCCCTGATACCTTACCGGTGCTACCTAATATTTGCACGAAGTAGGGAGGTATCAGGACCCTTATATAGACGTGGTGCCAGGTGCGGCTCGTTTAGGCTGATTGCCTGACGGCGGCGTTGCCTGGCAGCCGTATGCATAAATGGCCACGTCTTTGCCTGTTCAGAAGTCCGCATGGTAGCAGCCTGCAGATCTGCCCGTTCTGAACAGTTTAAGAGCGGCTCTGCCTTTCGCGCGAGCCGCATCGTTACAGTACCCTCCCCTCCCCCCCCCCAGACGGCTCCTGAGGTCCGAGAGTCAATGGACCTAACGAAACTCTTTAGTAGGTTTGGGGTCCAGTGTATCCTGAGCGCGGAGCACTCGAGGGGGTTTGGGCGCCCCCAAGGCAGCTTCGGACGCACTGACATCCCCAGCTCATAACAGAGTGGGTCGACCAGTCAATGCGAGGGTTGTGACGTTGAAGCCAGGGGAGGCCCAGCACTACTCTCTGTTTTGGCACCTGGGTTACCAGAAAAGAAATTCGCTCAGAGTGACGTCCGAGCCATAGTATGACTGGGGCGGTCCTCTGCGTTACGCACCCCGACTTAATTGGCTGGCTAGCCAGGGAGACCAACGGGATGGCAGAAGGGAGCGAGCAAACTGGAATGCCACATGCTGCAGCTAGCCTCCCGTCAATAAAATTTCCCGTGGCTCCCGAATCAATGAGCACCTCTGTTCTGGCTCTCCGGATCCCGGTCCCTGAGAGCGTGGCTGGAAGAAAGAGCCCTCCATGACGGAGTCTTGACTTTTGGGTCCTACCTGACCTTCCCCTCCTGGGGTGACCCTGTCTGTGGCTTGCTGCGCCACGGGCGTCACTTGCCACCTGGGAGCCCCATGGGCTGCTACGCAGAGGGACAAGCCTGGCAACGCCTATCTGCATGGGCTCTCCCATATCGTCCAGCTCTAGCTCCTCAGGCTCAAAATCAGGGATGGGATATGAAGCCTCAGGCTCTGTCTCCATGAGCAGAGGTGAGGCTTTGCGCCTATAGCCGGGGGAGTGACCGGTTCGGCGCTTAGGACGGCTTTCGTTGGGTGGAGGAGATGTTCCCCGCCTGGACCCGCCGAAACGTCTGGCCTGACGTTTACGCAGGCGGTTATCCACCCGGATGGCTAGCCTATAAAATTCTTCCAGATCCTGTGGAGGATCACGTAAGGCTAGCTCATCCTTTAGCTGCCCGGAGAGCCCTTGAGTCATTCCACCCCGAGCTGGCGGCCCGGGTATGAAACTCGACTGTGTAATCGGCAACTGATCGCCCCTCTTGACAAATGGAAAGGAGGGGCGACAGTACACTACTCGCCGTATGCGGATGGTGGAAAGTGGCCCTAAGTGCCTCAACAAAGGCACTTAGGGTGGCGTGTTTAGAGAGGAGGTGCTGCCACACTGCAGTAGACCACTCTAGTGCTCTGCTTGTGAGCAGAGACACCATAAATGCAACCTTCGCCCGTTCTGATGGAAATTGGGAAGGTTGCAGCTCGAATATGAGTGAGCACTGCAGGATGAAGGCATTACACCTCTCTGACTCGCCCGCGTACGGCTGTGGTGAAGGTAGTCGAGTCTCTGCCACCAAGTGGGGTAGTTGATCCACTGATCCGGGGGCAGCTCGAGGCGCGCGCCACTTCCGGGTTTCCATCTGGCCGCGAGTCGATTCCGGAGTCGACTCGCGGCCAGATGGAAACCTGGAAGTGCCGCGCGCCTCGAGCTGCCCAAAAATTAACTCGAGGCGCTTATTAACATCGTTAGTGCTTGCTCGTGCCTATCAAGCACTCTCGCTTGACCCTATACTATTTCCTGCATCCTCTCCAAGCCCGCGGGCTCTACTGATGGTGCTATATTCTGTTACGTGGCACTTTTGTTTAAGGTATGGTTACACTTTGTTTAAGGTATAGTAACAACAACTTCAAGTTACGTTACTTTGGTTTAAGCATGTGTCAATAGTGTTCAAGCAATGGGTAAAAACTGTAAAGTTTTGAAGTCTGTACTCAAACCATGTGGCATTACCCTAAACAGTCAGTTTGTGTTTAAAAACCCTTAAAATGTGGCTGAATTCAAACAATTCTGCAAAGACAAGGGTAAAAAAATTCCTCCATTGCAAGTAATCGCAAGTTTTCATTAAAAACTTGATCTCAGTCATTTAAGTGTGCCAAATTTGCAAAACAAAAATAAATCAGAAAGCGGGCAAATAGTTGTTCACTGCAATGTGTGTGTGTGTGTGTGTGTGTGTGTGTGTGTGTGTGTGTGTGCGTGTGTGTGTGTGTGTGTGTGTGTGTGTGTGTGTCTGTGTGCGTTTGCAGGAGTTCACACAGTTCAGCTGATGTACGGTTGTGAGCTGGATGATGACGGCACCACTAGAGGATACACACAGTACGGTTATGATGGAGAAGATTTTATCAGCTTTGATCTGAAGACTCTCACCTGGATCGCTCCGACACCTCAGGCTCTGATTACCAAGAACAAGTGGGATCCTGATACAGAATATAATAAGGGCAGGAAGAACTATCTAAAGAACACCTGCATAAAATGGTTAAAGAAGTATGTGTCTTATGGCAGAGAGACTCTGGAGAGGAAAGGTGAAATGTGTGATCTGTTACTGAAACTACTGTACACACACACACATAGACACAGATCATTTTACTGGAGGAAAGACCATTTGACATTTCTGAAATTATTTCATGTGTAAAATAAATTTTCTTAGTATCACTTGTAAATGAATAAATCTGATAGTGTTTTTGTTTTTGTAATTTATTGTTTGTCTCTTCAGTTTGTCCCAAGGTGTCAGTGTTCCAGAAACATTCTCCTAGTTCAGAGGTGGTGTGTCACACTACAGGTTTCTTCCCCAAAGCAGTGATGATCACCTGGCAGAAGGACGGAGAGGACGTGTATGAGAATGTGAAGATCAGTGAGACGTTACCCAACCAGGATGGAAGCTTCCAGAGGAGAAGCATTTTGAAAGTCCCAGCTGAGGAGCTGCAGAAACACATCTACACCTGCGTGGTTCAGCATAGCAGCTTATGGGAGGAGTTAGTGCGAGAAGTACCAAAAGGTCCTAATAAACTAGAGCTGTAGAGAGTGAAAGCTGATTTCTTGCTGCAGCAGATAATGAAGTATTAACATAAAGATCCTGTGGTAATGTAGTTCAATAGAGAGAATCAGGTGAATCTCAGGAGAATCATGCTGTTAATCAAATCCTGATAGGTTTAGTAAACATTCTCTTTCAAAGCCATGATCATTATTACAGGGTTCCCCAGCTTTTGCTTCTCTAAGCCTCCACTATCCTGGAATTTTTTTTTCTTTAGACTGTGGAACATGACTATGGGAGGCTATGATTATACTGTGTTAAGTTTTTATTTATTTATTTATACAACTTTAAACAGTAGACAATATCACAAAGCACCTTTTGCGATCCGAAGCTTTTGATTTATTCTGGTTCAGTAAGTCAGAAGTGAAAGCAGAACTTGAGAACCCATAGTTTTCTGGATGACACACAATAAATGAATGAATAGACGGGCAATGTAACTAATTTATTAACATTAAACAAACCAGTTAGTTACCTATCCGTAGAGATTGTGTAGATCTGTTTTTTTATGTATTAATACTTTAGAACAGAACACAGCACAGAAAAGTAAGTAATTAATTCTTTAGTTCTTCATTTAACTGCAAAATTTTATTACTTTAAGTAAATCCACTCAGTTCACTAGCAAAAAACATGAGGATGTTTTATCTTTTAGTAAAACTACATATTATAGTTAATCATCAAATTATTAATGCTAAACTTATATACATTCATACTTATAGAAATAACCACAAACACAACTGTGGGATGATTTATCCATTGGGACAAAACTGTTGAATATGGAGTTATAGCTTTTTTCTAAATCATTCAAAGTTCTCACTTGTATAAACAGAACATTCTGTTGTACAGTAAAATGCTGCCAGTTAGCATTCTTGAGACAAATAAAAAAATTGTACCGATATTTTCTAACAGCTTGTAATACTTGTTTTGCTTCTTTAAATAAATCTTCAAACTGCTAAAATGAAGATGTTATATTTAGCTGTTTAACTGTTGACATTTTTTATGCTTTGTTCAACATTTAGACTCTTCTGCTGTGCTTCTTAACCTCATCACAGTGGTTGGTGCCATGGGTGGGATTATTTTTTGTGTCTTGATTTTTAGGCACCAAAAAATACACAGAGGTAAATGATTACTTGTGTAATAATAATAATAATAATAATAATAATAATAACCACAATACTACAACAACTACTCCTACTACTACTATACATAATAATAATGTTCTTTCTGTTGTGTTTTTGTAGGTGTTGAGGCAGAAGATAATGAGGTAAAAATCTCAACCCCAAAATTTTCTCCATATTTATTTATTAACCCAGATTTTATTTTGGAACAAAGACTACAGGCTTTAATGTCTTTCATAAATCTGGTGAGGGATTTTTAGTACAAATCATATGCACAGTTTATGTAGAGCTAAGGCACTATATTTAGGATGTCGAGGTGGTCGAGGCAGTCATTGTTCCAGTTCATTCCAAAGGTGATGGTTCAGGGGGTTGAGTCCAGTTAGGGCTCTGTGCGGGACACTAGAGTTCTTTTACTTCAACACACTCTCAACACACCATGTCTTCATTGAGCTGGCTTTGTGTAATGCTACAGCACAATAAACCTCTTTTTAAAGGTATGCACTATGCAGAACAATTTGCTTTGCAGTAATATTATTAAAAAATGCATTTATACTTCAACCTCCTCATTTACAGGTCCATTTTATCAACATTATTATATTATTACATTTTAGATTTTGTATTTTAAGGGGAACTCTAACGAGATACAGTGGGGCAAAAGAAGTATTTAGTCAGCCACCAATTGTGCAAGTTTTCGTACTTAAAAAGATGAGAGAGGACTGTCATTTTCATCATAGGTATATCTCAACTATGAGAGACAAAATAAGAAAAAAAATCCAGTAAATCAGATTGGGATTTTTTAATAATTTAATTATATCCAGTCAAAACTGTATATTTATCGAGATGATTAGTTCAACAAGCAAATATAAATAAATGGAAAAATCAGTATCTTATGTGTGTATGATTTCTACTACTTTAATTAAATAATTATGCATACAGTAATATAATGTCTGAATGATGCTCTCTTCTGCTCTACAGTTCTCTGAGAAGAAGATGCTCAAGAGGATGTATGATCAACAGGATTATTCATATGTAGTGTATTCTCCTGTCAGTCAATAACACAGCAGTGTGTGTACTGTACATCATATCACACATTATTTAATCTTTATTAACCTGTAACAGATGTTAATCATGTGTGCAGTGGAAGGAATTCTAACATTTCTAACATCACATGCTATGGGCACATGTTTCAGTCACTAATGGTATAGTGTGTGAAAACTTTATTCCTTTTTCTCATTAAGTGCATTTTTTTGTCTTTTATTTGGATACATTTTTTTATTTTATTAGTTACAGGAAGTCCCTTTTTAAATTTTAATTGATTTCTTTATATTTTGAAGTCTGAGTGGGTAATGTGTGTCACTTGTAGAAAATAATTGACTTAGTTGTGTGCTGTTCATGGAAAATAAATCAACAGCAGTGTGGTGTTTACGTACAATACATTTATGCCTCAAGCTGGGATTATCATCCAGATGGATAAAAGAAAACTATAAAAAATTGTAAAAAATAAGTAATTATTGATTCACTGTATAGCTGAAGACAATAATGTATCAGTAAGTTCCTGAAGTAAGTGGTGTACTGCCCCAGTTTCTGTACTGCCTGTTAGATGAGCCTCACTTTATAGTTTTAGTTGAGAAAATACAGAAATTAAGAAAAGGAGTTGAGAAAATACAGAAATTTAGCTGTACAAACATTCTACATTCTCTACTCCCAGTTAGTAAAGTATAACTTGTAGACTCAGGGCAATATTAAGATCATTTTAAATTTAGCTTTTCTTGTTTTTTTTAACATATGTGGTAGGCAGAGCTTCACAGTCATCTCTTAAACCACAAGTTTTTGTTCAAACACATGGGCTACCTCTCTATTTAATTATCTAATTGTCTGAATGTAATTTTCCAACCACAGAAGTCAAATGCAGTGTTCATGAATGTTCTACGCACTGAATTGCAAAGGGTAATACAAAATACATCAAGTCTTAAAGACACACACCATGAATGTACTTTGGATGTTCACATTTGTAGTATCAGATGTAGTGTCAATCTTAGAGCCTGGCTCAAATTATAACAATGCACTTTGCTGTCCCCATGCTATGACAATAACAAATGGATGAGCTGACTTACTGCTACTTCTGTCTGACTGCTACTTCTGTCTTCTGTAATGACTCTGGTTTCTGAGCTATAATTTTCTTGTTAGGGTTTATAAATTCTCTCCCTGTAAATCTAAAATTAATAAATTCAATTAAATACTGCAAACCATTTTGTGGTGCCAAATGGTGACAGTCTGCCAGTATTAAAGCCACCAGAAGAAACAGACAAAGATGTACCAGCCAATGCACCAGCCAGGCAAGGGCAGTGGCAATGATCCAGATGTTGAGCTGTATAAAATTATCTTTGTAATTACAGCAGATGTTTTCAGGCAGAGGTTTAATTGCACGAAAGAAAACTACTGTATAAACACAATATATGTTTAACTTTTTGGGCTGTTTAGGATATGAAAATGTTGTGGTCTGTATAAATGCTCCCAGGAAGCATCCCCCCATCCTCCAACACGCACACACACACACACACACACAAAACCAGCATTTAATTTGACCAAAAGATCATTTCCTGTTTGTCTCTCGGTTGATACAGTATGGTCAGGTTTAAAACTGTATTTCTGTGCGTCATGGGGAAGTCTTAATAATCTCAATGATGTCTATATATACTGTAGGACAAACACATTACGGCCCTCATAATAAAATCCAAACAGTAAAAAATAGTCAGTACATTTATAAATTGTGTAGTTGAAAACTGTAATTATTTTAAAAAGCACAAATGGAAAACTTTTTTCTGCCCATTTTTTTCGTTCACAGAAATATTAGATTCATAACAAGTTACCAGAATATCAAAATCTATAAAAGGGGGTCAAGCGTTCTTATATTTAGGCTTTGGAATAGCCTTCCAGACGGTGTTCAGGGCTCAGACACAGTCAACAAGTTTAAAAGTAGACTCAAGACACATTTCTTTATTCTGGCATACACATAATTTATTCCATAACTTCCAGTAGGCCTATATCTAAATGCACACTTACTGTATCTAGTGCTGCTAATATCCTGAATGGCATTTACGGTAATGCTTTTCCACCTGTTCTTCCTTTCTCTACCCATCCTGAGGCATCTGGAGATTGTGGCAGCTCCAGTAGGCAGAGGCCAACCCTACTGTATGAGTATCATAAGGCATCCAAAGGAGGACCACCTCCAGCTGTATTCTACATCATGATGGATTGGATCTACACATGCTGATCCAAATCCCCCTCTGTTCTCTGCACTAGCTGACTCATCCCTGTGCTGAACTGGACTCCACGATAACTTGGACAACTTTTGTTATACTAAACTTCCAGCAGCCTAACAGTAGTCATTATATAATTTCTGTTATCCGTTATCACTCAAATGAGGATGGGTTCCCTGTTTAGTCTGGTTTCTTCCTATTGCCATTTCAGGGAGTTTTTCCTTGCCACTGTCACCCTCGGCTTGCTTATCAGGGACAATCTCATTATTATCTAAACATTTTTTCTCACTCATACACACTTCCATTTTTTTTTTCATTTTGTAAAGCTGCTTTGGGACACTCAAAGGCTAGGCCAGGCCAAGCCAGGCCAGGGGACACTCAAAGGCCAGGCCAGGCCAGGGGACACTCAAAGGCCAGGCCAGACCAGGCCAGGGGACACTCAAAGGCCAGGCCAGGCCAGGCCAGGGGACACTCAAAGGCTAGGCTAGGCCAGGGGACACTTAAAGGCTAGGCTGGGGACACTCTAAGGCTAAACACACAGGGAAACCAGGGAGACTAGAGATACGCAAAGGCTAGAAACACAAAGGGCTATGGCTAGAAGCATGACAGTTAGCTAAGCCTGATAATTAGCTAAACCTAGCAGTTAGTTTAACATGGGTTTTAGCTAACCAAGCTTCTAGCCAAACACACACCTAGCTACTTACCTATCTGGCTAAATGTGAGACGCCTGCAGTTTGCCGACCAACGTCCGGCAAAAAGGGTTCACCAACGCCCGAAAAAAAAAAGAGGGGGAAAAAGATCCAAAAATGATGGCAATACTCGCAGTGGTGTTGAGTGAAAGGTGATAATTTATTTACAGTGCTTGAGAGGGGTCCCAGTGGAAAACAAAAAAACCCAAACCAAACCAAAGCTATATACACAGTAACAAAATAACACCATACAAAAAAATGAAAAAATGGAAACAAACAGATAAACGTATGCACACACAAATTGCAAAATATAGCTCACGGCACCCCAGTTGCACGCTCGCTGGCCAGGTAAACCGACTCTGCATACTGGTTTGGGGCTTTCCTGTATAGTTTAAACTCCACCCACCTCAGAACAAACCAAGTGAAATTACCAAAAAAGGGAAGTATGACATGGTAAGTATATACATTTGTTTGTGCAACACACATAACATACATATAGTTAGGCATCCACTTCATGCTCATTTGGTCTTAGTCATTATAGACTTAAATAACAGAAACAAATAACAGGAACAAACATTACAAACCAAACACAAACATTCATACTCCCCTTTATGACAAACAATGGATGAGTCGGCTTCCGGTTGCTTTGCGCTGGCGCGTAGTGACTCTGACACTATATCGCCAGGCTGCTAGGTGTCGCTCAGGTTAGCCAGCCGATGGTAGGAAGCAACGCGGAAGGCCGACTAAAACACTGAACAAACGCTAACAAACACTGACCACCGGCAAATACACAAAATATACAAAACACAAAACAATAGACAAATCAAATATGTGTGTGTTGGTATGCACAGCGAGGATTATTTTTGGGGAATGGAAATGGAGTGGATATGTTCGTGTGTATGTTAAACCAGTATACAAACGGTATGCGTGTGCACCCGCATTGCCTCAGCATGGGGAGTACAGAGGCGGAGTGAGGTAAAACGTGATAGTGTGCGTGTGTGTGTATGTATGTGCTGTGCAAACCGACAGGGACAGGTCACTTTGTGACACTAAACACACAAGGAAACAGGAGGACACAAACAACAATACTTACATACACATTAAACACACCACACTTGACATGACTGAGTCAGCTCCACAAATTTAGACACACAAAACATTTACAGTTAACATTGCCAACATGAGAGCCAAACCCTACAAAACTTAAATCAAAATATAAACTGAACAAAAACAAAACAAAACAAAACAAAACAAAATGCCCACATACATGACAGTAGTACAGACTAACAATGCTCGGCCCAGTTTCCCAGACTAAACAGCTATTTATAGATGGTCTAATGGTCTTGAGGTGCCTTCTGGGAAACTGAGTCAGCAAACTAAAACTACAAAAAACAAACAGCGACCTCTAGTGGTGGTCCCTTACATGAATTAATAATATCGGCTCGGGTTACTTTGCTGTAACCCTGTTCCCTGAAAAGGCGGGAACGAGCTGCTGCGTGAAAACGCTATGGGAATATCTTTTCATGTTGCTGGTTGTGAAGCATGTGTGTACCAAACACGCCAAATTTTGGCTTATATAACCTCGGTCAGGTGACGTCATCTGATTAGATGCACCTGCAGGTTACAAATGGTGAGCCGGCAACATTTCTCAGATTGATTGTCTGAACGGACGTCCGGTCACGTGGGCAGTGTGGCATTGGGATGCAGCATCGCGTTCCCGCCTTTTCAGGGAACAGGGTTACAGCAAAGTAACCCGAGACGTTCCCTTTTAAAGGCTACACTCGATGCTGCGTGAAAACGCCATGGGAACGAGAGTACCAATGTCGCCGCACTGCGAGTGTCTGGACCACGCATTGTGTAGCGTGTGCGCACAAGGCTGAGAGGTCTCAGAACTATGTCTGGGAAGCTGACTCGAGGACTCGTGAGCCCGGAGTGACAGGAACATCCAGACCATAAAATCTAATAAATGTGTGCGGAAAGGACCAGCCCGCCGCGTCACACACTTGTTGCAGGGGAATACCTCTTGCTAGTGCAATAGATGAAGCAATCACCTTGGTTGAATGAGCCCTGATTCCTAGAGGCGAAGTGAGCCCACGCGCCTCATAGGAGAGAGCAATAGCACCCCTTACCCAATGTGACATGGTCTGCATAGTGGCGGCTGCCCCCCAGTTGCGGCCTCCATAGCATATAAAGAGCTGCTCTGATCTACGCCAGTGGCTGGTAGATCAGCGCGCAGCAAGCTGTGAAAATGCCCTTCATTACCTGTAGGGGGCAGTCGTGTTTCAGTCTAAAGTATTGTGTGTCTACTGAAGCCGAAAAATTTTATGTCTCTTAGGCGCCCATTGACAGCAAGCGACAGAGCTCATAAACGTGTCAAGCTCAAACTGATATGTGTTTATTCTTTATTTTCATTCAGAATTATTATTATTAGTAGTAGTACTCCGAATTTATTATTATTATTATTATTATTATTATTGTAACGCACCCGCGCGTGTGTGCAAAAGGACTACAAAGATGTATAATATGTTAGCCTATAACA
The DNA here is from genome assembly GCF_024256425.1 of Clarias gariepinus. Taxonomy (NCBI): domain Eukaryota; kingdom Metazoa; phylum Chordata; class Actinopteri; order Siluriformes; family Clariidae; genus Clarias; species Clarias gariepinus. The sequence goes on along the minus strand of NC_071120.1, from coordinate 5,900,796 downwards.
GTATTGTTTTATTGTTTTTATGCGCTTTGATCAAAAATGGGGACTGGTGGCTCAGTGGTAGGTGATTTGCCTGCCATGCGGAAAACCCGGGTTCGATTCCCAGCCAGTGCTCATAATGCCGGCGCTACGCGCTAAAATGCCATGATATAGCCATTACATTATCAAGTTATGCTTCAGTACTAAATGCATGTTTGCAATTGAGAAATTTTTTTTCTTAAGCTATGAAACACATTAGCACTCACCTCACAGTTGCTATAATTTATAGATTATCATAAGCAAAAAGTGTAAAACAAAGGATTCACATTTATTACATTTTCACCCAAAGCGGGATTCGAACCAGGGTCTAGACGACTTTATACTATTATTTAAGCAACGCCACACCACGTGTAAAGTGGCAAAAATGCTTCAATTTCATTGGCTGTCACTGAGTGTCAGCTATTCACGGCTGGGCCCCTGCGGAACGGAGAATCCCCGGGCTTTGACTGCGCTTTTTCCATTCGTTATTACAGGGGCGGACTTGGACCAAAAAGTGGCCCTGGACTTCCTGGCCCACAGCAGCCCACACCATAATACATTGGCTCATTAATGTGGAGATACTAGTATAGTTACTAGTATAGAAATATAACACAATACAGAAATCAATGCTATTTAAACATTATTTGAAGTATCACTGAACATATATTGGGTCACATCAAGACAAACAACATATAAATCTATAAAGACAATATTTTAAAAGGAATGGCAATAAAACTGAACAGGTAAGCTAAAATAAAATCAGTAGCAGTAGTAGCTCACGCTAGTAAACTAGTTACTTATTTTAATTATTATGGTAGTCAATATTAATACGAAATAATGCTGAAAAACATTATTTTAATTAATATTGACCACCATCATAATAACTAGCACAAGTTAATGCTGCTACTAATTTTATTCTGTTTGATTGCCATTCTTTTTACTTGGCTCTGGTAGATCAGGGGACTCGTGTTGGTCATCATCAGCATGTATTATGATGTGGGATGTGGTGCGCTGCTGGATCCAGCCTCACTGTCCCTGACCTGTTATAGGCAGAATCTGTTCATTTGAAGCATTTCACAGCATTTACCTCTAAAGCTTTTTCTTATTTTCACGTAACCTCCTCCTCTTCATTCATGTAAATTATTATTAATTTGCTCAGAAAATTTGCTGCATCGAGAAAGGATCAATATCTAAAAAGTTTAAGATGCCCGCGTGTGTGGACAAAGGATACAAAAGTGTATAATCTTTAATAAAGTTAATCTAATACAATATTGTTTCCAATGCTGAAGCAAACATGATTTTGTTTTAGTCTGTTCATTGAATACAACGCGACAGCGCGCTCCGAGGTGAAGCACACCCACAGTTACTGTAATCCCATATCTCACCTTTACAACAGGTGTGAAGTCATTAAGCCGGTTTCGCTGCTGGGGGAATTCGCAGAATTGAGGGGTTTAAAACAAAATAACAAGACCGAGCAGACTTCAGACAGGGGGTTTGGTTGGTTAGAAGTGGCGATGACGGGGGCAGGAGGGAGTCTTGCACGGGGAGCAATTCAGTGTAGAACCGCCACTGCCTATTTTCCACCACATCACGTACTTCCCTGATCTCGGACTAAACTCCGCGCTTTGCTTTTATAATGTGGAGCAAGCACGATATCATATTAACGTTAATTATCGCCAGCCGGAACGAATAGGCGGCTCCGTCCCTTTGCCGCCTATTCAGGGAGCCTACGGGGTGAGCGAGTAGCGATAGTAGATTTGGGCGCACACCCATCACAGGCGCACGCCGTGACAGATCATCATAATTTTCTTGAATAATAAATAATGACCCCCGTTGTGCTGTACCACCGCTAGCAAAATCTTATGAAATACAAGTTAAACAACGAATTTACAAAACTTTATGCGTGGTTAAGCGCTGATTCTACGTACAGTAGGAAAGTAAAGAGAAGCAGTGGCGGACTGGCCATCTGGAGCACCGGGAGTTTTCCCGGTGGGCCGCTGGCCAATGTGGGCCAGCCTAGTCAATACGCAAATATATGTATATTTAAAAAAAAATGACGGAAACCATAATATTGCATCTTTTTTCTATGCATATGGATGCGCAAGTGCGCCGCCGACAAAGAGCGCGTGTTTATGTTACCGCGGATGCGGATGTATATTTGTAAAACAAAGAAAAAAGGAAAGAAAAAGAAAAAAGGAAAGAACAATAAGACAAACAACATATAAAACTACGTATAAAGACAATATTTTTAGTGTAGTAGCACCAGTCTCACAGAGACCCAGGAGGCTTATAAACAGTTTGACAGCAAAATGAGACATTTTCTCATTTCTCATGCTAAAATATACCATTTACAGGCTGTTAGAAAATATTCTCTGCATTGTGTCTTACTGAGGCACAAGGGTGCTAAAAAGCATTCATCATTTAAAGTTATTCATATCAGTGTATAGTTAGTGTAATTTGAAAAGTGCTATAACTCCACCTGCCACAGTTTCAGCCCAGTGGAACAATATGACTACATGTGAAGTGCTATGAAAAAGTATTTGCCCCTTCCTATTTTTTTTCTTTGTCACACTTGTATAGGTGGAATTTCACCTAAACACTTTAGGTGAGAACGTATAGGTTAATATGTATAGGTGAGAACATTTGAATGTTGTCTGGTATTGTAAGCACACGCAGTGACACTAAAAGAACAATAGTATTAATAGGCATAGGAGGCACTAAAGAGGAGGATTTTAATTTAGACTATAAAAAAATTAACCTGCGTCTATTTTTAGGCGTGCCAGCTGCCACTTTTTAGTTAGAAGTTTTCAATACATATCTTATAATGCCCACATGACATGCTGGTGAGCTGTCCATGCCAATGATCCCGGCTTCCGCGGACAGCAGCTCCTGCCTCCGTCTGCTTGCGCTGGCTCTTCTTTGAAGTCCCTGGGGCGCGTTCCATTTGCCCCGTTTGCATGCCGCACTTCCGCGTTGTGTGCGCGCGTCTCACTCACACCGTGTAGTAAAATCCACTGTAAACCAACAAACCCCGAGTATTTTATACACTGAAAACCCTAATAAGTTAATTGGACTAATTTGATTGAGTAAACTCGTTGCCTCAATTTAATTGAGTAATGGAATCTTCCAAAACTTGCATATTTAAGTTTATTTAACTTGGCGGTTTTGTAGACTGTACTTAAATCATTTAGTTCAACAAACTTAGCACTTATTTAATGTACTTAAAAAATTGCGTTCACTTGGTATACATTTTTTAAATGTACTTATATATTTAAGTTAACTCAACATGAAAATGTAACTTAAACCTGTTAAACAATGTTCTTATATTTGACTGCAAGCTTTGTGCACACCGAACTGAAATAAAACAATGAACAGCATTTTTAAGCTTAGATTTTTTTTATTGACAAAATGCCACAATTTTCCGCCGGAAAGAATGCTGGAGAGTACTTTATTAGGCACACAGCATGTACGGCATGAGCAGCACATTGACACAGGAACCACCATCCAATTCAGCCTCAGCATGAACCGGAGCACGTTTCACACGTCACCCGTTGCCCATGCACACAAACAGAGCCGAAGCCACTAACCCAAACACCCTTCCCGAACATGGTGAACACACCGACATCCCCGCAAAGCATGCTGGTCGTCAGCCGCCGCCCCGCCCACGCCACATTTACATTTGTGAAAATTGACGTTTTGAAAATGTTTTTTCCCCCAAAGGATTAATCATGATTTTGAGCTCACAAGACTTGAAATCTTAAGTTTATGCATTTTGATGGTAAATAAGTTAAATGAACTTATATTTTTAAGTGATGGGTCCAAAATGCAAAATTTTAAGTAATGTTTAGTCAACATTACTTGATTGTATAAGTAAAGACAACATTAGGGTTTACAGTGTAGTGCGGGTTGCAAGCCTGGGATCTTTATCAAGGAGAGTTCTTCTTCACCATTCGTGCCTAATTCCGCAGCCCCGCTGCTTCGCATATCTGAAGGGGAGGCCGCCTAACTAGTGAGTGAGGAGCGATATTTATTTGGGCGCACGCCGTGACAGGCTGAAAAAAAATATTGTCCTCAAAAATGTAACAGATAAGGACTCTGATTAATGTGCAAAAACTATATAATAAAACTATACAAGACTACATGCCTTTATAAGACTCAACTTTTATTTAAGCGCACTCACAATAACGAAAAAACGTTGTGATTTTGTAAATGTTTGAAAGCAAATAAGGTGCGCTATTCTGTATTGTTTTTGGTGAACTTAAGCGCGTCAGAAAATGAACGCAAAAGTTTTTTTAAATGGTCAGAGTCTGCTTGCTGTGCGCTCTACTTTTAAACCTCATTTAAATTAAATTAACAAATATTATAAGTAAAAAACAATAGCCCATGTTTAGAAACCGTTTATAAATTCTTTCTGACATGAGTTGGCTCGGTGTTATGCACAGAGCACCGGGAGATTTCCTTAAGCTCCGAAATGACTGGGGTATTTTTTTCTAAATAGATGCTATCTTTAATAACTGGTGGAGGTTTTGAGCTGTATACACACGCATTTTTGCGGGGTTTAAAACGAATTAATAAGTCCAAACAGACCTACATGAAAGGTGAGAAGTGAGTAACTGAGCACGCTGTCGCGTTGTATATACTGTACAACACACGTTTATCAACCTTTTGATAAAAACGCTGCCTTTTGTAAAGTAAAAGTACTTTACAAAAGACAAACTGCTTTATTTTAGTCATGAATTCACAATCACATCACATTCCAGCTATTATTTCCAGCTGTGGTTAAATAATGGATTAAATAATTATTAAATGCTGGACACAAACAGCAAATATGATGATTATTATAAAAAGCCCGAAGAAGTTCGTGTTCATAAAATAATATTTACTTAATAATATAATATATATAGTTCATTCATGTTTTCTGATGATGTCGACACATTTTTACGTTTTAAATAAGATATGTTGGCATATTCACGAATCAGGACATTCGCATAGCCTACTATCAGGAAATTAAATTAATTTCAATACCATTTAAACCGAGGCATTGCCATGTTTTTCACTGTTTTGTCCCTGTTAAAACATTACAAAAAATATATAAGAAACCTATTAAGAATTTTAAAGCACGAATTTGGGCATCTCATTTCATCATTATGAAAATAATATGAAGCACATATACACACATTCATCATAAAAGATCTGTTGTAAAGCAAAATAAAATTCACGTTTGCTTCAGCATTGGAAACAATATTGTTTTAGGCTATGTAAATATACACAGTTCTTCGTTGTACAGTACTTGGTCTGGTTTGAAAGAAGTGTCAATTAGACCTTCGAGCATGATAGATAAATCCCATGAAGGGGTCACGGCTCTAGTGGGTGGCCTCAACTGCTTACCTCCATGAAAAAAACGGGCAACTAAAGGGTGTTTTCCCACAGTAATCCCACCGATTGGAATGTGGCAGGCTGAGATAGCGGCCACGTACGTCCTAAGGGTACTAGGGCACAAGCCCGAGGACAACTTATCTTGCAGGAACTTAAGCACTGAAACAATTCGGCAGTGGACTGGGTCTAAACATTCCATTTGAGGGCATAAGCTTTCCTAGTGGAGGGAGCTCTAGCGGCTAGAATAGTGTCAATAACGCTGGCTGGGAGACCAGCTTGACTTAGTTGGTCCCGTTCAGGGGCCAAACGTGAAGATTCCAAAGCTCGGGTCGGGGATGAAATATTGTCCCCTGCGCCTGAGACAGAAGATCCCTCCTCACTGGAATCATCCAAGGTGAGCCATCGAGGAGAGATATTAGATCCGAGAACCATACTCTAGCCGGCCAACGGGGCGCTATCAGTAAGAGGCGCAAACCGTGTTGACGGACCCTCGCCAGGACTCCCGGGAGCAGAGATATTGGAGGAAACGCATAAAGGTGTAAATTGGGCCACGTATGGGTCATCGCGTCCGGACCCAGGGGAGCTGGATGAGTCAGAGAGTAGTAGAGAGGACATTGTGCTGTCTCATGGGAGGCAAAGAGGTCCACCTCTGACTATGTCACCCCAACGGTCCTGGGCGCGTGAGCTTCAGGACTTCTTCTTAGAGAAGAAGACAGTGCGGCGGTCCGATCTCTTTGAGGCGGTTTGTGAAAGGCGGCGAGCCGTACCCCAGTCTTTACGAGGGGGTGCCCGGCGAGAGTCAGAACTGATCAGGAAAGGGTGGCTGACCTAGTCCAGACTCTTGAACACGGCGGGGAAGGAATTTCCCGAAGGCTTGTTCATATAACTTTGCCTCTCGAAACCTAGTGGTGGCCAAGTTAACGGAATCGCCAAACTTGCCGGAAGGTGAGATGGGAGCATCAAGGAGGAATGCACGATCCTTACCCTTGATGCCTGTGAGATTCAGCCACAAGTGCCTCTGCGCGGAAACCATCGCAGCCATAGAACGGGCAATAGCACGGGCCGTCTGCTTTGTTGCATGAAGAGACAAGTCTGTGGCTCGGCGTAATTCAAAGAACGCCCTATCTTCAAGAGCCCCGCCAGTGCTCAAGACTTTCAGCAGGTCAGCCTGGTAAGCCTGTAAAACCGCCATGGTGTGCAGTGCAGCACCAGCTTGACCTGCTGTCTGAAACCCCCCCCAGGGAAAATGACAGTCTACACGATTGGAAGGAAGTGTTGGCTTTTTCAGGGAGGATGATGTCCCAGGAAAGAGATAGCCCGCAAGCGTCTTTTCTATCCGGGGTATCATCATATAACCCAGCTCTCCCGCATCAACGATATTCAAATAAATCTAAGTCGATGGCACGAAAAACACAGAATAAATATGGCTTGCTCCATGAAAGGGTTAACCCATCATGGAGGTCGCTAAAGAAGGGGAAAGCACTTCATTGAGGCTCCACCCTCAATGAAGTGCTGGAGCTGGAGCGCGCTTGAGAAGTGGACGGAAATTAATTAATTATTTATTTTATTTTTTTATAAATATTTATTTATTATATAAATATAGGCAATTGATGTGCCACGCGAGAAGATGGCCTCTTCAGCTCCCTTGGGCTGGACAGCCATCCAAGGCTGCACCCCAGCCTGTCAGGGAAGCTAATTTATTTATTTATATATATTTTTTCTCTGATCCAGCGAGAGGGCAAAAGAAAGGAGGGGTTAGACTACATCTTGTGCCCATCTCTCAGATCCTCAGAAATGCACCGCGGCTCGGGGCTTCTTTTTAAAGGCGAGCCGCGCGCGAAGCACTTTACTCGGGTGGAGGTCAAAATACTCACACTCTCACTGAAGACAGTGTTTTTCCCCCCTAGTTGCAGAAAGTGTGGAGATCGCCCTCCGAAAGAGGGACGCATCTAGCCTGAAACTCAGCCATATCGGTGAGTTAAACACTTTCTTAGTTTTGCTTGTTTACATTTATTTTTCAGGGGTTTGTCATAAAAATATGCAAATAAATATTTATATATATTAAAAATAAATATTTTATAGGGATAAATTGGACGAAACTAATTTTATTATAAAATAAACAATATAAAAGTATACATGTTGTATTTGAAAAAATATCATTATTTCTATTTTTTCATATACAACATATTTAATTTCATATTGCTTATTTTATTTTATTGTCTCATGTAATTTGTAAACCAGTAACCTATAAATTTATGTTCTAATATAATATTTTGTAGCGATTATGTAGGGGGGCAATCTATGTCGGGGGGGGGGGGAGCATTTCAGCGCATAACACGTGTTAAAAAAAAAAACCAGCTCGCCCTTTTTTCCATTTCGTCAACCAATCAGAGGGCTTGTGATCACTGTTTCTACTGTCGATGCATATTGTCTTTTAAACCAACGCACGAACGCGCAATAATCCTAGACAACTCAATCCAGCTATACTAATCATCAACAACAGGTGTGCTCGAAGAAGCAACTTAGCCGCATCATAATTAGCATGATGATCTCATCTTAGATGTGTCAATTCATCTCGGATGTGTAAAGCGACGTACGAAGAACGGACCCGAGGTTGGGATTTTTCTATTGATCTTTGTCTTGATCTTTAAGCACCAACAAACACAAACAGGTAAATGATTACTCATATAATAATAATAATAATAATGTTCTCTCTGTTGTGTTTAGTAGGCAGAAGATAATGAGGTAAAAATCTCAGACTACAAACCCAAAAACCAGGGGTCCGTTCTTCGTACGTCGCTAACTCAGTTAGCTGGATTTGATGCGCTTCTCGCATTTGTTGTCATAGCAACATATCCGTAAGCTTGAACCTGCTCGGAAGCCTTTTAAACCATTTAAATAGGATTTAGGCTCCTGGCGGGTTATGATTGGTTGAAATTGGAAGGTCACATCTGATTGGTTAAAGACCACGAATGACATGGACTGACTCACGTGGGGATAGAAAAGTATATGCCCCCCTGCCATGGACTCCCCCCACACATAATCACTATCAAATATTATACATGAACATTCATTTATAGGTTTATTATTATCAAATATGATATTACTATTATAATAAACCCTAGGCATGAAACAACCAATCGGAGGGGTTGTGATCAGTGTTTCTACTGTCGATGCATATCGCCTTTTAAACCAACGCACGAACGCGCAATAATCCTAGACAACTCAATCCAGCTATAATAATCATCAACAACAAGTGTGCGTGAAGAACCGACTTAGTCACATCGTAATTAGCACGATGATCTCATCTTAGATGTGTCAATTCATCCCGGATGTGTCAAGCGACGTAAGAAGAACAGACCCCAGTAGATACAATTTCTCCCGGATTTATTTATTTACTCAGATTTAGTTTCTGAACAAAAACTACACTTTTTAATTTCATAAATCATGTTCTTCCAGTCCAACCCACTATGTCGTCAAGGAGCTGGCTTTGTGTAAATCTACAGCGCACACACAGATATCACATACTCTACAAATGTACTGTATGGTAACAGTTTAAGGAAGGATCACTTATGGGTTTATTGGTCAGGTGTGCTCATTAGGCTATAAGGTGAATATTTTCTAACAGCCTTACTTTTACATTTAAAATAAAAGTAAAATAATATAAAGTAAATAATGAACATTGTTTTAAATGTATACACTATGCAGATATACACTACTGTTCAAAAGTTTGGGTTCACTTGCAAATTTCTTTGTTTTTGTTTAGTGATTTATTTTCTACATTCTACAACAATACTGGGGATTTCAAAACTATAAAATAACAACACAGTTAGTCGTTATTTTAAGACACAGAGGTCGGCCTTTCTGTAATAGTTCTTGCAAGAACAGTATTGTCAAGTGCATTTGCAAAATCCGTCAAGTACCATAATGAAACTGGCTCTCATAAAGGCCATCCCAGGAGGGCGAGACCAAAACCTTTTTTTTTTTCTACTATAAAGTCAATTCCCTGGACCTTATCATGTTTGTTTATTTAATAAACATAATTAAATAAAGTTTTTAAAAAATATTACGTTTTATTATATTAATATACAGTATTAATATTGATATTATTCATATAATATTAATTATTTTAAAATGGTCAGTCCAACAAGCTAACTGTGATAAAAGGTCAATAATGCATATCTTATGACAACATAATGATGTGTGTAATTTCCACCACTTTAATGGAATAATTATGCATACAGTCTCACGACAAACAGTTTAAGTGGATGATGCTCTCTTCTGTTCTACAGTTCTCTAAAAAGATGAGGCTCAAGAGGATGTATGATAAACAGAATTATTCATATGTCGTGTATTCTCCTGTCAATTAATAACACATTAGTGTGTATTTCATATTACACTTTTTTTATTAATGTGTACTAGGTGTTTTCAACATCTGCAGTCGGAGGAATTCTAACATTTATAACATCACACGCATGCATGCATGTTTCTTATCCAGTTTGTTTTTCAGGTGCAAATTGCATTTTAGGAAAATTAATAAATCATTATAAGGGCTTTGGCAGTGCAACTCCTCACTGTGTCAGTCACTAATGGTAATAAGATGTAAAAGCTGGAAGTGGATTTTTTTTGTCTTTTATTTAAAAACATTTTTGCTTTTTTAGTTCTAGGAGGCTTCAAAAACACTTTAGTTCATTTCTTTCTTTTTCAGTGAGCCTAAGTTGTTAAGGCGTGTACATTTTAAAGAATAAATAACATAGGTGTGTGTTGTTAATGGAAAATAATCAACAGCAGTGTGGTGTGATGAAACTGAAAGATTATTTACTATTATTATTTACTGTTGTTTACAATAACATTATTACTTAAGCTGAAATTTTCATCCTGACAGTAAAAAGCGAACTGTGAGAAATTGTAAAAAATAAAGAGTAAAATAACCCTTTATTATGGTTTAATTAGTTCTGTCCTGATTAAATTACTGCTTCTGAACAACCACATATCCCAGCTAGGTCACTCAGGGCAATACATTGTATGACTCACTAGCAGAGGTGGGTAGTAATGAGTTACATTTAATCCGTTACTGTACATTTACTTTAACACTGCTTATCAGGGGGGACAGCAATGTTAGAATATGTTGCAATGTTAGAATATATAATTAGCAAATAATCTATCAGCTTTTTACATTTGTTCTGCCGGACGCAGTTTATGGTAAAGTGAGACTCCTTGTACACATGTTCTAATGTTCTAATGAAATTAGTTAGGCAGTAGAGGTAAATTAGTTTGTATAATTTAAAAAACTGGTTTGGTCATAAAGGGCTGTTCAACATAATTACTTTAGCTTTACTGGTTGATTAGAAAAGTGAGCTAAAGTCATGGAGGAGGACACCTTCATCCAGTAACAAAGATGTTTCTCTGTTTCAGAAGGGTAATTTCATACGTAATTGCTGGCCTAAACCTAAAGAAAATCACTTATCAGTGAGTCTTATCAGTGAGGGTGCATAAAGAATGGACTGTGGGCATTGGGGAAAGGTAATGCAGTCTGATTATTCCAGATTTACAGAGTGATGGGACATCATAGTAAGAAGAAGGGCAGATGAAGTGATGCATGCATCATGTCAAGTGCCTACTGTAAGTGGACGTCCATGACATTAAGTGGATGTCCATGACATGCGGAGTCCCACAAGGCTCAATTCTTGCACCGCTCCTGTTTAGCCTGTATATGCTCCCACTAAGTCAGATAATGAGAAAGAACGAAATTGCCTATCACAGCTATGCTGATGATACCCAGATTTACCTAACATTATCTCCAAATGACTACAGCCCCGTTGACTCCCTCTGCCAATGCATTGATGAAATTAACAGTTGGATGCCAACATTTTCTTCAGTTAAACAAGGAGAAAACTGAGGTCATTGCATTTGGAAACAAAGATGAAGCTCTGAAGGTGAATGGTGAAGCTCTCTCAAGTCAAGAATCTTGGGATGATTCTGGAGACAGACCTTAGTTTCAGTAGTTATGTCAAAGCAGTAACTAAATCAGCATACTATTATCTCAAAAACATTGCAAGAATTAGATGTTTTGTTTTCAATGAAGACTTGAAGGAACTTGTCCATGCCTTTATCACCAGCAGGGTGGATTATTGTAATGGTCTTTTTACCAGCCTTCCTGAAAAGACTATTAGACAGCTGCAGCTTATCCAGTACGCTGCTGCCAGGATTCTGACTAGAATCAGAAAATCTGAGCACATCACACCAGTCCTCAGGTCCTTACACTGGCTTCCTGTAACATTTAGGATAGATTTTAAAGTACTTTCACTTATTTATAAATTACTCAATGGCCTAGGACCTAAATACATTGCAGATATGCTCACTGAATATAAACCTAACAGGCCGCTTAGATTATTAGGGTATACAGTTAGAAATACCAAGGGATCACACAAAGGGGAGGCTGCTTTTAGCTATTATGCTGCCAGCAGTTGGAACCAGCTTCCAGAAAAGATCAGATGTGCTAAAACATTAGTCACATTTAAATTTAGACTTCAAAATCAGTTTAGCATTGCATTTATTGAATGATCATTGTGCTATGTTCAAACTGACTGCACTGTATTTTATGTTTATCTTATATTTTTAACTGTTTTTTATTAGAAATCAAATTTTAAATAGTATTAACAGTTTATTGCAAACTGTTTTTATTTTTATTTAAATCAAATTTAAAATAATTGTAAAAGTTTTATTGCTATTATTTTTTATTTTTTTATGAGTATTTTCTTCTTTTTAATGTAAAGCACTTTAAATTACCACTGTGTATGAAATGTGCTATACAAATAAACTTGCCTTACCTTACTGTACAAGCCTGTGGAGGCAGTGTTACGAACTGGGGTTGCTTTAAATCGTCAGGTCTAGACTTAATAATGTTGTGTGCTCAAAAAATGAAGTTACCTGATGACCTTAATGTACTGAATGATTGTACTGATTTTTACCTTCAATAAATATTTCCTTGCCTGATGGCATGGGTGTATTTCAAGATGACAATGTCAGAACTCATTGGGCTCAAATTGTGAAAGAGTGGTTCAGGCAGCATGAGAGATTATTTTCACACATGGATTGGTCACCACAGAGTCCAGACCTTAACCTAACTGAGAGTCTTTGGGATGTGTGAAGAAAAATTTACACAGCGGCCCAACTCTGTTTAATGAGCAAGCCAAGAGCAATGGTGGCAAGGAAGAACATCCTGAGATGACAATGAAAAGAAACTTTGAGACAGCTGCTTTGTGACAAGGTCCACTGTCAAAAGTCATATGTACTGTAATAACAAATTGCACAGCGCAAATAGCACAGAACGGTAATAACTCCCCACAGCCATGTTCCACAGTCTAAAGGAAAGCCTTCCCAGGAGATTGAAGGATCTTATAGAGGCTTAATGATCATGGCTTTGGAATGGAATATTCAATTAAAGTTACAGGTTTATACAGTAGGTTTGTTTATGAGGTGTCCACATAGTTTTGGCCAGAAAGTATATTAGATCTAATTCTCTCTATGGAACTACATTACATTAAGAACTTTATTAGAAATAAAACTTTATTATCTGCTGCAGCAAGAAATCAGCTTTCACTTTCTACAGCGCTAGTTTATTAGGACCTTTTGGTACTTCTCGCACTAACTCCTTCTCCAAGCTGCTGTGCTGAACCACGCAGGTGTAGTTGTGTTTCTGCAGCTCCTCAGCTGGGACTTTCAGAATGCTTCTCTTCTGGAAGCTTCCATCCTGGTTGGGTAACGTCTCTCTGAGCTCCACGTCCTCATGCACATCCTCTCCGTCCTTCTGCCAGGTGATCATCACTGTTTTGGGGAAGAAACTTGTAGCGTGACACACCACCTCTGAAGAAGGAGAGTGTTTCTGGAACAATGACACCTTGGGACGAACTGCACGACACACAGACATAAATATTACAACACTCTTGTAAGTATTATTCATTAATAAATGATACTAAAAAAATGCATTTTACACATAAAGGAACTAACCAAAGTGTCCAAATTTTTCAGACACAAGTGTCGTGATTTTTTCTGTGTTTATGTATTTGTGTGTCTGTGAGAGAATGTAGTTACAGTAATAAATCACACAATTTACCTTTTCTCTCCAGGGTCTCTTTGCCATAAGAAAGGTATTTCTTTAACCACTTAATACAGATGTTTTTTAGATAGTTCTCCATGCCCTTAATAAAACCAGTATTAGGATCCCACTTGTTCTTGGTGATCAGAGCCTGAGGGGTCGGAGCGATCCAGGTCAGAGTCTTCAGATCAAAGCTGATGAAATCTTCTCCATTATAACCGTACTGTGTGTATCCTCTAGTGGTGCCGTCATCATCGAGCTCACAGCCGTACATTAGCTGTGCTGTGTGAACTCCTTTACACACACACACACACACACACACACACACACACACAAGCACAGAAACAAGCACAGGTTATGATCGAGGTTCAGTTGAGCTCTGTCTTTTTGAAACACCTCACTACACATTTCACTAAGTTATTCACTTATACTGTATTTATATGTGTATGCGTGTGTATGTATGTGTGTGTGTGTGTGTGTGTGTGTGTTTGTGTGTATATATATATATATATATATATATATATATATATATATATATATATATATACACACAAACACACACACACACACACACACACACACATACATACATCATGTATGGAATCATGTATGATTCCATATCATGTATGTTTGGAATCATGTATGATTTTTGTTCCACTTCTCATGTGTACACCACTTTGTATTGGTCTTTCACGTGGAATTCCAATAAAATTTATTCATGTTTGTGGCTGTAATGTGACAAAATATGGAAAGGTTCAAGGGGGCCGAATACTTTTGCAAGCCACTATATATATATATATAGAACCTTTCTCTTCAGCAGGGACAGGGAAGCTGGTCAGAGTTGATGGGAAGCTGGATGGAGCCAAATACAGGGCAATCTTGGAAGAAAACCACAGATTCTCGATTGGATTTAGATCTGGACTTTGACTGGGCCATTCTAACACATGGATATGTTTTGTTTTAAACCATTCCATTGTTGCCCTGGCTTTATGTTTAGGGTCGTTGTCCTGCTGGAAGGTGAACCTCCGCCTCAAGTCTTTTGCAGATTCCAAGAGGTTTTCTTCCAAGATTGCCCTGTATTTGGCTCCATCCAGCTTCCCATCAACTCTGACCAGCTTCCCTGTCCCTGCTGAAGAGAAGCACCCCCAGAGCATGATGCTGCCACCACCATATTTGACAGTGGGGATGGTGTGTTCAGAGTGATGTGCAGTGTTAGTTTTCCGCTACACATAGCGTTTTGCATTTTGACCAAAAAGTCATCTGACCACTTCTTCCACATGTTTGCTGTGTCCCCCACATGGGTTGTGGCAAACTGCAAATCGGACTTCTTATGGTTTTCTGTTAACAATGGCTTTCTTCTTGCCACTCTTCCACAAAGGCCAACTTTGTGCAGTGCACGACTAATAGTTGTCCTATGGACAGATTCCCCCACCTGAGCTGTAGATCTCTGCAGCTCGTCCAGAGTCACCATGGGCCTCTTGGCTGCATTTCTGATCAGCGCTCTCCCTGTTCGGCCTGTGAGTTTAGGTGGACGGCATTGTCTTGGTAGGTTTACAGTTGTGCCATACTCCTTCCGTTTCTGAATAATCGCTTAAACAGTGCTCCGTGGGATGTTATAGGCTTTGGAAATCTTTTTGTAGCCTAAGCCTGCTTTAAATTTCTCAGTAACTTTATCCCTGACCTGTCTGGTGTGTTCTTTGGACTTCATGGTGTTGTTGCTCCCAATATTCTCTTAGACAACCTCTGAGGCCGTCACAGAGCAGCTGTATTTGTACTGACATTAGATTACACACAGTTGCACTCTATTTAGTCATTAGCACTCATCAGGCAATGTCTATGGGCAACTGACTGCACTCAGACCAAAGGGGGCTGAATGATTACGCAGACCCCACTTTGCAGTTATTTATTTGTAAAAAATGTTTGGAATCATGTATGATTTTCGTTCCACTTCTCAAGTGTACGCTACTTTGTATTGGTCTTTCACGTGGAATTCCAATGAAATTGATTCATGTTTGTGGCTGTAATGTGACAAAATGAAAGTTAAAAAGTTCAAGGGGGCCAAATACTTTTGCAAGCCACTGTATACACACACGCAGTGGAACCTTGTAATACAAACATAATTCGGCCAATTCATAAAAACCTAAAAATAATTAATACAAAATATAAAATAAAAGTATAAAATAAATTCCGACAAATGTGTTTCCTTTTATGCGCGCAGACGTGTGTGTGTGCGTGTGTGTGTGTGTGTGTGTGTGTGTGTGTGTGTGTTTGTGTATGTGTGTGAAGCTAAAGAGAAAGGAGGAATCAGACCCCCCCTCCCTTTTCTCGTTTTACACGGTAAACCCTCCTTCTCTTTTATTTACGTTTTACACACACACACACACACACACATTAATGGAAAGACTTTAAGTTAAAGTTTTATTTAACAATTTAACAAGGAACATCGCTAATAACACTCGCGTGAGCACAACAAAATATCTGCTGTAAAAATAAAACAAATTAACCTGCAGTTTACCTAAGAATCACGACATAAAAGTGTTTCTGTGTATAGCAGTGTGTGTGTGCATGCGTGTGTGTGGAGGGCGAGAGTAGGGGTGTATTTGTAAAGGGGCACGGTGTCCAATGACACGCGTACACACATAACTGCAGGCTGATACAGTGAGAAAGAAAATGGCCATTTAACCTCAATAATAAGACTTTCTTTTAATTTACACGCAAACACACATGTGTTATAATAAACAGTACACACGCGCCGTACACACACGTGCTTTCAAACACAAAATAAAATATGTTTTACGTGCACATACGCGGTCACAGTGTTATAATAAACAGTACACACACTTACGGATGTTGATTATACCAGTAAGAGACGAGCACTAAGACCCAGCAGGGGAGACGATTACCCACAATTCCCCAGCGCAAGAGAGAGAAAAAACATTGGCTCAGTTGTGATCACTCACTTGCTCGGCGTCAAAACAAGAAGCACGTGCGTGATACATCATACTCGTAAATCAAGACTTGTTCATTTCCAAGTCACAATTTATTTAAACTCTTTGCTCGTATTGCGGAACACTCACAATCATGTTGTACTGTATTATACAGTATATCTGTAAAGCTAAACATAAATATGATAGAGAAAACGTGTAAGGTAAATAATCAAATATGTATGAAACTTGTTCATTGAGTGTTTTCTGTCACAACACATTACATCATACAGCAATGGCTACCATGGACTATAATGAGCACACTCATGCTCACACTCGCCTGGTAGCTACACTCGATATAAACAGACTTTAATGTCATTGTCAATAGCTTAATTGCTTACACCTGACTTTACCAAACCTTAGTTTTCTTGTGTTTGGGTATTTTGGATATCTAAACCCTATCCTGGTTGTTGATCTTTGGACTTTGGCTTCAATGCTAATCTGCATTTATATCTGTCTGGCATTTGCAGTTCCCCAAAGTTTCATGGTGAGAAAAGACTATAACCAGGTGGTCTGACTCATTTATACATCATTCTCTCCACCTCCCCCAATTCTTTGTAGCATCCACCACTTTAGAAAGCTCCCTGTGTATCAAAAGCAAAGACCAGTGGCTTACCCCCTCATCACGACTATGGCTGCACCATTGATCTGCTACCTGGCACAAGTCCTCAATGAAACCGCATTTACCCACTGTCTCTAACTGAGCAAGAAGCCATGGAGGAGTATGTGCAGGAAGCACTACAACAGGGAATACATTCAACAATCAATTTTCAGGCTTTTAAAAAAAAAAAAAAAAAAAGGAGGGAAAGAAGGGACTTCAGGCATGTATTGAATATTGAAATAGTAGCACCAAAAATTGTGAAATATTCATATTTTCCTCCCCTGGTACCCTCAGCTCTAAAACAACTTAACAATGCTAAAGTATTTTACACGCTTGACCTTCACAGAACATACAAATCCATACACATTAGGGAGAGAGCGATGAGTGTAAAACAGCTTTTGGCACCCCTGAATGGCTGGTTCCCAAAAAGGATTTTGGGAAATTGTTTTTCCTACCAAGCCATTCATAGTTAAAGTATATGCTTCAGAATTCGAAGTGGGAGACATGCTTCCTCACAGATTTTGACAGATTCTTTGTCTCATCTCCACTTTATTAAAGAGGAAAAATCTAGCCCTGAAACTATTCTGCCATCATCATGCTTTCTATGGATAAAGATAGAGAGATAACTTGTGTGCAAGGACTCAATGTCCCTAATAGAATGTTTGTTCCTGCAGTGGGCAGAGAACAACTTCTGCTATAGAGGACACCCAGGCATCCAGAAAGCGTATCTGTTCAGGTCAAGGTACTGGCCCAATATAATAACTGATATAAACAAATGTGGTGCATTGCATATGCACAAATGAAGGTCCCACACAACCTAACCCTCTAGCAAGCTCATGCCCCTGCCCACCCCACCATGCCCCTAGCAAATAGTAGTAGACTTTATCAGAGACCTCCACAGACCTTTTTTTTTTTATTTTATTTTATTTTTTACATGCATTCTGTTTTTTATATGTATAACTTTGGTATAACAAAGGACATTATAAAAGGCATGGGTAGCCAATTCACTCCATAAGTCTGGACCAGTTTTATGAAGAAGCTGCGGGTCTCAATTAGTCTCACATCAGGCTATCATCCACAAGCTAATAACCAAACTAAATAATCAAACCAGGAAAGTGTTGCATATCTGAGAAGCTATTGTTCTGAAAACTAAGGAGAATGAACCCAATTCTGCATATGGGCTAAATATGCCACCTAGATGATGCTCTTTCAGGCCACACTTTTCCTCAAAATCTCTGACAGTTGATGAATAGTTTATGAAAAGCAGAAGGGTCTGGGAGATCACACACAGACATCTAGAACAGATGTCCAGAACCAACTAATGGTTTGCAGATCACAGCCATGCTAAAACACCTCAGTATCAGCCAGGGGACTGAGTGAGGCTCTTAAATCAGGACTCCATAACCTTCCAAGGTTTAAGAAACTTAATTCATCTGGTACATTCATCTCTACAGAATCCTGAGCCGAGTTAAATGGTGGTCTTTCATAACAAAGCTATGGTCTTGCTCATGCTCTCCTGGTTCTAATCAGCTACACTCTATTTTTATTAGTTTTTGGAAATTTTGGATATTTGACTCTATTCTGTTTGTTCTACTTTTTGCTCATTGATCGACATTACACCTGTCACTGTTTATGATACCGTCTTAAATTTTGGATGTATATCTCTGCATTATTTTAAGCAAAGACACATTATTTAATTATATATATATATATAAAATCTGTATTTGCATCTGTCCAAGCTTTTTCATTATCTGACAGTTTGCATGTGCTATTGAATGTGTGTGTGTGTCTGTGTGTGTGTTTACCTTTAGTCTGATTAAAGCGCTGCATTAGTACACCCACATTGACTTTGAAGGTCTCCTCAGTACCCTGACTGATCTGTGTCTCACTGCTCCAGTAATTTTCTCCCACCAACTTCTCTATCCACTCCGTCTTCGGGATCATGCTCCTGATCTTACTGTCGTAGTAGTTAAACTGCTGTCCATCCACCTGACCCACAATGGTGAATTCTGGGAAATTTATTCCTGGTGTAACTGCAGTGTAGATGTACTGCAGAGAGTGTGTGCCTGTAAAATAAAACGGATTTAATGAAACAAAAACAGCATAGGTTACCGTGTAAATGGTGTATGAGTGTTTAAACAGCAGAGCACAACCCATATAATACACATCCTGGCCAAAGCAGTTTGTCACAATTAAAGGGCTGGCATCAGACATATAAGGGGGAAAATGGATTGCTGGAATTGCTGGATCGGGTTAAAAATGTCCAAACACATTATTAAAACCAGGAAGTATAGAGCTGAAACAGGAACTTTATAGAAGAAATGTGGTCGGTAAAACATATTGAATAAGCATGATCTAAGGTTACTTAAACACTTGGTGAAGACGCATGATTGATTTTTTTTTTTTCAAATATTCATACACCGTTTGCAATCAGCAAGACTTATCAGGAAAAAGTCTTAAGTTTGTAAGGGAGTGTACAGGGACTTTATTATCTGCTGCAGCAAGAAATCAGTTTTCAATCTCTACAGCTCTAGTTTATTAGGACCTTTTGGTACTTCTCGCACTAACTCCTTCTCCAAGCTGCTGTGCTGAACCACACAGGTGTAGGTGTGTTTCTGCAGCTCCTCAGCTGGGACTTTTAGAATGCTTCTCTTCTGGAAGCTTCCATCCTGGTTGGGTAACGTCTCACTGAGCTCCACGTCCTCATACAAGTCCTCTCCGTCCTTCTGCCAGGTGATCATCACTGCTTTGGGGAAGAAACCTGTAGCGTGACACACCACCTCTGGAGAAGGAGAGTGTTTCTGGAACACTGACACCTCGGGACGAACTGCAGAGACACAAAACAAATTGCAACACTCTATCAGATTTATTTATTTACAAGTAATACTAGGAAAATTCATTTCACACATGAAATAATTACAGAAGTGTATCATGGTCTTTCCTCCAGTGAAATAATCTGTGTGTGTGTGTGTGTGTGTGTGTGTGTGTGTGTGTGTGTGTGTGTGTGTGTTATAGTCACATACTTTACCTTTCCTCTCCAGAAGCTCTTTCCCGTAAGACACATACTTCTTTAACCACTCGTTACAGGTGTTTTCCAGGTAGTTCCTCCAGTTATTATTATGACCAGGATTAAAATCCCACTTGTTCTTGGTGATCAGAGCCTGAGGTGTCGGAGCGATCCA
The DNA here is from genome assembly GCF_024256425.1 of Clarias gariepinus. Classification (NCBI taxonomy): domain Eukaryota; kingdom Metazoa; phylum Chordata; class Actinopteri; order Siluriformes; family Clariidae; genus Clarias; species Clarias gariepinus. The sequence continues at coordinate 5,880,540 of NC_071120.1, read as the reverse complement.
GGTCAGAGTCTTCAGATCAAAGACAATGAAATCTTCTCCATCATAACCGTACTGTGTGTATCCTCTAGTGGTGCCGTCATCATCCAGCTCACAGCCATACATCAGCTGCAGTGTATGAACTCCTGTACACACACACACACACACACACACACACACACAGTTTATTTTTACAGCTATCAGGATCGATGTTAGCATAAAATGATCTACAGTACAACAAGTTAATGTTCTGTGTGTGTGCGTGTGTGTGTGTGTGTGTGTGTGTGTGTGTGTGTGTGTGTTTACCTTTAGTCTGGTTAAAACGACCCATTAGTGTACCCACATTTACTTTGAAGACCTCCTGAGAACCGTGAGCAATCTGTGTGTTTCTGTTCCAGTACTCTGGATCTTCAGCATCATTCTTCAGTATCCACTCCGTCTTCGGGATCATGCTCCTGATCTTACTGTCGTAGTAGTTAAACTGCTGTCCATCCACCTGACCCACAATGGTGAATTCTGGGAAATTTATTCCTGGTGTAACTGCAGTGTAGATGTACTGCAGAGAGTGTGTGACTGTAAAATAAAACACATTTGATGAAACTAAATTGTAAAACTATTTTCAACTACAAATCCTTAACTCTTTTGAATAATACACTGCTATACCAGCTAAAATGCCTTTACAGCCCAAATCGGCAACAACTAGTTTGCTATTAGCATCCTTAGCTGTTCGGTTGTGTAGTGATACATCCTGACATGATGCATCGTTGTACAAAATTTTGACAATCTGCACAACAGAGATGTGTTTCTTATTTTGAACGCTGTATAAGTGTTCTATTAATTATGCATCTAATGCAAATGTACTGCGTAACACTATAGATCAAAATCTGCACAATCCATATAATACACATCAAGGACAAAAGAGGTTGACAGAGTTGGAAGTGCATGCATAAAAAATATATAGGGGAAAAAATGTAGATTGATAAAAATGTCCAACACATTATCAAAACCAGGTCAGAAAAACTTCATGGATGAGCAGGATCAGGGATCACTTAAACACAGCATGAATAAACCACATTGCTAAATAAATCAAAGCTACAGTAAATTAAATATTAATGTGTGTGACTTTTTATTGCTGGGGAGTGTATAATAGAGAAATCACTGAATCACAAAGATCAACCTACATTACAGATGATATGGTTACACCACCATGTTATAAGACTTATAAGAAAGTGGTCACTAACAGCACTAATCTGTGATCCAAATGTCCAAGAAAGAGGTCGTGACATTTTAGCCAATGTGTCAGATCTCCTCCTGGTTAAAATGATGCCTCGGGTGAAGCAGGGTCTTCCTATTCAATTCCATTATTGTGTAAAATTAATAATTTTTCCAATGTGAATGTGTTTCTCTCAGTCAGTTCAGTCTGTAGACTTTCATAGCTGTTAGTCCATCACCCGGACACAGAGAACACACAACAAGATGAACACACAGACACATGTGATGATGTTTTTGCTAAAACATTTGTAAAAATAATCCACTGGTGGAACAGTAATTCTGCTTTATCACACCTTCCTATATAAATCCTGACCTGAAGTGTGTCATTCCTTACATATATCTCACATGAACAAAATACAGACGTTATTCGGGATATTAAATCACTCTTACCTGCAGATGTCTGAAGAAAACTACTCATGAATAAGATCAGGACTTCCATGAGATCAGAACTGAGCTCCATTCCTGCAGAGTTTAACCAGAGTTACTCTTTATGTGCTTCTGTAGAGAATTCGTTCTGCTTTCATGCCCAGCATCTGCGAAATCTTGATTATGTGGTGTTTTTTTTGTGCTTTTCGTTCCAGATTTATTTCAGTTCAGTTTTAATAATAAAAAATAAACTAAAAACAGGAACAGAAACTGCTGATCCAGATCAGGGCTACTGCTGTGGAGATCAGCCTGCTAATAAATAAATAAATAAATAATTAAATAAATAAAGGAAAAATGCGTTACTGTAATGTACTGTATATAAACAGAGATTAAATCATACTATGGGGTCCGATGGAACTATAACAAATCTGTCTCCACCTGTCTCAACATCAGCCCTGATTCTGTCCCTCTGATTTAGCTGTATGTCTCCTAATCTTCATCTTCTACATTCACTTCAACTTCTTTTTCTTCTCTCATTTCCTCATTTCTTTCCTCTGTGAACCTTCTCTTTCTCTCTCTCTCTTTCTCTCTCTCTCTTTCTCCCTCGTGATCTCTCCGGCCTGCTCACTTCTCCTTCTGTATTTCTCTGCATACTGTATCTTCCTTCTGTACACACATAAAACACAAAAACACATCATGTTTCATCTGTTTACCAGATCTTTCATTGCTAACAACATCTTCATCTTTAATTGTCTGTGGAGTTCTCAAACATCCTTGGTTATCCCAAAGGGTGCTGTTCAGTGGCATTCATGCTTGCTTAAAATTTAAATTAAATGTTTTAGTGCTCATCTAAAAGCCCTCATGCATGTCATTAGGTGTGAATAACTGCGAAATCGCCTTGGGAGTGCATATGTTAAATATTTAATATTATATCTTTGTAATAAGTGTGAGGTGTAAAGTAGCACATTTTCATGAATTACTGAGCTTTCAGTGATAGACTGAACAGGAGGCATGTCTTTAGTTTGCAAGTCATCTTCAGCCTGAGATGACCAAAACTCTGTACTGTATTTATACAAACCCTTACAGCACCTCCTAATGTGGTGGCGTAGTGATTAGTACTGTCGCCTTGCACCTGAGTTCAATCGCATCGGGTGCATGGAGTTTGTGTGTTCCTTAGTTGGACTACAGAGGTTTCCTTGATGCAAGGAATAAAGTAGATGAGTTATTAATTGTAAGATATTTAGGGCATTTGGTGAAAGGCCTAAGAAGTCACTGCCCCAAACCCAATGCAGAGCATCCTTAGAATAGAACCTTGGAAAAAAAAAAAAAAAAAAAAATATATATATATATATATATATATATATATATATAATTAACTAAACAATACAAAAATGGTTGTGTGAAGTATCTACCAAACAAATTAATGTATTTTTACAAACAAAGTGCACTCAAATACTACAATGTTAAAATGATTAAAACAATATTCATTAAAGAAAATGTTACAATATTCATGAAAACCAGATTAACTTACATTTATCATTAAAAACTGTTTTTACATTTTAATAATTAAATATACATTTACAATAACTTAGGTAATGTTTTGTTGTAGAAGTACATTTGGCTTACTCTCCTTAACAACATTGCTTAAGTTATTAATGTACAATAGTCATTCATGCACAGCTTTTATAAGATATCCCTCAGCATCCCAGCATGATTAAGGTCTGGACTTTAACTTGGCCATTTTTTTTTTTTATCTTTAGCCATTCAGATGTTGATTTACTGATGTGCCTGTAATCCTGAATTAGTTTAAGCTTTCCCAGTTTAAACTTCTGCATAGAGGGCCTCAACAATTAGTATAAAGTCTCATGTTGTCTCAATGATTGCAAGTTTTTTAGGTTATGTCATCATCACACCTCCATCACCATGCTTGACACCAGACGTGACGCATGTTCAGAGTGTCTAAATGTCTCCACCTTGTTCTCCTCAGTTTAAAGGATAGTGTTCAATGATTTTTCGGTTTGTCATTATGTCATATTGTTTTGGGGGTAAATGGGCTTTTCCATGAAAGCTATACTTCTGCAGTCTGTTTCTGATTGTGCTATCATAGACATAATCATTTAATGCACATGCAGAGGCATGTAGGTCATGTTATGTGGCTCTGGAGTTTTTTTCTTTATTTTATGAGCATTAAACTAAATTTGATGGGATGTGCCTCCTGAGAGGTAAATAGTAGGATAACCTGTACTCAAGGTGGTGTGGACCCACATTATTACTCGATCTCAAAGGTGAGAAGAAACCGACTTTTTTGCCATGGGACTACAATGATGGTCTGTACAAAACAGGACTTAAGCAGGATGTCTTCTTGTTCTTCTTTTTTATGGGTTGGTGAATCAGCCTTGGTGTTCTTCTACCCTAAACAGTATGAAATGTTTGGTCTACTGTGCTTGAGAAGAGACATTTGGCCAATCTGAGATATTTAGGATTTCTGTGACCAGTATAATCAAGTAATGGATGTTGGGCACTTCCACACAGTTCTGCCACTCCTTTACATCCTCATATTTGATGTTATTTTTTTAAAAGAAGTAAGCAGCTGGATGAAGCTTGGACCATATCTTAAAACCTCTAAAAAACTGTCCAACCCCCAAGTCCCAGGTATTCACATTTGATTGACTGGGCAGTCATGGGGGTCTATTGTAGGCATCCTGTTCTTTAGCAGATACTGTATGTGAGAAGAGAGGTAATTGAGATGAACTCCAAAATAAAGTAGAGGCAAAATTGAGCAAATTCCACACAAAAAAAAGAAGAAAAAAATGCTCTAGATCAGTGATTAAGTGATAAATAAATAAATCAATAAATAAATAAATAATGTTAAAAAAATTAAACTCAGCACAAAAAGGAGTTAATTAGTTTGTGGCAACAAACCACAATCTACCACATTAAAAACAGGCCATTTCTGTGAAGCTGTGCATTCTGTTTTTTTTTTCTAACCACAAACCTTTCATTTTGTACAAGCTCTACTGCTGCACCAAAGTGAAAGACTCCTTGATATTTCCCCACCACAAGGAAAACCTATACTAATAAACTAAGCCTAAAATGTCTTTAGCATTTGCTACCTTTACAGTACATAATATAGTAAAACTATCATTACCACATAGCCTCAAGCTTTTTTTGCACCTAAAACCACAAAATGTTTCCCTTCATTTAACATTGCACAATTTTTAGCACGGATTGTTTACAGTAAATACCTTAATCCTACATGGAATATTGCAGCTTCCTTTTAATGCAATAAGCACGTACGGCTTTGTTAGTGTAAACCTGCTAACACTCAGATAATTGTAATGACATGCAGTGCAAACCTTGTGCCATTTTGGAGCCAGTATGACAAAATCTAGGTCGTTACAAAGTAGGTTGACCCAAGCAGAACATCTATTTTTTTTTTTTTTTTTATCATTAAACAGGGGTGGTTGACATCAATAACACGGTCATGAATAAAACCACACTTTTCTGTACATTTCTCACACCACTTCACTGCTCAGAGAGACACTCAACATTTAGATCTTTAAATAGCCATTTCCTTTAACCATTAACAGAAAAACAGACCTGTGTTTCTCACCTGACAGAGCAGCAAAGGACAGCTTCACCATTATGCTTTTGTTTCTCTTTCTGATGGGTAATTGAGAAGAATTGTATTTATTGCTTTATTAATTGAACACAATTCTGAATTAACACCACATTACAGTGCCACCAATAAAACCTTACAGCACAAATATTATTTACAAGAACAGAAAATATGTAATATATGATTTATAGTTTAATGATTATTTAGAAATTACATATGGAAGAGATCACAATTAAACGTTACACTAAGACAGTGCCGTAAAAACATGATAAAAAATCATCTAACTCGAGTGAGTCTCAGTATTAGGAAAATCCAACCTCGCCTGTAGTGTCTGAGATCTTGTCATGATCGGTGGGGCTTGTGGGAATGGATTCAGGCATATACTGTATGCAGAGGTGAGGACGTGCAAGTCTTTTTGTTTCAACAAAAAACACAAACAAAAACAAAGGAAGTTGGCTTTACAATTGGAGCATGTTTGAAACAAAACATTCTTCAAATAATAAGGTTAACAGATTAAGTACGAAACAGACTAGAAACAAAACGGACAAAGAGACTAAACAGACTAAACAGACTTGGTGACTAAACAGACTAAGAGCTATGCAGGTTAGTATCTAATGAGGTTACTAGCTAAACAGACTAAGAACTAAACAGACTGGTAGACAAAACAGACTTTTAGACACCCAGGGCGGGAGACACACCGGCTGGAAGACAAACTAACAGGGACACAAACTAGCGACACCAACTTAACAGAACAGATGACAAACTAACAGTTCCACAAAACAAATGCCAACTAAAACTAAACAAAAACACAAAACAAGTGCCCACTTTACATAACCAATGCAAGACTCAGTTTAACAAAACAAACATCTATTTATAAAGAAACTAATGAGCTATCTCGGCTCAGGTGAGCGCTCTCATCACCTGACCGAGGTGCATTCTGGGAAACTGAGTCCAAAAACATAAAACTACACAAAACACTAACACTGAGTTTTCACCCATAGGGATGATCCCTGACAGATCTATTTATTTTTTTTGTATTTCTCCTAGTGTTTTTTTTTGTCTTCGATAAACTAGAAATAAAATCACTAAGAACTGCTGTGTAATCAGGCTTTTTGATTATATAAATGATTATATAAAACCAAATATAAATATATTTTACCAAAATGATTGCTCACACAGGCACATAAGGAGTAACTCTGGTTAAACTAGCAGGAATGGAGCCCAATTGTTGTCCCTTTGGAGTCCATAAAAGTCCTGTTCTTTTTCATGATCAGTTTTCTTCAGACATCTGCAGGTAAGAGTGATTTAATATACTGAATAGCATCTGTAATTTGTTCGTGTGTGCATTATATATGTAAGGATTGACACACTTTGTTATATAATCCACTGTGAGAAAGGTGTGATGAAGCAAAGTTTCTGTTCCACCCTGAAGTGGATTATTTTTATCCAACAGCATGACCTTAAGTCTGAGTTTTAACAAAAAACATCATCGCATGTGTCTGTATGTTTATCTCACTGTGTGTTTTCTGTGCCTGGGTGAAGGACTAACAGGTATGGAAGTGTCCAGACAGAAATGACTGAGAGAAAGGTTGTACACATAGGATATACATTGAAGAATAATTCTACACCAATATGTAAATTTTTTACATCAGGGGACTGCAAAAGGAAACATGTTTCTGTTGATGATCAGGTTTTTTGTATGTTTTTTTTTTTTTTTTTTTGAGAAAATGTTAAGAAGAAAATGTTGTTGAGAACAGCTAACACTGCTGAGATGCTACTTATTACAGTGAACTACAGTAGGTCCCTCCTTTTACCACCAAAACAGTAATGGCCTGTGTGTTTTGACATCTTTTTCTATCAGAACCAACCATAACCTTTCTTTAATTTAAGCTGCAGTAGCTCTTCTGTTGGATTAGACTACATGGGCTAGCCTTAATTTTAGATGTACATCAGTATGCATTGGCTACCATTGACCCTGTTGCCAGTTCACCAGTTTTTCTTCCTTGGTTTACTTCACAAGACCTGCAGTTTGGGAGTTGCTCTCTCCCAGTCATCTAGCCATCACAATGTGGCCCTTGTCAGCGGAGCTACAGTTACAATATATCATCTCCCTGTGCTTGGTGAGTTTTCTCTGGGTATGTTGGTTTCCTCTCACATTCCAAATTAGGCTAGTTTGCATTCCCAAATTTCCTGTAGTGTGTGAATGTTGACCAGAGGTCCTACCATAGTGGCAAAAATGGGAAGAAATACTGTACATTGATCACAATTTGCCTCCACTGTCTCTAGTTGGACTACAAAAGTTCCTAGTTTCTTCTCACTATTACTTCCTCTATTTGTTTGGGATCTAAATCTGAATGGTAATTTTTGTAAATCAGTCTATTTATGACTGTGTCTATTGTCTAAATAACTATACAAATAATTGAGTTAATGAATTGAATTTATAAGCAAACATCTAGAACTACAGTATATAATAAGGCAATTCAGCTGCTCTAGCAGTTGATGTAGCAGTTCTAATATTGCTTCACCAAATCTGTATCATTTTACAGACACACACTCTCTGCAGTGCCTCTACACTGGCATCACACCAGGAATAAATCTCCCAGAGTTCACTGCTGTGGGTCTGTGGATGGAGACAAGGAAGACAATCCTAAAGATAGAGTGGCTTGAGAAACTAGATGTCGATTATCCATATTACTGAAGAACAGACAGACACAGCAAATACTGAGTCACCAAGAGGATCTGAAAAACTCTTGGCCACAGTAATTCTACTCTAAAAAAGTAAAGATGAATACACTCAGAGCTTTAACAGGTACAAACAGTGATGATTCAGTGTTAACAAACAAAACGTCTTACGGATTAATTTACTAAAGTCCCCGTAGTAAAGTTGTCTTTTGCATGTCTTCATGTTTTATATTGTGAGCATGATTGCAAGATTGTGATATAAGTTTTACACTGCTCCTTTACAGATCTTTTCCCACGCTTACTGCCATACAATTGCAGCTCATTTAGAAATTTCAGCCACAGCTTTATAAGCACACCCGAATCTTCCACTTTGTACTGGACTATTATTTGCTTTATGGTTGTGATTTTTTTTTTTTTTTTTTTTTTAATTAAATTATGAGTACCTCACTATCCTGTTTGGTCTTACAAATGCCTGGTGGTTTAAGTCCTAGTAAATGACATCCTGAGAGACTTTCTTACCATCTTTGTATTGTTTTACCTCAATGTCATTTTACTCTTCTCAAACTCATTGGAAAAGCACTAGTACCATGTCAGACAGCAGGTTTCATCAAAAACATGTCTCCTTCCTAGCTTTCTTTATCTCACCCTCCCAGTTACAGAAAGATCATAACTCTAGTGCCTTTTTTGGATTTGCCAAATTATACAGAAAATTAATTAGGACCAATAATTCTGTCGCTCTTGCTCCAGGTACTCCGGTTTCCTCCCATAGCCCAAAGACATGTAGGTTAGTTTGATTGGCGTTCCCAAATTGCCCTTGATTGTGAATGAGTGTGTGAGTGTGTGTGCCCTGCAATGGATTGGCACCCTGTCCAGGGTGTACCCCACCTCGTGCCCTAAGCCTCTTGGGATCGGCTCCAGGTCCCTGCAACCCTAAATACTGTATAAAGCGGTATAGAAAATGCGTGAGTGAGAGTTCTATCGCTGCCCTACTTGCCATGCTCACCTCGACCAAGTTCCCCTCTCTCAGGTATTCTTTATATTAGATATTCGTGTCAAAGGCATATTCGTGTTAAAGGCACAATACTTACTGTGAACACCCCTACTTATGAATGTGCTCCCAGACTGAAACTCATTTGTAAAGAGAGGACAGCGTGTAATGGGAAAGGAAAGGGTTTTAAGAAAGGAGGAAGGGGGAAAGGAAGAGGAAAGTGGTGAAGGTGTGCATGTGCCCAATCTGTAGCCAGTGCCCAGCTTGCATGTGGGAACAAATCTGGCAAGTAGATTTCCTGGTTTTTGACCCAATACCCACCTTTGAAGTGAGTCTTTGTTAACATTCATGGATTGCCTGACTGATCACAATTGTATTTTCTGGATTTTGACCTGTTGTATGCTTTTGGATCTAAGAGACTTTGCTTTAACACTAGACAGATTCTGTTCTCTAGATAATACACAGATTTATTTCTTTATATCCCATAAGCCTGTTGGATTCTGAATTCTGATTAGTACTGACAGTCATATATCTAGTAATCACAGGTTAATACACAGTAAACACACATTTTTATTATGTTATTTGCAGGAACCTGTAATATAAACAGTCCAAATTAGTAACATGGATACAAGATAAGCTGTATTTTTTTTTCTTATTTACTTCAAAAGAAAAAGAGAGATAGGGAATTAAGAGACTGGTGAGAAAAGGCCTGCTTATAACTGCTGTAATGTAATAACATAAAAAAGAAGTGACTTTTTTTTATGAAATGCTGCTGGGATTGTCAATACATTGCAATGATATACAGTAAAGGAAATAACAAACTCTGTGAGGAACTTTTGGTAACATTAACTTTGTTTTATTAGAACATTCTTGATTATTATTTCATGCATGCCAAAAAATGTGCTACAGTATTCCTTAAATATACAATTCCATTAAAGTTTGTAAGGATACAGTCTGCAGGATCTGACGTTACCTGAATTGTGTGCATGAGGACAGAATGAGTATGTGTAGAAATAACAAAAAAATGTGTGTGTGTGTGTGTGTGCAGGAGTTTATACACCGCGGTGGATGTATGGCTGTGAGCTGGATGATGACGGCACCACTAGAGGATACATGCAGTACGGTTATGATGGAGAGAATTTAATTAGTCTGGATCTGAGAACTGGAACCTGGAATGCAGCCAAACATCAAGCTGTGATTATCACAGACACAGTGCTATCACGTACATGATTATGTGCGTGATAGCACTTTATCACCTTTACGTCATGCATTTTTGCCTCTATTAAATATCCATATGTGCCGTAAAAAATATATATATATTTATGCTCATCTTTGGTGTAATTTTGTAAAGATCAACATATACAGTACAGCAGTCTTTTAAGTGAGCGTACTGTATACAGTATTTCATATAACAGCACTTAAATGTTTCGTTATTTGCATGACTTCACTTGTCTGTTTTCCCCACAAAACACTGTAATTACAGATAATAGGGTAGAGTTAGGAGACAGGCCAAAAGATAAAGTCAGAACCGTAATCAGTATTACCTGATGCGGTATTAACAAATCAATATAGCCATCCAATGGACTGTGGCACAGCAATACTAGTCTATGAATATGGACCATATTTTGGTAGAATGTCAGTTAAAGTTTCACACACTTATAATTCTAAAAGAGTGCTGTCTCTGCAGTTTATCCCGCGGGTGTCAGTGTTCCAGAAACACTCTCTTTCTCCAGAGGTGGTGTGTCACGCTACAGGTTTCTTCCCAAAAGCGGTGATGATCACGTGGCAGAAGGATGTAGATGATGTGCAAAAAGACAAGGCGGAGCTCAGAGAAACATTACCTAACTAGGATGGAAGCTTCCAGAAAAGAATCATTCTGTCCCACCTGAGGAGCTACAGAAACACACCTACACCTGCGTAGTTCAGCACAGCAGCTTGGAGAAGAAGTTAGTGCTTAGTGTGGGTGAGCAGAAAGATTGGAAAAATACCTTTCTTGAAACAATATATCAACAGAAACAACGCTGCCTTCCTGATGCAGCAGATACAGCTCTCACAATTAGTATATCAATAATTCATAAAATTTTAACGATGAGTTTAGGCACTTATGTTGAGATGTCGAGAAGTCCTCGAGTGGAGTCAGATTTCCAGTTTATTCCAACGGTGATGGTTCAGTGGGGTTGAGTTCAGTCGGCTCTCTGTGCAGGACACTTAAGTTCTTCCACCCCAACACACTCTCAACACACTATGGAGCTGGCTCGGTGAAGGACATTGTCATGCTGGATAAGACCTCTTAGTTCCATTGAGGGAAACTTTGATGTTACAGTGTATAGAAATTTATAAAACCTACCTATTACAGGTTTATGTAATAAAATATAATTATAATTAAGGTTTTTAGTTTTTTTTATCCTAAATGGATGCATTAAAAAGACCACTTCCACCAGTGACAGAGTGGTTTAGTGATTAGCACTGTTATCTTGTACTGTACCTCCAGGGTCAGAAATTCAAGTCTAATCTTCAGTCTCGGTGTGAGTGTAGTTTGCATGTTCTCCCTGTGCTTAGGGGGTTTCCTGTTGTTACTCTGGTTTCCTCCCCCAGTCCAAAGACAGTGTAGGCTGATCGGCATTTCCAAATTGCCTGCATTGCCTGCAGTGTATGATTCAGTGTGTGGTGTGTGGATAGATTTAGATGCTCCAAACCGAGTTAACAAGGGCAATTTTTTTGTTTATTTATAAAGATGTGTTATTTAGATGCAGTAATACAGTATCTTATTACAATAAGTTAAAGTGAGTTAACTTATTGATGATCTCTTCTGCTCCACCGTTCTCTGAGAAGATGCCCAAGAAAACGTATGATGAACTAGAGTATTCATATGTTGTGTATTCTCCTGCAAGTAATGCAGCAGTGTCATTGTAATGTGTGTACATAATGTTTCTGATGTTCTGTAATTATAACGTACAACATGATATTTACAGATCGTCCATATGTATATATACTGCACATAATTGCCTTTTGCACAACATTCATTGATACACAAGTAGACACACTCTCACAAACGTTTGTGTATGTGTATATACATGTATGCATATGTGTGTATGTGTATATGTATATATATATATATAGATATGTATGTTTATTGTGTGTGTATATAAATAAATAAATAAATATATATATATATATATATATATATATATATATATATATATATATATATATATATATATAATTGTACACCACTATGGCTTAGCTTGCACATAAGAATTTCACTTACATGTACTGTACCAGTGTACCAGTATTGTGATGTGACAATAAAAGTGATTTGATTTGATTTTATATATATATATATATATATATATATATATATATATATATATATATATATATATATATATATATATGCAAATTTAAATAAAAGTACAAATTCTATTTTAAGAAAATTAAAGATTTGTAAATACTATGGAGAAAAAGCTGTCAATCACCAATGGTACTATTGTATGAAATCTTTATCTCTTGTGTCTCAAAGCAAATGTATTGTATTTGTCTTACTCATGTGTGTTTCATCGCTTCATTAGTGCAAGTATAAGAGCGCTTTCAGCACCCAGTCCAGATTCTACTCTTTTGGTCAGGTTTTGAGTCTGTTTTTTTCTGTTTGTCAACTTTTTTTTTTTTTGCTTGACCAGAACTAACTGCACTGGCCTTTGTCACCATCTAGTGGACTACTATAAGTCCCAGCCATGCCACTCCTTAAGTTCCTTACCTTAAAGCCATGCCTTAAATTGAAAAGCTGTGGTCTTCACTCCAAAAGATAGTGTTCCAGAACTTTTGTCATATGTTCAGATGCAATCTTTATGCAAAAAAGTCATGCTGTCATAGTGTTTTGGGGGAGAATTGGCATCTCATCTGTTACTGAATGTGCTATCATAGACTTAATCATTTAATGTGCTTACAGAAGCCTATAGGTCAAATTCTGGAGTGTTTGTTTTTTTATTTGAGCATTGGACTGAATTTGCTGTGATGCCCCCTCCTAGTAGGTAAATTGTTGGGATGACCTGTACTTGACGAGGTGTGGACACACATGATCATTCGATCTCGATGTTGAGATGGAAGCAACTTTGTTCCCATGGTACTACAATGATGGTCTGTAAAAAAAGAGGACTTAGATAGGATGCCCTCCTCTGCTGTTTCATGTGGTAGTGAGGCAGCCTTGGTAGTCTATGACCCAGGACAGTATCAAATGATAAAGTTGAACCGTGAAGATTAAGGCCCAGTGTACTTGACAAAAGTGCATACATTTGACTGTCCTAAGATATTTAAGGTTGTTGTGATCAGTGTAAACAATAAATGGATGTTGGACCACTTCCATGCAGTTTCGCCACTCTCCATCCTCTCAGTTGGTGCTAAGAAGTAAACAAAACATCTATGAAAAGAAATGTCCAACACCCATGTCACAGGGATCGACTCTAAATTGTTTGGATGCATTTGGCACATCTTTTTAGCAGTTTTGTAAGAGGAGTGGCACTGGAGTTGAATCTCTGGATAAAGCAGAGGAAAAAATAAACAATTTATTAAAAAAAAAAAAAAAAAACTGCAGCTCTTTTACTATGAGTGGGCCACTCTTTACATTTAGGCATTTGGCAGACGCTCTTATCCAGAGCGACTTACATTTTTTATCTCATTATACATCTGAGCAGTTGAGGGTTAAGGGCCTTGCTCAAGGGCCCAACAGTGGCAACTTGGTGGTTGTGGGGTTTGAACCTGGGATCTTCCGAACCGTGGTCCAATGCCTTAACCACTGAGCTACCCCTGACCCCCAAAGATCTGACTGATACTGCTTTATTCTGGTCCATCAGCCCCCCTCTGGCTCCATACCATTCCAAAAGATGACCCAGGGTTGCTTATACATGACAAATATGGGTGGAAAAATCATAAAAGTGATCCAAGATGTTGTCAATGTAGCTGGTGATAAATATGTCAGCATGTTGTTGATCAAGCATCAAAATACTGCATGAGCTGGGGAGTGGCCATAGGTGGTGCTAAATGTCTTATTCCACTTGTCTTTCTCTTAAATAGACTGTGCAATATAGAGTCCTTTGAAGGCAGTGCCGACCATGGGCAAATGATAATAGTATTTAAGCAAATCTTTGTTCAGAGTATGGAAGTCTACACATGGTTTGATCCCACCTCCATGAAGAAGCTGATGCTGATGCTGATGCTGGAGTTGTGTAGGGTCAGGTGTAGCCCTGTTGCACTTCTGCTTTAATGTACTGCAAAGAAAACATTGGAAAACTGATTTTTGTGCCTTTACAGTTTGTATTTGGATGAGGAAGTAGAAAAAAAATAGAAGGTAAATAAAGTAAAACTACATATCACAAAAATTAATAAACGAGTTAATATTCCTCAGTGATTTGAGTTTTGAACATTTAAGTCAGCTTCAGAGCTTTTTTTCTCTTTTTTCTTTTAGGTTTTAAAAAATCATCTTAGGCACAAACCACATGCCACCTCTAGAAAACAGCCATCATCTTTCCATTTCTGAGAAACTGTGCATTGTTTTTTTCCAACCACAAAAATGTACATCCTTCATTGTGCCACAGGTACTTCTGTTGCACCAAAGTGACATTTAGCCTTTATTTACTTTTTTTTTAAATCTTTTAAACAAAGAGAATGCTCCTCAATCACATTTTAGGTCAAAATTAAAAACCTCCCTGTGGACAGTGTTCAGACTGGAGCAATGACCCCAACTCTCTGTTTATTAAAATCCTCAGTGAGGAAAATATACCATCACAAATTTGGACAAACAATTAACAACTGTAACAGTTTAAGCAGCAAGTGGGACAATGTCTTTGTTAAGCCAGTATAGTCAAGACAGTCCTGATGCTGCAGGAAATGAAACTTACCAGGAAAGCTTTTAGTGAGCAAATAAACCGCCAGAGCCTGTACATCGCTCACACCTCCTGCACACTGAACAAACACTGGTTCGCTCTCCAGATAGCCATTTCCTCTGTATTTCTCACCTCTGACACAGAGCAAAGGACAACTTCACCATCATGCTTTTGTTTCTCGTCCTGATGGGTAAGTGTGAAGAATCTTATTTGCTTCTTTTTAAATAAAATTCTTTACTCTGAATAGTCGCAAAATTAAAGCTCTCACACCTTATAAGACAAATTATTGTTAATATATAATAAAAATGTGTAATTAAATAATATTGTTTAACTATTACATTTTGCTCTAAATCACAAATTACATTTCTAAGCAGTAACAATCTGAAAGGTGAAAATTTGTTAAATATTTCTGAAAAAAAAAAAAAACTAAAAAATGTTTTTCCACAAAAAAGTCATATTATTAGCTATTGTTACTCTGCTACTGTCATAGTATTACCTGTACCAAGTATAATTACTCTGACAACTCTTCATTTCAAACTGTATTTTTAAAGTTTTTTGTTTGTTTGTTTGTTTGTTTGTTTGTTTGTTTTTTACACAAAATATGAATACTACAAATAATTTGTGTGTGTGTGTTTCTGTGTTGCAGGTTTGCTCTCAGAGAATCTGTGTTCTTCATCTTTAGAAGCAGATCCTGGAGATAATGTCACGCTTTGGTGCCAGCATGAGCTGGATCATGCAGGTTACATCTTCTGGTTCTACCAGGACCTCAGTACTGCTGCTTTAAGTACCACTTCAGTACCAGCTCTTATTGGCTGTAGGCATTTTAAGATGTCAAGCCCAGCACATGTGTGTTACTTCTACAGTGGCAGAGAGCGCATGGTGATGTCTGTTCAAGGCAAGAACACGTCTCTCACCATCACTGCAGTAAATGTCTCTGATACAGGACTCTACTACTGCGGATTCATGCAGCTCAACCAAATCTCATTCAGCAATTCTAGCTACTTGAGGATGAAAGGTAAATGTATATAATATGCATAAATATGTATAATTGTATGCAATATAAGTTTTGTTTTTAAAAACTCCATAAATAATGTGTATATGTTTCAGGTAGAAATAAAACACTTCCCAAAAGCACAGACACAACACCAGGTCTGTCAGTTATTTATTCTTTTGTGCAGCAGCGTCACTATGTAAATACTGTACATCAATTATTCATGACATTAACAATATGCATATTAAAACCACCTACAGTACTACTACCAGGTTCAGATTCTTCGTCAGTGTTCTTCATCCTGAATGTGGCGTTCAGTTCAGCGACTCTAATTCTTTTTTGTGTCCTGATCTTCCTCACACTGATGTACAGAACAACACACAAAGGTAAATTATTACTTCAATTCAACTGCAACAATTATTACTATAATAATTATAATAATAATAATAATAATAATAATAATACTTCACAAATTAAATAATTTATATTAATTAAAAATAAAACCTTTTTTAATGTATTTTAGTTGACAATCCTGAAGCCACAAATACGTCAAAGTAAGTATATACAGTGGCTTCCAGAATTATAAAGCAGTCTGATTTCAACTGACTGGAAATAAGATTTTTATTTGTTTTGAGCTATTACAGAATTTATTCTCTCTTTTTTTTTCTTTCTTAAATGTTTTTTTATTGTTTTTTTCTTCTCTTTCAATCAGCCTGGTTCAAACTAATAGGAAGCCAACAGTGACTCAAGTAACATCTTGTTACAACCGAGGCATGCAGAAGTGCTTCTCTGAACACACAATACGTCGACCCTTGAAGCATATGGACTACAGCAGCAGAAGACCACACCAGCTAAGAGCAGAAAAAAATGGTAACGGAGGATACAATTCAGAGGGACTCACTAAAATTGGACAATAAACAATGGGATAATGTTGATTTTATTCGGATGAGTCTTGATTTCTGCTGTGAGATTCAGATGGCCGGGCCAGAATTTGTCATGAACAACATGAAAGCGTGGATCCATCCTGCCTTGTATCAGCAGTTCAGGCTGGTGGTGTAACGCTGGGGAGGTTTTTTTGGCACACTTTCCCAACCATTGAGCATGGTTTAAATGCCACAGCCAACCTGAGTATTGTTTCTGGCCGTGTTTATCCCCTTAAAAGCACAGAATACCGTGCCATGTCACAAAGCTAACATCATCTCAAACTTGTTTCTTGAACATGACAGTGAGGTCACTGTATGATGGTGGAATGGGAGATTCGCATCATTGATGTGCAGCAACTGCGTAAAGCTCTCATTCCAATTTGGAACAAATTTTAAAGGAATGTTACCAGCACCATGTTAAATCTAGGTCATGAAGAATTAAGGCAGATCTGAAGGCAAAAGTGGTCCAACCCAGTACTAGTAAGGTGTACCCAATGAACTGGCCAGTTTGTTTTGTATCAGAAATTAGCTTTTGTGCTATTGTATGGTGCTCTTGTAACATGATACATTATTTTATTTATTTTGGAGTTTTGGAGTGTAGCAAAATTTTTTACATGGGCTAGAGTTACAGTAGAATGTACGAGAATTACACTTTGGATTTCAGCATTTATAGACAGATTGTTATGATTACAGAATGTACCCTTCTGCTGTAGTAAAACCGCATTAATTTTATATTGATCTTAGACCACTCCTTTCAATAATATTTTTACATTTCATACATTAAATCAAAATGTTAAGTGGAATGGACATTTTAGGCATTTTTGTGTCAGATGGTGACAAACTCTTTATCCGTCAACGACAAGAAACTAAAGGACAAAGTGTTTCTTTATGTCTGCTGAATTTGAATGTCAGATTCTTAAATCCCAACTTAGAATTCCTCTTCAGAAGTAGTGATGTGGTGATAAGTATGTTTTTACCTTTATGCAGTGAGTGTAACAAAAGATTTTTAATGCTGTGTGTAAAAGACATAGCTTTTCTGAACAGACAAATCACATGTAGCTAAAAGCCCGGGGCCCTGACTGGATGAACACAGAATGTTTAGCTACAGGAAGTGAAATTTTCCTCAGTGCAGTTATTTTACTGAACAATGAAAATGAGAACACTTAGTGCCAGTTTGACTTGAACACCCTTTTTGTGAAAAGTATATTTACACAACATGATCTAGTGAAATACTTTATTAATTATAAATTATGTCAACATTATAATAGTCTTAGCTCTCATGAATATCTGTACCCCATGCATGTATAGCAAGTCATTTATATCACTAAACTAAAGGTCTTAGAGACACTGTAATGACAAAAGTCATGACTGATCGTTGAAATACTTTCCTATCACTGCCAGAATATAACTTTAATTAAGTAAAAATTGTGCTGTATAAATGCAATCCTAGTTCATCCCAAAGGTGTTTACTGTTGAGGGCTCCATCTCACCGTCCTTTTCCTTGTTGGATTTTTTTTTTTTTTTTTTTTTTTTTTTGTGTGTGTGTGTGTGTGTGTGTGTGTGTGTGTGTGTGTGTTTGTGTGTTGGAGCAATGTGAGATCATAAAAATACAATTTTACAACAAAATCGAATGTTTGATATGAACAACTACTGGTTTTTAGTAAGTTATTCTATCTATATACATTTCACTGAACAACATATTGACATCTAGCTAGATCTGGAAATGAAAAATGAATCTGAAATTAATAGAAATAACTGCTATTAGTAACAGTAACTGCTGCAGATACAACACCCTGTGAGTCTGACTGGTTTTATGTTTATGACTGTTTTAGTAATTAGCAGTATGTTATAAAGCTTTGCCCATGTAAGAGATTTCCTAATCACTGTTCAAAAAGCCATGCAGCCAAACAGGACAAGCAAAGCAGTAAAGGTTGAAATTATTTGTTTAGGTTCTGTTTAATGTGCAAAACAACCCGCCTGTATGTTTTTTTTTTGGTTTGGTTTTTTTTTTTCACTCACAGACACACACTCCATGGCAGCTACAGTAAGTGAGCCTCCAAATGGCATGGTAAATGCCTGCAGTCCTGTCAGTGAAAATCTAAAGCACATTGTATTTGAATTTGCTTTATAGTAGGAAAGAAGATTTCACACAGATTGTGCTGCCTACCAAAAACAGTAGGTTTAAATGGAGAAATGACGTGGTTGAAGAACTGTTCTCAGAACTGACAATATTAGTCATGTGTCATGTACAGGCCATGACCAAAAACAGAAGAGGAACAAACAGAAGACATATATCTGTGGAGTAAAAAAAAAAAATTAAAAAGGGAAGATGATCTGGTTCAGGTAAGTGCATCTAAAGCTTTAATGTTCTCTCTTAAAGATTTAGTTTTCCAACAGTAAATACTGAAATCTTATGTTTAGGTTAGACGGGCCAAGCTAATGCTGGCAAGATACTATTGCATACAACTGTTTGTAGATTATTTTTTCCTTTGACTTAACCTTTTATTATTATTATTATTATTATTATTATTATTATTATTATTATTATTGGAATTTATATTAAGAACACATATGGTTCATATGGTTCAACTTCAAAGCAAAGTAAAAAAAATCTTTAAAATGCATATTTATTATATACTCTACAGAGGGACAAAAATAATTGAGATTGAATTTAAATTATATACGCAACACGTTCATTTTTTTTTTCCATCATATGAATGTCATATATTTTAATTATACTGTATACACTGCACACGGGAATGATCACAATCTGCAATCACCATTTCTCCTTAGAACCTGATGACGTTATCAAAAACTATTTTCTCATTGGTTGCTGGAAACCCCGCCCCTCCCCCGCCCCTCCCCCGCCCCCTCCCCGCCCTCAGCTCTTACTGAAAGTTCAGCCTCTTTCAATGGATACAGTGTTGCGGTTCATGTTACAGTTTTCCTCGGTTACATAACTCTAGAAGTTTATTTTCCACTGAAGTTATGATGTGTAGTGTCTCGGGTTTAAGTATTTTATAATATATATAATTTAGAAGTAAAGTGTAAAAGACGCTAATGAGAGCAGGTTGGGATGATCAGCTGAGAAGAGTTTGAATGAAAAGTGTAAATTGCCCCTGACTTACCCCTTTGCTCCTGTACACTGGATTAATACCCGGAATGGACTGATGAAGAGCAGATATTTATTAGTGTTTGCAACGTGTTTTCTTTGCGTTTCTGCAGGTAAGGCAGTCTCATGTTTTAATAAGTAAAGTTACTTGCCTTTATGGGAGCACTGGTTTTAACCGGTAACTGTATGACTGTAATTCCGACACACTTTCGACAGGCGCGTCAGCTACATTACAGTATTTATGTTTGTATGTTAGTTTATATTTTACTCTTTGAAGGATTTCGGCGGATACGTTTTTTTAAACACTGCTTTGATTCTGTTGAGATTTGTTAGTGTGTAACAGGAGCATGTTTAAAGCTCAGTTAAAGTATAGTGATATATAATGTAGACTACAGATTTTACACGCGTTGATGTGAAAACCCTCGAGCTCACTGAGCAGAATGAGACTTCACGTGTTCTCTCTGCGCTCGCCGGAAACACTGGAATGCTCTTACTGGAGTTGACTGATGAGTCAAATTCTTAGAACCCCACAAGCGCGTGAGTGTGTGGGTTTGTTATGGTCAGCACGTGGACTTGGACCAATCAGATAACTCTGGGGGCGGGGCTGAACATGACGCGCGAAAATGTGGAACTCTGTTTTGAGAATGAAACAAACATTAATTTTCACAAAGTCTGCTGCTTCAGTGTTCTTTAGATCTTTGGGTCAGATGTTACTCTGATATACTAAAGTATAATTACAAGCATTATAATTCATAGAAGGCACATTTAGACATTTTTATTTGGGGTCAAAAATTTAGATGGACAAAAAAAAGAAACCCACAAAATCTGACAAACTCTAGGCAGTGATTATCCAAGAAAGGGCTGCGATCAGTCAGGATGTGGTACAGAAGGTACAGAAGCATCCCAGGGCAAACCGCAGAGGTTTTGAAAGAGAAGGGTAACACTGCAAATACTGCCTCTCTGCATTAACTCAATGTAATTCTCAATAAACATATGAATATATGACACTGAACACTGAAGCAGCAGACACAAATTAATATTTGTCATTCCCAATACTTTTGGCCACGGTTGTACCAAAGTTTATGGGTGTTTGTGTAAGATTAGGTTTTATTTTAATTATTTTGATAAAATGTATTTAAATTAGGTATGTTTGGTAACTAACAAACTGGTGGCTCAGTGTGAGGTGTTTCGCCTGCCATGCGGAAGGCCTGTGTTCGATTCCCAGCCAGTGCCTAAACCCCAGCCACGGCACTAATAGTGCCCGTCCCAAACCCAGAACATTTTTAAATTAAGGTGTGTGTGTGTGTGTGTGTGTGTGTGTGTGTGTGTGTGTGTGTGTTTCTGTAAGGATGTGTGATTTTCGGTATACTTTTCTTACAATAGCAGACCCAACAGGTGCAGGAGCCATAGAGTAAAAGAAACCAACCTCGGATTAATTTATCACAGATGGTTGTCGTTCTCTCTGACAAAATTTTTTTATAATACTTAAAAAATAGAAATGTTTGGAACACTGAGACACTCTCATTAACATTTTGTTTAATGTGTTAAAATACCATTTTCTGTGCTTGCAGGCACACACTTTCTGCGGATCCTCTACATCGCCATCACACCCGGACATGCTGGTTTCCCAGAATTCATGGCTGTGGGTCTGCTGGATGGAGAGCAGTTTATGTCCTACAACAGCAGCAACCAAACAATAAGCTTAACAGACTGGATAAAGAAAATTAAGAATGAAACTTTCTGGAAGAGTGAGACACAGGGCATAGAGAACAATGAGGATGATTTTAAGAACACATTCACAATAGCACTAAACAACAGTAAAGGTAAGGATGAACATATTTTCATAGTTTTATTGTTCTTTCTTCGAGTTCAAGTCTGACAAAGAAATACACTGTGACAGAACATTCGCTGAACAGTCAATAAAAGAATGAATGGTAACAGCAACATGGTGATATCCTAATAGGCCACAGAACAAAGTTTTATGTAGTCATTAAATTCATGTTTTAATTTTTTTTGTAGAATTTTATAAACAAAAATGCATAGTTTATAGAGCTGTGATTTCAAAGTTTATATTGTGATTGATTTTGATTAAAAAAATGATGCAGGGTTCTTCTATTACAAGTGGAATTATGGGAACATTTTGGTTATGGAAGCATCCTTTATTGGCCAAAGTGCATGATTGTAGGTGATTCCCAGGATGAGGTAACATCTACAAACTAAGCAAATTCAGGCGTGCCTACATTCCACACATCACTGAGAGCTTAAAAAGAATACATAGTGTTGCACTGGCATGCATGTTTTCACCTCCAGTGAGCCGTTTGTAATATTGGATTAACCAAGCACAACTTATAGGACAAGATCTTTAGAATCTGCTGGACATGTCTAGGTGCCACACACCCGAGGCATTTTCTGAGTTTCTGCCTCAGCATGTTGAAGCTTTGGCAACATCATATTGGGTAGAGACAAAATTTTTTGGCTCATTGGTGAATATTTCATTCAATTTGCACCACTTGGAGACACTCATTATGACATCAGTCACACACCTACTGTAGGTGGTGTAGATCAGGCAGTTGGATTGGATTAGGAGGAAAACATCCATCCTCAAACATTAATCGGATCTTACGATCTGCCAGTGTGACTGTTAGAATGCAATGAAGTGAAGATGGCATTACAAAAATGTCCTAGTACTTTTAGTGCAATCTAACTTTTATACAACAGGTCTATAAATAGGAGGTTAATATTAAGTAGGTGACATTTTGCCTCTCTCCGCAGGTATTCACACACTACAGAGGATATACGGCTGTGAGCTGGATGGTGATGGCACCACTAGAGGCTACGATCAATACAGTTATGATGGAGAAGATTTCATCAGTCTGGATCTCAGAACTGGAAGCTGGACTGAAGCTAAACCTCAAGCACTGATCATCAAACGCAAGTGGGAGTCTTCAGGTTATGGGAAACACCAGAAGGACTACATGGAGAATGAATGTGTTGACTTGCTGAAGCTGTTAAAGGCTCATGGCAGAGAGACCCTGGAACGAAAAGGTGACACCATCCCACACACATTGTCTTTGATACAGCACAATAACAACCTCCTTTACAATAACACACACTAATAGTGTACACACTTTCCTCATTTTAGTAATACGTTTTTAAAACATCTCAGAATGTTGTAATGTTTATAACACAGTGTATTGGTTGCACTGCAGTTTGTCCTGAGGTGTCAGTGTTCCAGAAACACTCTCCTTCTCCAGAGGTGGTGTGTCACGCTACAGGTTTCTTCCCCAAACCACTAAACATCACCTGGCAGAAGGACGGAGAGGACGTGCATGAGGACGTGGAGCTCAGAGAGACGTTACCCAACCAGGATGGAAGCTTCCAGAAGAAAAGCAGTCTGAAAGTCTCAAGCATGAAGCTGTGGATACACAACTACACCTGTGTGGTTCAGCACAGCAGCTTGGAGAAGGAGTTAGTGCGAGAAGTACCAAAAGGTCCTAATAAACTAGAGCTGTAGAGAGTGAAAGCTGATTTCTTGCTGCAGCAGATAATAAAGACTCTGTGCTGATTTAACAGGTGGAGCCCCGATTGCTATCATCGCTGCTGTAGTCGTGGCTCTCGTCACTCTCGTTGCCGTTGTTGCTGGAATTGTGGTCTGGAAGAAGAAGAACTCTGGGGAGATGAGGAATGAGGCAGGTGTAAGGTTTTCATGGAACAGGTCGCTCAACATCTCTAGGTTAAGATTTACACCTGTGGCACAGAACTCCACCGACAGTAAGTGAGCCTTTGATACTCTAATGATATTTTAAATAAATACATTGTTCAGTGGTATTCAAGAAGTTCTGTATCTGTACAACAGATTTTGTCAAGTGAGTTATTAATTAGATTATAGATGATAATATCACGCCACACTGTATTGAAGTAGGCTGGGCATTGGTGGCTCAGTGGTAGGATTCTTTCCTACCATGAGAAAGGCCCGGGTTCGATTCCCAGTCAATGCCCAAAACCCCAGCCACTGAATGCAGTGCCAATCCCAAGCCCGGATAAAATGGAAGGGTTGTTACAGGAAAGGTATCCGGCATAAAACCCGTGGCAAGTTGTTGTGAGGATCACTTGGTCCGCTGTGGCGACCCCTTCCTGCGGGCAGCCGTGTATTGAATTAGGCTAATTAATTAATCATGTCATTGTGATCACACACACACATTCAACTATAGAACAAATACACACTAATGTTAGATTAACACCAAAATGTATTTTAAAAACATTACAACCCATCCCCAAACTCATAAATTATGAGTCTTAATGTCTAGCAAGCAATAAACATAGTTTAAATATAACTGTTCGGCATTCACCTGCTGGAACCTGTAAGTTACTGTAAGAATTTAAAACAACTGTCGGTCACCATGTCCGCAAGTCACAGTTAGTTTTCTCTACCAAGCTTGGAAATATATGTATTGGAGCAAATAAGTGGTTAAACAAAGAAACAATTTATAATCTGTTGAATAAATGGTGTTTATAGAATTGTTTTATAAAAGCAATATCACATTCGAGGTTGCGAGTTGGTTCTGAATATCAGCACAGCTGTGATATCTTTGTTACGCCCACTAAGGTGCTGCCTTTGACCGTATTACAGCCGCACTAATACTCAACACTAATACTACAACAGCATGATCTCGAGTGTGAGATTGCTTAAATAGGGAATAAAAATCCGTGTGTGGAGTGAAAATCCATCAGAAAAGCCAGCGCTAACATTTAGTCTCAGCTCAGAGCTCATCCTGTTTCTGTTTGTTTTACTAGGAGACACAAGGAGAGCCTAATTCAGGAGGCTTAGGGCACAAGGCGGGGTACACCCTGGACAGGATGCCAATCCATCACAGGACACACACACATACACTCACACACACACTACAGGGAACTACAGACACACACCCAGACTCTGGAAGTGCAAGGCTACACTGCTAACCACTAAGACACCGTACCGCCTGCATGTGAGACTAAAGAATTAAAACTTTTGCTTTGAAACACAAGGACAATGGATGGATGGACCACTACAAGACTTCCACTGCACTGTTGTCGATACAGAATGTTGGTCAAAAGATTAATCTGAGCTGAAGGATGAACAGAGGGTACATCGGCCACTTAGATCTTCATCAGTTCTACAGTAAATTATTCCTGAATATATTGTGTGTACTGTAAAGAACATGTGAGCACAGTTCTACTGCAATATTATGCTTTGCAATACCTTATTTATAAGAGAAGATATCCCTTTATTCATCCCACAGTGGAGAAATGTCTTTGTTACACTTGTTATTAAGGATCAGGCGTTCCCACACTGAATGTTTATAGAAAAAAAAACAGCAGTGGGCTCCGAGCCACATTTACAAATGTACAGCCCTCTTAAAAACGTTTGCCATGTTTATGTATTCACTGCAGCACAGAATCTCATCAATGTACTGTATTTGAAGTCTTTTGTAAATGTCAATGACTTTTGCTCCTTCGTTCACCAGAAATTCTTACACAAGTCCCACTTTGACTTGAACACCCTCATATTGACACGTATTAACCATAACCTTTTATGGTTTGCACACACTTTTGTATCCCTATTTGTACATTCTGTGGGGTTTATCATTTATAAAAAAAAAAAATCTATTTATTAGATTCTGATTTAAATACACTTATCTCAGTGTTTTTAAGGAATGTCCTCCTGAGCTGTTACATGAAATTGAGGACTATATCTATTTCAGTGTCCTGGGACAGTATTTTAACATTAGTTTGTACAAATGCTGTAGGTATTATTTATTTAGTAATTATTTACCTTACAGTGTTAGTAGTGTCAGTTTTTAAACCTCATTAAGTCGTTCAAGACTTTCAAATTCAAATTCAAGTTCAAATTTTATTTGTCACATACACAAACATACACAGTACGAAATGTAGTGAAATGTATTATACGACTGCCATTGACCCTAAAAGAGAGTTAAATTTTACAAATAAGAAATAAATATGAATAGAAGAAATACGATAGAAATTAAATTACAAAATTAAATTAAACTAGGAAAAATAGAACTAAAAATAAAAATAGAAATGTGCTATGAAAAAATAGAACTAAAAATAAAAATAGAAATAGGATGTACAAAATAGAAATATACTGTGCAAATTGAGATATACTTTATGGTGTGTGCAAATATGCATGGAACAAAGTGTCTTAGTGCAGAGGTTATTAAAGTGTCTTTGTGCACTGGTCCAGGATGTAAACGTAAAACTGTAAAATGTAGTGTAGTTGTGAAGGTAGGTGTGCAAAGTTATTAAAGTGTCTTTGTGCAATGGTCCAGGATGTAACGTACGACATGTAGTGTATATATGAAGGAAGGTGAGCGTGTAATTGTCCATAGTGTTCATGGATGTAAGAAGATTGATGGATTTGACCAGTTATGAAAATATTGTGTAGTTCTGCATAGTGGTGTGGTTGTGGTTGAGAGACCTTATCGCCTGCGGGAAGAAGCTCCTCCTCAGTCTCTCTGTGTTGGCCTTCAAGGAGCGGAATCGCTTCCCAGACCGCAACAGAGTAAACAGTCCGTTATTGGGGTGGCTGAGGTCCTTCACGATCTTCCTGGCCTTGGTCAAGCACCGCTTGTTGTAGATCGAGTGCAGGTCAGGGAGCTCGATGCGGATGATGCGCTCAGCTGATCGCACCACCCTCTGTAGAGCTCGTCTGTCCTGCATGGTGCTGTTCCCGAACCAGGTCGTGATATTTCCCGTCAGGATGCTCTCGATGGTGCAGGAGTAGAAATTCCTGAGCACCTTGGAGGGCAGTCTAAAGTCTCTCAAGCGTCTGAGGTGGTAGAGACGCTGCCGGGCCTTTTTTACCACGGTGTTGATGTGACAGGACCATGCCAGGTCCTGCGTGATGTGAACACCGAGGTATCTGAAGCTGTCCACTCTCTCCACTGGGCTCCTGTTGATGACGGGGGTCTGGTAGTTCCTCACCTGCTTTGTACTAAAGTCCACTATCAGCTCCTTTGTCTTACTGACGTTCAGGAGGAGATTGTTCCTCTGGCACCAGTTCTCCAGATTTCCAACCTCCTCCAGGTAGGCCGTCTCATCATTGTTCGTGATCAGGCCCACCACAACAGTGTCGTCAGCGAACTTGATGATGGTGGTGGAGCTGGTAGTGGCCACGCAGTCGTGGGTGTACAGAGAGTACAGCAGGGGGCTCAGAACACAACCCTGGGGGGCTCCAGTGCTGAGAGTGAGAGGGGCTGAGACATGTCCGCCCATCCTTACTGCCTGTGGTCTGCCAGTTAGGAAGTTGGAGATCCACTGACACATAGATGAGCTGAGTCCCAGGTGCTCCAGCTTGGTGGTAAGTGTGGAGGGAATTATGGTATTAAATGCAGAACTGTAGTCGATGAAGAGCATTTTCACATAATTCCCCCTCCGAGTGTCCAGGTGAGTGAGAGATGTGTGGAGGAGATGAGAGATTGCATCGTCCGTGGAACGGTTTGGACGATAAGCGAACTGTAGTGGGTCGAGTGTGTCTGGTAGTGAAGAGATGATGAAGTCTCTGACCAGGCGTTCAAAGCACTTCATCACTACTGAAGTGAGGGCTACAGGGCGATAGTCATTGAGTGAAGCAGGATGAGGTTTCTTTGGGACAGGAACAATGATGGACTCTTTGAAGCATGTGGGGATCACCGACTGAGATAAAGAGATGTTGAATATCTCAGTGAACACAGGTGCTAGCTGGTCTGCGCAGGCTCTGAGGAGACGGCCTGAGATGCCGTCTGGTCCTGCTGCTTTCCTGGTGTTCACTCTCTTGAAGGCTCTCCTCACGTCATGCTCGGTGATGATGAACGCGCTTCCGGTGCTGGCAGTGACTTCCTGTCTGCAGCCGTTAGCGCCGCTAGCATTAGCATCGCTAGCGTCCTTAGCTGCAGCCTCGAAGCGAGCATAGAAAGTGTTCAGCTCGTCTGCCAGAGACACGTCTGCGTTTATCATACCGGATGTTGGTGCTTTATAATCCGTTATTGTTCTCAATCCCTGCCACAGGCTCCTAGAGTCACTCTGTTGGAGTTGTGACTCTAGTTTCCTCCCGTAGCGCTGCTTCGCCTCTTTCACCGCCTTCCGGACGCTGTATGACGCAGCCTTGTACGGTTCCATGTCCCCCGACGCGAGTCCCGTGTTGTAGGCAGCGGTGCGAGATCTCAGAGCGTCGCGGATGGTTTTATCCACCCACGGCTTCTGGTTGGGAAACGTTTTAATAGTCTTTTTTTCTACGGTATCGTCCGCTAATTTCCCGATGAATCCCACAACCGCTTCCGTAAACACGCTGACGTCACCATCGGAGGTGTTTCTGAACATGTCCCAGTCTGCGTCATCGAATGCGTCCTGTAACGCGGCCACCGATTGGTCCGTCCAGCGCGCGACCTCCCTCTGAACCGGAACTTCCTGTTTCAGCCTTTGTTTGTATTTTGGCATGAGGAAGATGGCGGCGTGGTCGGATTTACCAAACGGTGGACAAGATTGTGCCTTGTAGCCGTCCTTGACCGTTGTATAGCAGTGGTCCAGTGTCCTTTCGCCCCTGGTGGGGCAGGTGATGTGCTGATAAAAGTTTGGCGCTGCGCGTTTGAGGTTGGCACTATTAAAGTCCCCCGCCACAATAAGCGCAGCGTCCCGGTGTTGTGTTTGTTGCTGTGTGAGTGCCTCATGCAGCTCGCATAAGGCAGTGTCCGTGTCCGCTTGTGGTGGAATATAAACGGCGCTGATTATGACCGATGTAAACTCCCGAGGAAGGTAAAAAGGACGACACATGATGGACAGTAGTTCCAGGTTTGGTGTGCAGGAGCGTGTGAGAGGAACAACGCTCGCGCTGTTGCACCAGCTGCTGTTCACCATTAAACACACGCCGCCTCCCCTTGACTTCCCCGAGTCCCGCGTCCTGTCCATGCGGTGAACCGAGAAGAACTCGGCCGGCTGGATGGCGTGGTCCGGCACCGCTGGGTTCAGCCATGTCTCGGTGAAGCAGAGGAGATTGCAGTCCCGAGTGTCTCTCTGGAACTTTATCCTGGCCCTGAGGTCATCGAGCTTGTTTTCCAGTGACTGGACGTTGGCGAGCAGGATGCTAGGCAGAGGTGTGCGGTGTGCACGGGCTCTCAGCCTGTTCCTGACGCCGGCTCGTTTCCCTCGGGGCCGCCGCTTCGCGTCGCGTCCTTTGTTGTCCCTCAGGATCTCACTCGGCCAGCTCGGATCCGGAAACGTGCAGCCAGTAAATCCTGGTTAGGACTGTACCTGCCCGGACCTCCACATTATCATATTTTTACACTAGTTTATATGCAGTGTTGAGTTTTTAAGTTAATAAATACAGTCTCATGCAAAAGTTCACCCCTTGATAAATAACAGGTTTTAGTGATTTTTTTAATTGAAAAGACGTTAACACAGTCTCTCTTGGAAATGGAAAAAATGCACAATATGTTTAGCAAACACTGATGCATAATTACTTCTTATGTCATAAATTGAACATGACATGCTTGAAAAAATGCCTAATCGGCATGTCTTTAAACTGTGGGAGGAAACCAAAGTACCTGGGGAAACCCACCAAGCACAGGGAGAACATGCAAACTCCATGCACTCAGAGACGGGAATCGAGCCTGGACAGGATTAGAACCCGGACCCTGGAGGTGCAACGCGACAGTGCTAAGCACTATGCTACCGTTGCTTTATACTG
The DNA here is from genome assembly GCF_024256425.1 of Clarias gariepinus. Lineage (NCBI taxonomy): Eukaryota > Metazoa > Chordata > Actinopteri > Siluriformes > Clariidae > Clarias > Clarias gariepinus. The sequence goes on along the minus strand of NC_071120.1, from coordinate 5,851,017 downwards.
TTATTTTTAATTTAATATAAAATCTTTTTAAAAAATAAATATTTTAAAGCCAGTTGTTGTTAGTGGACATGTGTGCAATTACTTCTAGTGGCCACCTGCAGAACAGGTTCTGAATCTCTGAAGAATCTCTGCCTTTTCTCATGGTAGTGTATAGAGGAGAAAAAGTAATGAATTATTATTCTGGGGTACTGTATACTCTAGACAGGGTGCCAAAACATCAAACACACACACACACACACACACACACACACAAAGGACAATTTGGGAACACCAATTAGCCTACTCTAGGGGAAAACCAGAGTACCAGGAGGAAACCCACCAAGCACGGGAAGAACATGCAAACTACATGGACACAGAGACGTGAGTCGAACCGGGCCGAGAATCGAACCCGGACCCTGGCAACATCGAAGCGACAGTGCTTATCAGCATGCCCCCTATGAATTGTTTTTATTGGTTTTTCTTTGTGATAAAAAGATCAGAAAGATCTTTATAATAGTTATTAGATGCTAGTAAAGGTGATGGGTGATGAGGTGATTAACACATTTGCCCATAACTGTTGATATCCCCGGCTCTTTCCAGCACAGACCTGAAGCTCTTCACACTTAAGCAGTTAATCATCCAGTCAAATCCAGGTCTTGTTTCTGTAACCTGCTCTAACAAACCCTCAGCAGGAAATTCTTTGCTCATTGTAAGATGCTTTGCTCTTTTGTAAGAGGCAGCGTTATACCACCGGCGGCCAGCAGAGGGAGGCAGAGGTGCACAGTGAGAGAGTCTTGAGTGAGAACTCAGTTACCCAGAATCCTCCAGGATCATTAACCTTACACTCTTGTAGAGATTTAGTCATTACTGTATGTCAGCGCTTAGCCTGGGGTCAAAGTGAAAGGAAAAGGTTTTCTAAAATATAATCATTTACACTGTGTTTTTTTACGAAGACTAAAACATTATATTAATTTATATCCCTGTTGTAGTCCACTGGTCTAACTGTTGCTTTACATATTTATTTTCCTAAATTCTATAATGTAATGTAATTATTTTATATAAAATAAGTTATTTCCAGTCTCTTCCTCATAGATCTGACATTAATGTGTTAAATCTTCCTGGCTAACACCTTCCTCTTTCACGTCTTCTCTTGTTTCTGTTCTTAAGGTCAAAAATCATACAACAAGGGCAGTGGTAGCTCAGAAGTCTGAGTTACTGATCGGAAGGTCGGCGGTTTGAACCCCAGCTCCACCAGGTTGCCATTGTTGTGCCCTTGCGCAAGGCCTTTAACCCTATGGTGCTGTATCATGGCTGACTCTGCGCACTGACCCTAGTTATGCTGGGATATCCGAAGAAAGAATTTCACTGTGCGTTAATGTATATGTGACAAATAAAGGACTAACCTAAAAACACAAAACATGCAACAAAATACACAGCACACTCGAACCTTGAAATATACACAAAAACATTCCCTGAAGAAAAAAAAAAACTAAGTAAAAAGACACAATACCCTCTGACCCGTTCCTGTACTTCCTCTTCAAGTTTCCTTATCTTTCTTTCCATGTCTTGATGTTATGTCAAATATCTTCCTATCTCTCTCTCTTACCACTTCTGCAGTAGCTGACAAGTCATCCAGCATCTCTTCACCACCACCCGGTACCTGACTCTCTGAATCTTACAAAATGTCTTTCTTCTTCAACTTCCACTATCTAATCCAGAGTTCAGTCCTCACTGTCTGTACCTCCAAAGGATGTTACCATCTGATGTTGTCTAGCTACACTATCTCCTGCAAACATCTTACAGCCTCCTTCAGATTGCATCTCCTAAACAGCAGATGGTCCACCTGATCTTCCACCACTCTTATGTGTCACCCTGTGTTCCTCTTTCTTCTTAAAATACGTATTCACCACTGCCATTTCCATCCTTTTTGTGAAATCTACAATAACCTGTCCTTTCACATTCCTTTACTGGACTCCATACCTACCCATCACCTCCTTATCACCTCTGTTCCCTTCTCCAACGTGCTCAGTAAGGTTAGTCACAATCACCAATCTTACTTCTTTGGGCACACACACTACCACATTGTCTAACTCACCTCAGAAGTCTTCTATCTCCTTCACATCACATCCTACCTGTGGAGCATATGCACAGAAGACATTTATTATTACCCTTAATACAGATATCCTGCTGACCAACGCTACCTGAGGCGGTCGTTGTTAACCCGAGCCTCGATCTATCCGATATGGAAATCTTTTTCATGCTCCACATTTTGACTTGGCACATGTTTTAGTTCTAGTCTTACCAGTTTAAGCATCAAAGGGAAGTTTAGGCACAAAAAAGTCTCTATTATATGCTTACAGTACATACATTTAATATACTTTTTATATACTTTTTATTTGTCTATAAGCTTTTTGTTATTATATCATTAAGTTGATTTGTTGCTAAGCAAAAGTGCACTGTGTCCTCTCCAACAGCAATGACTGTTCTGGGAAACCAGCAAGTGTCCTGTTATTGGAGTCAGGTAGCTTCCCCACCTTGGTCAGTGTCACATGCTGACATTTTTTTTTTTTTTTTAATAAAATGATAAAATAGTACCAGGCATCACATTTGAAATTAGCACATTTTGTGCATAGTTTAAACAATTATGCTCTCTGTGTTCTATTGTGAATACAATATTGGCTCATGTGATTTAAAAGTAATTTAGCTTTCATTTTAATCAAATAAAAAAAAACGTCCCAACTTTTTCGGAATTCGGGTTGTACAGTCCTTGTGTGCCCTGCGATGGATTGTCACCGGATCCAGGGTGTACCCTGCCTAGTTCCCTGAGTCTCCTAGATTGGGCTCCAGGCTTCCCATGACCTTGTACAGGATAAGCGCTATATGAGCGCCTGGAAAAAATTGTAAAGTGGACAGAAATGGCACACTTGCTGCCAGAGATATCAGAGAGAGACCAAGAGAGAGAAAGAGAGAGAGAGATGCTTCCCCTGCACTCAAAGAGTATGTAACGGGGTTAAACTTTAAAGCCAACGGCACTTCTGTGATTCTTTTACCTATATTAAAGGAACCAAACATGCTATACTGTAGCTTCTTTAAATGTTTGAAATAGAAGCCTTAAAGCTTATGGGCTGTGAAGTTTCATGTATGTTCAGTGAAACCTTGGATTGCACGCATAATTCGTTCCGGAAGCATGCTTGTATATTAAAGCACTCGTATATTTACATTTAGGCATTTGGCAGACTCGCATGTGCATCTCCACTCTGTGTGTGTGTGTGTGTGAGTGTGTGTGTGTGTGTGTGTGTGAGAGAGAGAGAGAGAGAGAGAGAGAAAGAGAGATTTAAACTGTAAATCTAAACTTTTACTTTACAAACGCACTGAAATCAGTTCTGTCTGGTAATCTTGCGAGGACATCTCTACAACCACAAGCTGTAGCTCGAACACAGACATTGTTTATCGTTTGACTGTTTTCCAACCACAGACCTGAGATACGGAATATTTGCGTGCATGATGCTTATGTTTAACTGTGAGAACTGACAAACTCTCCTGTGGCTCTTCTGGTTTTGCCCACTAGCTGCTTTTCATACACTGTTCAATTTGAAAAAAGAAGAAAAAGAAAAAGAAGAAGAAGATGATGATAATGATGATGAAATAGAAGAAAAAGAAGTATTATTATTTTTCTAATAATTTTGGTAAAGTGTTGTCTGAATGGTGACTGCTGTGTAACAATTATAGATAAACTTACACTACTAATAATTATATAAATAGATGCGATACATTCTGAGCATATTTAACACATGTCTACAGATTATGCATGTTTATGCATGATTAAGTCTACAGATTATGCCTTTTAGAATGGCTAAATTAATTAAATTAGTCTGATAATTACATTTAGGTCACGCTATATTGTGCAATAAATACTAAACAAAATTCTTTCCCCCTAAAATACACTGTGAGACCCTGGAGTTGTGAGGCAGCAGCACTTCCTGATCTACCATCAGGGTCTGAAATTATTCCCATTACTACACTTACTGTACAACTAACATAATATCTGGAGTACAGGATACAGTATGTAACATCTTGGGTATGTATAAACACTAAGTGTTTATAGTAGTTTCTTAAAATACAACAATTAAAAAAGTAAACTGTACATCTTATAATTATACATTAGTGTATTTGTTGTAAACAGGGCAGTGTGTTTGAATGATGTAAAATGCACAATTTAGATAACCTTTTACTGAAATGATAGACAATAAAAAACATCTATTTTAGGTTACATTTAGTTTTCTTTCTGTCACGTTCCATAGGTTGTATAAATCTCCACACCCCTTACACACAGATAAACCAGCGTTAGTTTAACCCATCAGACCGTTTCCTCTTTGTCTCTCGGCTGATACACAATGGTCCAGGTTAAAACTCTGCCTGTGTTTCTCTGTATCATGGGTAAGTCTTAATCATCTTAATGATCGATTTCATACATTATTATCCTTTATATATGGTATACATTAAATGTTTGCGTAATTAAAATTAAAATTATTCATATTTTGCGTTACTGAGAATACACTATTTAAAAAAAATTGGTTATAATATATATTAATAGTGTCTTTAACTTTAAATCATATAGTAGATTAATATAAAATCTGTATTGTGCTAGTAATGAAGTGTGTGTGTGTGTGTGTGTGTTGCAGGTTTGCTCTCAGAGACTCTGTGCTCTTTAACTTTGGAGGCAGAAGTTGGAGATAAAGTCACTATTTGGTGCCAACATGACCTGAGGGTTACAGGTTTTATCTCCTGGTATAAACACACGAGAGATTCAGCTCCACTTCTTCTCGGGTGTAAAAAAATTATGACATCAACTCAATTAGTAGCGTGTCACTTCTTTACTGAGAGTGAGAGAATAGTGATGTCTGTTCATGATAAGAACACGTCTCTCACCATCACTGCAGTAAATGTCTCTGATACAGGACTCTATTACTGCAGCTACATGGAACTAAGCCAAGTTAAATTCAGTAACTCCACCTCTTTAAATGTAAAAGGTAAATTTATACAGAGTCAGTAGTTTTCATAAAAGATAATTTGACTGAGGATGTAAAATTAACGTTTCTTTTTTCAGAGGGAAATATTGAATTTTCTGAGGGCAAACAAACAGGTTGGCATTTTTTTTTTTCTCAGACGCCTCTGTACAATATAAATTATAATATACAATTTAAATTACAGGTTTAAAGATATAACTTGTTTTAAAATGTTTGTTTCCAAGGCTGTGTGCTGACTGCGGGGTTTGGTTTGGCGACTGTAATTCTGTTCTGTGTCCTGATCTTCATTATACTGAAGCACAGAAAAGTTAACACAGGTTAATTATTTCTCCTGTCATAATTATAATAATAATAATAATAATAATAATAATAATAATAATAATGGTGTTGTGTTGCATTAGGTGCTGCAGCAGAAGATACTGAGGTAAGTTGAAGTAATTTATAATGATTATACTGATCTACTCTAACAAAATTGTTTTTTTTTTTTATTTCTGCTGATGAGAAAATTTTAACCACTCCGTGAAAAATTATTTTTATTTAAAGACAAATGACAAATAAAATTCAAAAAATAAATAAGCTTTCACTGTCTTGAATACTTTTCGTGCTATTAATAATGAAATATAACAATAAAGCTTGTAGTTTTTAAGCAGCTCATTAAACTTAGTTCAGAAATACAGTACACTGCATCCATACGGGTTTCAGTTGTTTCTTCTTATTTGTAGTTTAATTCTGACTTCTTTAAGTAAGGTCTGGAAGTTAAAACCTTTTTTCCCCCAAGATGAATTGAAGTCTTACACTTCTTCAAAACTGATGTTTTTATGTGTATCTGAAGTGTTTTATCAATAATACGTAAATATGAGTAAAAATATAGTTTTCTTAATAATACATCTAACGGAATGAATTGACTTTTTGTTTAATACAAATGTATTAATTATTTAAAGATTTTGTTATCACCTTGAACAGTAGATTTATTTTTTTTAATACCTCCTTTAACAAGATTCAGTCGTTATTATGTTAGTGTTATTTATAAACTGCTTGGTTTTAATTATTGAGGTCTGCATTACAGTAAATGCTTCAATTCAGGTGACCAAACCGACCTGATGAATACAGAAGAATGAAAGCACACAAATAAAAGAAAAAAATCCTCAAGGTTCTCAGATAAACAAGAGCTTCATGTCCTTTTAATCCTTTAATACTCCAGCTCAATAAAAAATCTAGAAAATATGTTGTTTTTTAAGATCCCAATGATGTAATGATCTAGGATTTATGTTAGCTATGTTATTTACCTAATTTATATATTATTTATTATTAATATTTTATTTCTTCTGTGTACCTTCTTGTCTCTGCAGGCAGATAAGTCTGACTTGGTACATTACGCTGCACAACAAATTTCTAAAATGAAAACAACACGCCAAAAAGGACACGATGGGAACGTGTATATACATGTTACATATTCTTCACTTGCCCAAAGTAATGTGTGTTCATAATCTTTTATACCATTTACTGTTTACAGAAGTTTCTGGTTATCTCTAGTTGGAAGAATTATATCTTTATTAATAATATAATATAATATAATATAATATAATATAATATAATATAATATAATATAATATAATATAATATTACTTTAGAATTTTTCACAATTTGTACACTAAACTTCCTGTCAGGTTTTATAGAGGATTTAAATATAAAAACTATTCTTTATATTAAACAATACTAATACTGTGTGTAAAACAATTATCTTCATGCCATGTAGAATTCATCCAGCTGTCTTGTCATGTACAGTATGTAGAAGAATTACATTATTAATCAAAAGTTTGTACACCCCTCCTAACTCCATGGTGTTTCCTGATTTGTATTTTTTTCTACACAGTAAAACAATGCTGAAGGTGTCTAAAATATAAGTTTTGGTCTTGGACAGTTTCATCATGGAGCTTGATGTTTTTTTTTTACAAATGCACTTGACAATACTGTTCTTGTAAGAACTGTTCCAGAAAGGCTGACCTTAACCCTTAGGGGTTAACGGAATTGCCGACGATGCCAATCACTTTTTTTTTCTCTTTGCAAGTGTTTTTGCAAATGCAATTATATTGTAGCAACCCAGAAAAAATATTTACACAAACAGTAGATGCTTTTCTTTTCAAAAAGTTTAGTGCCAAATAAATGTTAAAAAATAATACCTGACAATACATCAAAACGGTTCTTGACAGTTTATTGCTTTATTTATGACCTTTAGTTTGATAAAAAGGCGGGAGGGGTAACGGTACATCCATTTATTTCTTTCATTTTTGTTTGTATTTATTCCTTTATTTGTTGTAAGGATTTGTTCAGTGTGTTTTTATTTGCAGAAAAAATGGTCCCTATGATACGACTAAAACGTCTAAGAAAAGAATAATAAATGAGACAAACGCGAGGTCTGTGGGTAAACGGTTTTACCGCGTGAGCTTGTCTGATGTTAAACGCGTGTAGCGCATGAACAGCGAGGTCTCGTCTGGTGCGGAATGCGCGCGGAGTTTGTTGAAAGAGGAATCAAACGGGTTTTCTCTCGGGTCTTGTGATTGGCCCGTTGTGATTGGCAGGATCCGCACGTGACGAAACCCCGCCTCCGCCTCTTCTGCTTAGTCGCAAAAGGCGTTCATTTCAACTTTAGTGTTCATCTAAATCTGTTGTTTATCCACATTTTTAGATAGGACTGTACCTATTTTTTTTTAAACTCTCTAACACTATAGCTGAGTTGACCGTGTGTGTAGTGATTAGTAATAATGGAAGAAACAAAAGTTGATCCGTGAATTATCACTGCACTTATTGCCATGATCATTTTGTCAGGAATGGCATGATGAACTGATCCAACAGATCGGTTAAGAGTCTAGCTGGTTTTACATATGCTTACATTTACATTTACATTTAGTCATTTGTCAGACGCTCTTATCCAGAGCGACTTACTACACATCTGAGCAGTTGAGGGTTAAGGGCCTTGCTCAAGGGCCCAACAGTGGCAACTTGGTGGTTGTGGGGTTTGAACCAGGGATCTTCCGAACCGTAGTCCAATGCCTTAACCACTGAGCTACCCCTGACCCATATATATATATGCTTATATATACGAGGACCATGTGTTAAACCTGGTACTTTAGTTTTCTTGAAAAAATAAATAAATGTGTTTTCTGGTTGTAATAGCAGCGTTGTAATGGCATAGGGGTGTTAGTTATCATCCATTATCGAATTAGGATGGAATAAAAGTTTAACCAGATATTGTTTTCATGGGGAGATGGGACTAATGTTTAATAGCATTGTTTAGAAAATGTTTACGCCAAGTGTGTGTGTGTGTGTGTGTGTGCGCGCGCGCGCATATGTGTTGATGTCCACGCATGGGGTTGCATTAATATCTAGGAAGGGACAGGAATACCTTACAGTTTTAATTTGATGTTTCACTAGACCCTAACATAAAAGTTGAATTAGCTCTCAATGCTCTCAAATTAACCGCTAGTGTGAGTTACACAAAGTATTTTCTTCAAAATCTTAACAAAAACTGATCTGAAGTGAACAGATCAGTAAATGTTCTTTAGTTGTTCTTGATGTTTAGTCTTGTTTTTCTTTTCTTTTTTTTTTCTGTCACTAAACCTTCACGCTTCGGTTAGCTGCCATTGCTAGGTGTAAATATAATGTAGTTTTATAAACTTTTCAGAAAACTTACAAAAACATCTGAGGTGAAAGTTGTTGTTCTTAATTTTTTTTTTCTAGGTTTTGCCTTCCATTACAATATTTCTTCACTTAAGTTAAAAGTAGTTAGACTGGAATTTTAAATTATTTTTGTGAAGAATCTAACTGCCAGAGAATATCCCTAGGGAGAATATCCCTAGAGGGCGCCGTGCGCCAAGAGACTCCTTTTTGTGTTCTTTTGTGTTTTGATTATTGTTGAATCTCCCAGAATGCACATCGGTCAGGTGATGGGAGGTTCAGCCATGGATTGCAACCCCCCCCATTAATCGCTATCAAAAATTATATTAGAACATAAATTCATAGGTTAACAGTTTACAAATTACATAAGACAATAAAATAAAATAAGCAATATGAAAATATATATGTTGTATATGAAAAAAATAGAAATATTAATATTTGTTTCAAGTACACGTATACTTTTATATTGTTTATTTTATAATAACATTAGTTTTGTCTAATTTTTCATTATGAAAAATATTTATTTTAATTATATATAAACATTTATTTGCATATTTATGACAAACCCCTGAAAAATAAATGTGTTACAAAATAAACATTATACAAGAATTTGTATTAATGGTCTTGACGGCTGTCTCGTGCCTAGGGTTTATTATAATAGTAATATCATATTTGATAAAAAACCTATGAATTTATGTACACACACACATGTATACATATAGGCTACTGTATGTATGTTTAAATACAACCATCTATATATGTGCAAGATACTTTTCTTTTCTCCAGTCAGTCAGTCCGCGTCAGTCGTGCTCTTTAACCAATCAGATGTGACCTCGCCATTTCAACCCATCATAACCCGCCAGGAGCGCAGGCTAAATCCTGTTTACATGAAATAAACCTGCTTTCGAGCAGGTTTAAGCTTACGGACCTGTTGCTATGACAGCAAATGCGAGAAGCGCATCGAAGAACGAAACAATCCAAGATCAGGACAAATCCACAACAATCAAATCCAGCTAACTGAGTTAGCAACGGACCCCTGTTCTGTTTAGCTCGTTTTGTTTAGCTTCTGTTTTGTAAAGTTTATGGGTGATAAAAGTAACCTGTGTTTCCTGCGTAAAGCTCTTAGATCTTAGTTACTGTTTTTATAAGTTTGTACTGTAGTATTACTACTGTTTTTGGTTTTCTTCCTAGTTTCTTAGTTTATGCCTCCTTAGTTCCAAAGTGAGAGTTTGTGTTCATGTTCTGTTTTCTTTATTAAAGACTTTAAAGCACTCACCTCTGATATCATGCCTCATCTAAAGCCCGCACACAGCACACGTAACACCAACAACATACTGTATCTGAGTAAGAAGTTGATACTGTTGAAGAATTGACTTGTTTCCTCTGTCATTAAACTTACACTGAGGAAATGTCTTTTAGGTCCTTTTAGTAAATGTTAGGAGCAATAATTTTATTTAAGTGTGACCTGCTTCATGAGTGAGTCCTACTACACACCGATTTACTGAGTACAGTATGGGCAGAAATGCTCTACGCAGAGGGTCTTCTGGATTCTCAAAATGAATATTAAAAATCTCCAGCAATTAACAATTTGTCTACAGAAATTAGGAGGTTTGAGAGGAAATCTGCAGATTCACAAAGAAATTTAAAGTACATGTAAATAATGATTATTGGGATTGACTGAGCTGACTTCATATTTGTAGCTACACTTATCTTACTATAGAGAACTGTAAATGCATTAAATTTAAATCCGTGTTTTTGTATAATAGACAGATTATCATAACTGTGACGACTCGTCCTCTACCAGTTAGCCGAGGCTGGTGTATGTAGCTGTATCCAGGAGGACTAGCTTCATTTAGAGCTACATACTCGTCCTGTTTAATCCAGGTTTCTGTTAAACAGAGTATATCAAACTCCTGATCTGTGATAATTTCATTAACAATAACTGCTTTAGATGCGAAAGATCTAATATTTAACAGTCCTAGCTTCAGATCAGAGGTGCATTCAGTATGATCCAAGTTTGTGGTATCTATGTTAATTAAATTACTAAAACAGACTTTCTAAATCTTTCTACATTTTTGCTTAACTCGGGGAACAGACACAGTCTCAATACAGTGAACCCTGGGTGACGACTCTATGCAGCTAGCCGACGGTTGGTTTAGCCTGTCTGTCTGCTCCCTGGCCTGGGCTCTGGATTGTCACCGATTAACTTAAAGGAAGTGAAAGCAGCACTTCCCGAGTGGGATGGACACCGTCCCGCCCTAACAGGCCAGTTTTCCCCTCAAAGGTCTGCCAGTTATCTATAAAGCCCAAGTTATTTTCGGCGCACCACCTGGACATTCAGCGGTTCAGCGATCATAACCTGCTGTAGGCTATGTCGCCACGTCTCATTGGGATGGGACCAGAGCATATTACTTCATCGAACATCGCCTTCGCCAGTTTAAACACCTCTGAAAAGTTATTCTTGCCAACCTCTGACTGACGAAGGCGTATATAATTAGCTCCAGCATGTACCACTATCTTAGAGAACCTATGCTGTCCTGGAGCCCTAAGATTACCTGCTATGTCAGTGCTCTGGCTCCCGGGATAACCCTAACTACTGTACTGCCGCTGGCGCCTGGCTAATTTCACGTGCATAATTAACCAAAATAAAAGCTAAAATATACAGTATATTTAAGTGTGTGGCTTTTTATTGCTGGGGAGTATATAAGAAATAGGGATAGCACTGAATCACAAAGACTGAACCAGTTTACAAAAGATATGGTTTCACAACCATGTTATAAGACTTAAAACATGATCTTAAACAGCACTAGTGATCCATATTGCCCAAGAAAGGTGGTGAGATTTTAAATCTATTTCTGGTTAAAATGATGCTTCATGTGGAGCAGGAGCTTTCTATTCAGGTCCATTTTTGTGGAGAATTAATTGATTTGTTGTTTGCTCTTTCAGCTGATCCTGTCATTGCCACACAACCCTTACATCTTATTCACGATCATAATGAACTACAGTAATTGCAATGCACACATGAACAAAGTACAGACGTTATTCAGTATATTAAATCACTTTTACCTGCAGATGTCTGAAGAAAACTACTCATGAAGAAGAACAGGACTTTAATAAGGACAGAACTGAGTTTCACCAGAGTTACTCTCTATGTGTTTGTGTTAGGAATATTTTTATTTTTTTTAATTCCAGTTTTATTAAACACACACACACACACACACACACACACACACACAAAAAAAAAACAGGAACAGAAACTGCTCTGATCCACAGATGGATCATAAAAAAAAAAATTTCAATCTTGACGGCTTTATGTTTTTCCCACAACTATCATCAAATCTAACGTTATTTTACTTAGTAAAATGATATTTTACTTAGTAAAATTATGTTTTACTGCACTGAAATGTATATGAACAGAGAATAAAATCATACGAGGAGGTCCAACTGTAACTACAACAAGGAATTTTAATGGCTTCACCCCTCCAAGGAGGTACTGTAAATGCTTCGGTGACCTGTATTTAAGGAGGTGTGTACTGTACCTACATGATCACTCGGTCTTGAAGGTGAGACAGAACCAACTTTTCTTATGGGATCACAATGAGGTCCATAGAAAACAGGACTCAGGTAGGATGCCCTCCTCTGCTGTTTCATGTCATGGTGAATCAACCCTGATGTTTTTTGACCCCAGATAGTATGGGATGGTAAAGTTTTACTCACCTAACCTTGTGAAGAATAAGGCCCACTAGTACTTGGCTGTCCTGAAATAGTTAAGATTTCTGTGATCAGTGCAAGCAATTAGTGGATGTTCGGTGCTTCCATGCCATGCAGTGTCACTGCTCCTCTACATCCTCCCAGTTGGTGTTTTTTTTTTTTTTTTTTTTTTTTTAATGAAGTAAGCAACTGGAATGAGACGTTTCTTGAAACCTCTGTAAAAAACTGTCCAACCACCAAGTCCCAGGGATTCTCTATTGATTGACTGGGCAGTCATGCGGTTATATTGTAGGCATTTAGTTCTGTTTTTTAGCAGATATGTAAGAGGAGAAGAAATTGATTAAGCAGAGGTAAAAATGTGCAAATCTCAAAAAGCGCTATAGCTCAGTGATGGCATGATAGGACTGCTTAGACCTGACAAATGTGTGTGGGGGAATCAGGGGAGTAAACCAGGATGACAACAATGAGATGTCCCTCAGTGTATTAGGTGCTAAATAAATACATGTAAATAAATAAATAAATACATAAATAACTACATGTTAAAACTCAATAGCACAAAAAAGAGTGGAGTTCATTGCGGGTTTAAACTATTTTTTGGTCAGTTTTGGAGCTTTTTGTTTCTCTGAACTTTAGAGTTTTTTTTTCTTTGAGCCGACCTGAACAAACCACAAGCCACCGCTTTAAACTCAGACAGGCTCCATTTCTGAGAAGTTATGCAGTGTATACTTTCTAACCACAAAGCTTCCATTTTACACAACCACTACTGCTGCATCAAAACGACATAGATGCTTTTTTACACCAGGAAACTAAACCTGAAAAGTGTTTAGCATTTGCAGAACTTTGCATAATAGTGAAACACTCATTACCACATGGCCGCCAACTTTTTGTTTTTCCTTTTTCACCTAAAACCACAAAATATGTTCCCCTTCATTTAACTTTGCATCATTTCGATCAGTGACTATTTACAGTAATTACATTATTCATAAATGTTGATTTCACTATAATTTATCCTTAGAGTATTGCACATTATTTTAATGCAATTACTGCACATCACTGACCTGCAGCACACGATTTTGTTAGTGTAAACACATTTTAATAAGATGCAGTGCAAAACTTGTGCCATTTTGCAACCAGTATAACAAAATCTAGGTTGCTACAAAGTAGGTTAACCCAAGTAGAACATCTATTTGTTTTTTTTAAACAAAACCATTAAATATGGATAGTTCACGATTGACATCACACTTTTCTATACATCGCTCACACAGCACCACGGCACAGAGAGACACTCATTATTTAGTTCTACAGATTTCCTTTAAACACTAACAGAAACCATATGTGTGTTTCTCACCTGACACAGAACAGCAAAAGACGGCTTCACCTTCGTGCTTTTTTTTTTTTTTTTTATCTTGTTACGGGTAAGTGTGCAAGTTTTAAATTTATTTCTTCATTAATTTAACACATTCTTAGTCTGGATATTCACCATATTACAGTGCGCCCAACAAAACCTTACAGGACAAAATATTGTTAACATGAAAATAAAATGTGCAATTATAAATTATTGTTTATTAATTATTTATATACACACTACATGGCTGAGACCAAATTTTTAAAAATTGTCTGATCACAGTCGATGCCAGTAGGCAAATACTACCTTGGATGAACATCAAATTAAGTTTTTTACAAAAATGAAGCCAAAAAGAAAAAGAAAAACAATTGTAGGCAATAATACGTAACCCCAATTATTTAATAGCTTGTAGCTCCACCTTTACCAGCAATAACATGAAGTAATAGTTTTTACAACATGGCCATTCTAAAACCTTGATTCTTTTATTTTTTAGCCATTCTGATGTAGATCTACTGATGTGCTTCAGATTATTGTCCTGTTCCATTACTAAATTTCTACCCATGTTAGCTGTCAGACAGATGGCCTCACATTAGCTTAGAATACTCAGTATTCAGAGGAGTTCATGTTAAACTTATTGACTACAAGGTGTCCAGGTCCTGCGTCTGCAAAAACAAGACCAATTGTCACCCCTCCACACTCATTAAGGCCAAACCACTCCATTTTTGTCTTATTTATCCATAGGAAAAGTCTCTGCGTCTAATTGTGTGGTCATGGACTTCGGCATTGCTGAAATTTTGACATTTGTCATGTTTTTTTGTCTTCAATAAAATTGAAACAAAAATCACTAAGAACTGCTGCGTAATCAGGTTTTTGCATGATGTTGTGCTTAGCACATATGATTATATAAAACCAAATATAAATATATTTTACCCAAATGATTGCCTACAAAACCACTTACAGTAAAGAGTAACTCTGGTTAAACTCTACAGGAATGGAGCTCAGTTCTATCCTCAAAATATTCCTGTTCTTCTTTATGAGTGTTTTTCTTCAGAAATTTGCAGGTAGGAGTTATTTAATATATTGAATAATGTCTGTTTGTTGTTCATGTGTACATTATATAAGTAGTGACACACTTCAGGTCATGGTGTTAATCCACTGTGAGAAGGGTGTGATGAAGCAGATTTACTGTTCCACATTGAAGTGGATTCTTTTTCTCTTGCATCATTACCTAAAGTCTGAGTTATAACAAAGACATTGTCATGTACTGTATGTCTGTGTGTTTATCTCACTGTGTGTGCATGTGTGGTGTGTGTGAGGGCAGGTGTTTGGTTGTGAATGGTGAATGAGAGACTCACTGTTTTATGTCTATTAGTTAGTAGTAGTGCAGAATCGTTTTTCTCTTCTGTTTGGTGTGACTGTGGCCAAAATGGCACCATTATTATTACTCATGGTGTGTTTTCTATAGCTATTATATATTATATTGTAATTTATTACTATTTTAGAGGACCAGCATGCATAAAACGAATTATAAACACCTTAGCCAACACGGCCTTTATCTTGAGCAATGTGGACCGCAGTGGCGTGGGCCTGATGTCATTTAAAAGCTTCTATAGCCTGTAATGCACATGTGCTTTGATCTTGTGTTATTTTCACCAATCAGCCATAACATTATAATTACCTAATATTTTTGTCATTATTATTCTAAGGCTAATTATTGGTGTTGCTCTAACCCAGTGACACCCATTACAATTTGGTCCGTGTCAAAGTCACCAAAATCCGAACATTTTCCCATTTTTTTTCTCTTACCATTTTCTCTTTTTCTTCATTCCAATATATGCACTGCTGTAACTCAACTGAAATGGTTGAGTTGCTTGCTGAAATGGTTAATGCTGGTTTCTATAAAAAGGTGTCAGAACACGAGGTCATTGCTGTTGCAAATGGTAGGACCTACCCATTAATAAGCTGTTATGTTATGACTGACTGTTGTATGTTTTATGTTCTCTCCGTGGTTGGTGGGTTTCCTCTGGGTACTCCAGTTTTCTCCCACAGTCCAAAGACATGCCTTTTGGGCTAAACGGTGTTCCCAAATTGCCCATGTGTGAATGCATGTGTGAAAATTAACCGGAGGTCCTCCCACGATTTCATGGTAAAAAATGGTAATAAATGCACCATAGGCCTCCACAGTACCTAGTTGGACTAGAAAGGTTCTATAATCGATGCTATATATTTTTATCATATCTTAAATGGAATGAAAGGATTTCTTTCTCTGCACTCTTTATTTATTCAGAATCTAAATATCCATGTTAATTTCTGTAAAACTGTATACTGTATTATTATCTGTGACTATTGTCTGAACAGTTGTGCAAATAATTCTTCTTCTTCTTCTTCTTCTTCTTTGTCTTTCGGCTGTTCCCTTTCAGGGGTCGCCACAGCGAATCATCTGCCTCCATCTAACCCTATCCTCTGCATCCTCTTCTCTCACACCAACTAACTTTATGTCCTCTCTCACCGCATCCATAAATCTCCTCTTTGGTCTTCCTCTAGACCTCCTGCCTGGCAGTTCCAACCTCAGCATCCTTCTACCGATATATTTACAATCTCTCCTCTGAACATGTCCAAACCACCTCAATCTGGCCTCTCTGACTTTATCTCCAAAACATCTAACATGGGTTGTCCCTCTGATAAACTCATTCTTAATCCTATCCATCCTTGTTACTCCCAAGGAGAACCTAAACATCTTCAGCTCTGCTACCTCCAACTCTGCCTCCTGTCTTTTCTTCAGCGCCACTGTCTCTAAGCCGTAGAGCATCGCTGGTCTCACCACTGTCCTGTACACCTTTCCTTTCATTCTCGCTGAAACTCTTTTATCGCACAACACACCTGACACTTTTCTCCACCCATTCCAACCTGCCTGTACCCGCCTCTTCACCTCCTTTCCAGACTCTCCGTTGCTCTGGACCGTTGACCCTAAGTACTTAAAATCCTGCACCTTCTTTACCTCTGCTCCCTGTAGCCTCACCAATCCTCCTGGGTCCCTCTCATTCACACACATGTATTCCGTCTTGCTGCGGCTAACCTTCATTCCTCTGCTTTCCAGAGCATACCTCCACCTCTCCAAATTTTCCTCCACCTGTTCCCTGCTCTCGCTACAGAGCACAATGTCATCTGCAAACAAAGTTGTGCAAATAATTGAGTTATTAAATTAAATTAATAAGCAAATATCTAAATAATGAACAGTTCAGCTACTATAGCAGTTAATAATCAGGATTTGTAGCTTAAAATGCAGAGGGATTTTAACATTATTGATTCACTGAATTTACATCATTTTACAGACACACACTCTTTGCAGTGCCTCTACACTGGCATAACACCAGGAATAAATCTCCCAGAGTTCACTGCTGTGGGTCTAGTGGATGGGGAGCAGGTTGTGTACTATGACAGCAACACCAGGAAGACGATCCTGAAGACAGAGTGGCTCAAGAAAGTAAATGCTCATTATCCATATTACTGGAACAGACAGACACAACAAATGCTGAGTCACCAAGAGGATCTGAAAACACTCTTGGCCACAGTAATTCTACTCTATAATCGGACTAAAGGTAAATGTAAACACATTTGGAGCTTCTACAGGTGCATGTCAGTAATGCTTCAGTGTTAACAGCAGACGTCTTTGGATTAATTAGATAAAGTAAAGTTTAATATTATCTTAATTTTATAAGTATCACCTAATGACCTGTTAAGGAGTCTTGTATTTAAAAGATCTTTAACAGACGGCATAAGGGTGAACCCACCTGTATTCTGAGAGTACTGTACTGTATGACTGCAAGATTGGGATTGTTATGACTCCTCGTAGACAAGTCTAACATCGCAAAATCGTTTTTATTCTGGTCCCACCAGGGTCCTTTTCAGATCTTCATTCTGCAGTATCTATACTACTTTCCTACGCTGACTGTCAAACACCTGCAGTTCATTCAGAAATTTTAGCCAAAGCACATAGACAATGTGAGACAATGGTTATTCTGTGACTGTGAACAAGTGTATTTGAGGAGAACTGATGAGTTTTCAGCAGATGTATGATAAGATTGCAGTGAGAACAAGGAATATCTGTCTATTTAGTGGATTTGCAAACAGTGAGAATGAGGAGCACTCGTACGTGGAGAAGCAAGAGGTTCTCAATAAGGCACCAGCAACTAAAAGGAGAGCTTGGTGAGACTATCACAAGTCAGGCAGAAAAGACCAAACCCTGGTGCCACAGAGGTGTATTTATAGGGAGACTTTTTTTCTCATGAATAGTCTACAGAAAGAATTGACATGTTTAATAATTGTGTAACTTTTTAGAAGAGAGCCCTATGAGAGTCCAGGAGGTCCAAGGAATCTCCACAATATGGCAATTTTCTCACCAAAATTGTTCCCCATGAGATTTCTTGTCAGACTTTTCTTGTCTGCCCACGGATTTTCTCGTATTTGCTCAATCAGATCACTTGATTTTTTAACCCATAGCCTGCTCATCGATTAAAGAGATTCTGTCCATTGTTCATGAGTTTGGCTGCTTCATTAAATTCTTATCCTTGCCTTGAGTAGTAATGGGTCTTAAACAACATATACAGTGCTTTGCAAAATCATTCACCCCTTGAACTTTTCCACATTTTATCAGGCTACAATCAAAGTGGAAAGAAAAATTATAAATGTTTTTTTTTTTTTTTTTTTTTTTACAAATAAAAATCTAAAAGTGTGGCATGCATTTGTATTCAGCCCCCTTTACTCTGATTCCCCTAACAAAAATCCAGTGGAACCAATTGCCTTCAGAAGTCACCTCATTCGTAAATAGAGTCCAGCTGTGTGTACTGTAAATACAGCTGTGAAGCCCTCGGAGGTTTGTTAGAGAAATACTGAACAAACAGCATCATGAAGCCCAAGGAACACAGCAGACATGTCAGTAGTATCTATGTCTTTAGACTGTAACCCCTTGGGTGTTCCTCTTTACTCTCACAGATAAAGCCAGCTAAATGACCATCTGCGCCTGTTTTATCTCAATTCATTATTCACCTTACAAATAGAGTATGTAAACTTTATCTTTGGGTTGACTAAGCACTTCCTGACAGATGTCGACAGTAATTTCTAAATGAGGAGAGTGACTCTGATCCAAGTCTTTAACACTAGACAGACTCTGTCTTCTGTGATTATATTATACATAGCTTACTTCATCATACACCAATGCACTGTTGCTTTCTGGGTTATGATTGGCAAGAAAGCATCGATTAATTTTCCATACCAGCCGCAACGACAGTCATGCAACTACAAATCAAGTTAATATTAATATATCACAATATAATATTAATATTATTGTTTTATAATGTTATTATTATTTTTTTAAGTAACAGCTCAATCATACGGCCTGCACAGTAAACAGTCCAAACTGGTATCATGGTAACATGATAAACTTTGTTTTTCTTATTTAAGTAATAATAATAGCTGAGAAAAAGAACTAACTTATTTTTATGACATGTTGTTGTGAGTGTCAAATAAATTGTGGTGGTATAAAAGAAATAACACACTGTGAGGTACTGGTGGTTAACATTAACTTTGTTTTATTAGATTAGATTAGATTAGATTAGATTAGATTAGATCAGATTAGATTCAACTTTATTGCCATTACACATGTACATGTACAAGGCAACGAAATGCAGTTTAGGTCTAACCAGAAGTGCAATAAGCAGAAAGTGCATGATAAAGGTATAAGATGCAAGTGCACTTAAAAGAACACTTATGATGATACTGTTCTATAACGGCACTTCACAGAGTGTGCTCTTCCTTACATATACAATTCCATTAGAGTTCAGAAGGGTACAGTCTGCAGGATCTGATGTCAGCTAACTGTGATCTTCATGCAGGACGAAATGAGTTCATTTAGAAATAACCAACAAAATCAGTGTGTATGTTTGTATGTGTGTGTGATTGTGTGTTTGTGCAGAAGTTCATACACTGCAGTGGATGTATGGCTGTGAGCTGGATGATGACGGCACCATTAGAGTATACATGCAGTATGGTTATGATGGAGAGGATTTCGTTGCTCTGGATCTGAGAACTGAAACCTGGATTGCAGCCAGATATCACCGTGTGATCAGCACAGCCAACTGGGTGTCTACAGCAGGTCATGCTACATATTGGAAGAGCTACCTGGAGCATGACTGTATAGACCAGTTACAGCTGTTTCTGTCTTTTGGCAAAGAAACTCTGGAGAGGAAAGGTAAAGCCGATCTTTAAGGCCATTCTTCACTTTGATACATCACACACATAACGTAGTATGAATAAATGTGCCATATAAATATTGCACTCTTTTAAAATTAGCCTTCACCTTTAGCACTTTAACTCCTCTACATCAAACAGTTTTGGTCTCCTGGTGTTATATATACACTGTACAGTATATTGTAACTGGTTTGATGCACAGATGGCACCACAATCATGGATACAAGATGAGGTTTTATGGAAAAGGAGTAATTTTATTTAGGAAATAGGAAAAGGAAAGTATTAAAGGAGGGAGGAAGGGAACATGGGATGGAAAAGTATGTACGTGCTCCGCCCTTTGATCGCCATGACAGAGGACATCCACGACCTCACTGCCGGAGCTTTCGCAGCTTGTTCACTCTTACACAGAGCTCATTTCTCATTTCGTGGCCCTGCCTCCGAGGAAGAGAATGCTTACATTAACATTTGCTTACATTTGGGCATTTGGCAGACGGACTTACATTTTTATCTCATTACACATCTGAGCAGTTGAGGGTTAAGGGCCTTACTCAAGGGCCAACAGTGTCAACTTGGTGGTTGTGGGGTTTGAACCTGGGATCTTCCGAACCGTAGTCCAATGCCTTAACCACTGAGCTACCCCTGGCCCCAAAAATGCTGCTAGAGGCACACGTCACAGCCCCTGTTCCCAGCCGGGGAAAGCCGGCCTGCCACAGGATGTCACTGAAGACTCCCGTCTGAGGCCGGCCCACAGGACACCTGGGAGGGGGCGGTCCAGCCATCCACTGACAGGAGAGTCAGCGCGAGTGACCGACACAGGAGCTGGTGCCCATGCGGGTCCACGCTGCCACTCTGCCCGCCACCACCGCTCACCAGCCTGTGCCTGACCTGCACATGCACACCTTTTCCTTTCCTTTTTCCCCTTTCTCCCTTATTTAACCCTTTACTTTCCTATTATATATATATATATATATATATATATATATATATATATATATATATAGTATAATATATATAATCAGTGTAATCAGAGTAATCTGTTTGACCAGATGCACTTTTAACAAGTCAGTATGGATAGGCAATGGGCTCCGACATGGCAATAAAGTGTATGAGGTTGTGGTTTATTGATAATTATTTCCATATATAAATAAGCTAAATGTTTGACTATATTGTGGTAGTTACAGTTTGACACACATCTAAATAAATCTGTGAGTCTTGAAATATTAATATCTGTGACTCTGCAGTTCGTCCCGAGGGGTCAGTGTTCCAGAAACACTTGTCTCCTTCTCCAGAGGTGGTGTGTCACACTACAGGTTTCTTCCCCAAACCAATAAATATCACCTGGCAGAAGGACGGAGAGGACGTGCATGAGGATGTGGAGCTCAGAGAGACGTTACCCAACCAGGATGGAAGCTTCCAGAAGAGAAGCATCCTGAAAGTCCCAGCTGAGGAGCTCCAGAACTACACCTGCGTGGTTCAGCACAGCAGCTTGAAGAAGGAGTTAGTGCTTAGTATTCTTGAGCAGAAAGGTCTGAGAAATACTTTTCTATAAAACTATATATTTAAAGTGTAAATGCTGACTTACTGATACAGCAGATAAAAAAGGCTTAATGTAAAGATTTTAATAAATTGTAAAGTATCAGCTAAAGTGATTATTAATATCTGGTCAAAAGCCCCTAGACCCCTTAAAATCATTCCCATAAAGGTTTTTTTTAAACATTAATATAGTGTCCGTCCTCTGTTTTGCTGCTGTAAGAGCATGATACTTTAGAAGTCGGAGTACCCTGCTAGTACGATGTCGTCAAATCAAGGTGGCTGTGCTGCAAGCATGATGTCATGCAAACCTGTCAGTGGTGCCACCATGATGTTCTCAAACTTACTGTAGGATGCATTGCAGGAACTAGGTTGCTTAAACCTTGTGTCAGAGTGAACATGACATCCATAAAGCCAGCTAGTGGAAGAAGCACACGACTCTCACACCCAGCTGGTGGAAACAGCAGTACATCCTCAGCAACAGAGCCAGCTGAATGCCACTCAGTGTTACATGGTGCAGGTTGGAGAGCCGCACCACAAGATAGCATTTATTAGAACCATAAAGCAGGGCTTCTGAGGGGGTCAGTAAAATAGGAGGTAGTGAGAGTGCTTATGACACGCACAGGACCACCTTCTCATTTTAAGATTATTAATGGGAAATTAAAAGGAGAAATGGAAGAAAACTGATACAGTAACACAAAGTAATCAGAGCTCCAACATCTGCTCGAGACCGAACAGAGCTCTAGAAAATGTAAATAAACTTCTGATCTTCTCGGGGCGTTCACCGTGGATTTATGGGAGAGAGTTTTTAGACTCACTATTACTTAATTAGGAGCGCATGCTAAACTAATGCGCGTCTCTTTCTCTCTCTCGCTGCGTGCTTTCTTTTCTAAGTTTTCTTTTTGCTTTTCTTTTTCTTTGTCTTTGGCCTGGATACCTTACCGGTGCTACCTAAATGATCGTACAAAGTGCTGAGGTATCAGGACCCTTAAACAAACAGGCCACCAGGTGTGGCGTGTCGTGACTGATTGCCTTACAACAGCGTTGCCTGGCAACCGCATGTATAAGTAACCGCGCCTCAGAACTCCAAAGGATAGCAGCCTGTGGAACTGCCCGTTCTGAACAATGCAGAGTATCTTTGCGCGGTTCTGCCCTGTGTGAGAACCCCGTCATTACACTCAGAGGCCCTTGCTCCTGGAGCTCCATGGAGTATGGTATGCAGGTGTTCCTCTTTTGGCACTTGGTACAAAGAAAGCCTACTTATGCTGGAAACATTTATGCTGTGTGTCTAATGGCTTAAAGCATATTACAAGCGCTGACTTTTTTTCCTGTGTGCTCCACATTGCTGTCAGCCATTTACTGGATTAAACCCAGAAAACTACAGTATTGCTATTCAGTATTACTACAGAATTACTACAGTATGTACATGTACTGTTCTATCTGTAAAAATGGCAAATAAAAAAAACGTTCAGTTCAGTTCAAATGGACAACTGTATGTAGGAATGTACAGGAAACCCTACATTTAGGCTGAGTGTTCATCACATTACAGATCTCACAATTTGTCTCTTTTACATGAAACATGTCTTTAATGTTTTCTCAAATTGCCAGTCCTTCTTGACGTCTTCTGGTTGGTCGCAGTGTTTGGTGCCATGATTGTGATTTTTCTCAGTGTTCTGATTATCAAGCACCAAAAAAGACACCGAGGTAAAGTATGTCTCCTATAATAATAATAATAATAATATTAATGATAATAATAGTGTTCTCTCTGTTTTGTAGGCATTGAGGCAGAAGATAATGAGGTAAATCTTAGATTACAAACTGGAAAGCCAGTAGATACAGTTTCCTCCAGATGTATTTATTAACCCAGTTTTAATTTCTTAACAAAAACTACAGGCTTGTTTTATAAATCTGGTGGAAGATTTTAAGTATAAATCTTATGTACAGTATATGAGTTTAGGCACCGGTTTTAGGATGTCAAGGAGGTCTGGGGTACAGTCAAAGACTATCTAAGACTATCTTAGATATTTATTGAGATAACCAGCGACACAGTGGTTCAGTGGATAGCACTGTTGTCTTGCACCTCCAAGGTCAGAAGGTCAAATCTCATCTCCAGTCTCTGTGTGAGTGGCGTTTGCATGTTCTGCCTGTGCTTGTTGAGTTTCCTCTGGATGTTCTGGTTTCCTCCCGCAGTTCAAAGACAGTGTACAGTAGGCTGATTGGCATTTCCAAATTGCTTATAGATTATGATTAAGTGTGTGATGTGTCGATGCCCAAACCCAGTCAAACAGACTGTATGACTACAAAAGGTCAATAATAAATATTGTATAAATGATTTGTGATTTACATGCAGTAATATAATATCTTATTACAAGCAGTTAAAGTTGATTTTCTTCTACTTCTACAGTTCTCTGAGAAGATGCTCAAGAGGATGTATGATGAACTGGAGTATTCATATGTTGTGTATTCTCCTGTCAGTAATGGAGCTGTGCCATTGTAATGTGTGTACATAATGATTTTGATGTTCTGTAATTATAACATATAACATGATATTTACAAAACATTAATCCATAGGATTATTGTATAATTCTTTCTGGATATTTTTTAAATGAATCACAATTTAATTTCTTCTCAATTATGTTTTTTTTCTTTTTTACTGTAAACTTCACATCAGGTCTCATTTTGCTATGTAGAAAATTCTAATAAAAGTGCAAGTTAAGAGAATCTTAAGAGAATTACAGATTTGTAAAGACTCTAGCAGAAAATCACTACTGAGGCAATTATGTGCCTAACAAAGCAAATATATTTTATTTGTCCTACTTGGGTGTGTTTAATAGCTTAATTAGTGCAGGTATAAGAGAGTTTCCACTAGTCATTTGGTCTTGTTTAGAAACTGTTTTTTTTTTTTTTTTTTGTGAACATATTTTATTCATTTATTTTTTTTATTTTAATGTGACCAGAACTAACTGCACTGGGCATTTGTCACCATCTAGTGGACTACTACAAATCTGTACTAAAACACCAAGGTTGGTGTTTTAACCATTTTCAGATTTAGAACTTTTACTTTTTTTCTCTTAGGCATTTGAAAATCAGCTCAGACACAAACCACAAGCCACTTTCTGAAAAACAGCCATTTGTCCATTCTGAGAACTTGTCCATTTTTTTTTCTACCACAAAAATGTACATCCCTTAATTGTGTCAAACTCACTTCTGTTGCATCAAAATGTCATAAAGTCTTCAATGTAAAGTTTGTTAGAAAGCAGAACCTAAGCAGAACCTTTATTCGCCATTAAAAAGAATTCAAATCGATCACATTTTTAGGTCAAATTAAAATCCTCCTTGTGTACAGTGTTTAGACTGGATCAGTGACCCAACTCTCTGTTTATCAAAATCTTCAGAAGTAAGGAAAATATACTATTACAGATCTGGACAAAAAATTAACAACTGTAACAGTTAAAGCAGCAAGTGGGACAATGTCTTTGCAATCAAAAAATCATGAATTCAGTCTATATTATATAGTTAGGTCAGTCCTGATGCTGCAGGAAATAAAACTTACTAGGAAAGGTTTATAAGCGAGCAAATAAACCACTAGAGCCATTATGCTTTTGTTTCTCATTGTGATGGATAAGTGTGAAGGATCTTATTTGCTGCTTTATTAAATAAAATCACATTTATTCTGAATATTCAATAAATTAGAGCTCTCACACTAAAACCTCACACTAAAAACCTTGTACTGTTAACACATACAGAAAATGTGTAATTAAACAATATTGTTTATCTATTAAACTTTCCACTAAAGCACTAATTACATTTCTGAGCATAATGATATCTAAAAGGTGAACATATTTAAAATATTTCAGAAAAATAATGAAATAAGAAAAGTTTTTTTTTTTCAAGAACAATTTGTTGTGTTTGTTTGTTTGAATAAAGTCCTATTAGGTAAGTTTTAAATATCTGTATACGCTTCAGGTGAAAATGAAACACTTCCCAAGAACACAGACACAACACAGGTTCTGTCATTATTTCATTCTTCTGTGCAGCAGCATCTCTGTGCATATAAACCAATTATATGGAACACTAACATCATTACCATTAAAACCACTTGTTTCTTCTTTAAACAAGACAGTGAGGTCACTGTACTTTACACGGCCTCCACAATCACCAGATCTCACTCCAATAGAGCACCTTCAGGATGTGGTGGAATGGGAGGTTCCCATCATTGATGTTCAGCTGACAAATCTGCTGCAACTGTGTGATCTGTGCTCTCATGTCAATATGGACCAAAGGGAATCTCTGGGGAATGTCTCCAACACCTTGTTGATCTCTGCCATGAAGAATTAAGGCAGATCTGAAGGCAAAAGTGGTCCATCTCATTTCTAGTAAGGTGCACCTAATGAAGTGGCTGGTGAGTGTATGTTTTTCTATCAGAAATTAGCTTTTGTGCTAATGTACTGTATAGTGCTTTTGTAACATTCTTCATTATTTGATTTATTTATAAACAAACTGTTTATTTCTATTTCTATTTCTTTAATTAACAGGGTTTTGCAGAGTAGCAGAAATGGTTACAAAAATTAGAGTTACAGTAAATGTACAAGGATTACACTTTGATTTTGGGCATTTTTAGACTAATATTACAATTGCAGAATGTGCTTTTCTATTGTCGTATAATTGCATGAATTTTGCATCAATATTAGACCAATCAGTTTAAAACTAGTGACTAGCAAATGCAACTGTCAAGATCTGGTCAAGTACAACTTATAAGTGTCATTTTTTACAGTAAATCATGTTAACACGAACATAGATAAAGGATTATCTACTGTACACAACACTGTCTGAGAAACCTGTTATTAACCCAGTTATTATGCTTTCCTCATGTATGAGCAGTTGAGGTTGATTATTTATTATTATTTTTTAAATTTATTTAAATTGTTAACATAATAAATCAATTTACTCTATTACTACACTTTACTGTACTGTATATGTACATATCCCAGCAAAGATTCTTGGTTCAAAATGTTGTGGTGACATTACGTTTTGAACCTTACAGAAGTTAACACCGTTGGTGTCAGGTTGTTTTTAAAAGTTATAATTACGTTGATGTATTGCTGTCAGTATAATACTCACAGTATTTATTCAAAGCAGCGAAAAGTGGAAAACAAAAAAAAAACACTTAATTGTCCCTAATTTTGCCATCACATGGAACAAGGTGGCTTAGTGGTTAGCACTGTCACCTTGCACCACTTGGGTCCGGAGTCGATTCCTACATCTGGTCTGTGTGCATGGAGTTTACAAGTTCTCTATTCCCTTCTCCATCTCTGGTGATCTATCCCTCTGTCAATACCTGGTGATCTCCCTGGACAACAATCAGCTCACTTCCTCAGTCTCTGCCCGCAATCTTGGGGTAACTCTGGACAATCAACTGTCTTTTTTCTCACACATTGCTAATCTTACTCGCTCTTGTCGATTTCTCCTTTACAACATCAAAAGAATCTGCCTATTTATTTCTACACAGGCTACTCAGGTGCTTGTTTAGTCCCTTGTTATTTTAAGACTCGACAACTGCAATTCACTCCTGGCAGGTTTGCCTCTGTCCACCATTTGTCCTCTGCAGCTGATCCAGAATGCAGCTGCACATCTCGTTTTACACCATCACCTTAATTCTCTGCTTCCTGCAGTGACTTCCTGTAGCTGTCCACATCAAATGTAAAACCCTGATGCTTGCCTACAAAGCTAAAAATGGCCCAGTACCCACTAACCTCTCAGATCTAGACCCACACCCCAAACCGCACCAGGGTGCCTCCGATCCTCCAGCCCTGCTCAGCTGGTCCTACCATCTCTTAGAGATCAAGGAAGACATACATCCAGACTGTTTTCTGATCTAGCACCTAAGTGGTGAAATGAACTTACTAAATTTCCGTACAGCTGAGTCCTTGGCAATCTTTAAACAACGACTCAAGACACATCTATTTAATTCAATTCAATTTTATTTGTATAGGCTTTTTAAATAAATGTACTGAACGTTACTGTACAATAAAAGTGATTTGATTTGATTTACAATAACAATAGTCACTGTCGCAACGTAGCTTTACACAATCAAAAGAAATAATAGAAATGTATAAAATGTGAATATGTATGAATCAAAAGGATATTGTGGCGTGGGTGGGGTTGGAGTAATAACCATCATGCTTTGCGGGAGGGACTGTTATGTGTTCACCGTGTTGGGGAAAGGTGTTTGGTTTAGTGGCTTCAGCCAGGGTATGTGTGATATGTGTGTTGTTGTTGTATGCTGCTGGTTCACCGGTGTGTAGTAAATAAAATACTCCCAGCCCTTTGCATTGGGCAGCAAAGAAAGCTCACTCGTCTCTCCACCATCCTTTCCGGCGTAAAAATGCTACAATTGGTGTCAGAAGTGGGATGGAGAGTCGCGAGTTAGAGCGCACCCCGGAGGAAATCCGGAGGATCAAAATAGGCCGCCGAGTAGCAGAGCAGCTGAGGAGGAAGAAGACCCTCCCTGATGGGGCCAGCGCGGGCAAAGAGCGGCGACCGGAGCGGAGCGTTCCAAGTTCCGGCATTGGACCTCGGAGAGGATTCCTCCAGTGACGCGGCGCCGGCACTGGAGCAAGCTACAGCTCCATGCCCCGTCCGCCAGCGAAGCGACCTACAGCTGCGCCTGCCGGCCTACAACGGCACCGGCGATCCCCACGCGTTCATCGCTCAAGTAGAGCTAGCCGCCAAATTCGCGGGCTGGTCCCCGGCAGAAACAGCCGTCCGGGTGGCCCTCTCGCGCGTTCCTTCGGGGAATCCGGCCGTACCGGCTTCGCGAGCACCTCCGGTTAGCGGCACCGGCGTCCCTGTCCGAGGCGCTGCGCCGAGCCCATCTTGGGTGAACACCGCGGCGAGAGAGCCGAGCGATCTTCGGTGGCTCGCGGCCGCTGGGTAGGTGAACCTAGCCGGGGACAGGGCTACCCGTCGCGGCTGGGCCTCGACCCAGCCTCCGAGTTTCCGCGACGACGCCGAGGCCAGGGACCGCCAGACTACCGCTGCAACGTTCTCCGGCCGGAGGACAGCGTACCCCAGCAGCCGTTAAACTAGCTTCGGGGGGCGCCGAGGGGAACCCGCCTCCCGCAGCCATCTTTGTTTCCCCAACTGCCGGATTTAACTTCCGGTCGGGACGTGTCGGAAATTGCGCGGGGGTCTACGTGGACTGTGGCTTGGACAACGTTTCGCTGCGGGCGCTCGTGGACACCGGCTCTACAGTTTCGCTGCTGCGTGGGGGATTGTTGGAGCGTGGAGAGCGCGGTCGTGTGCTGCCGGACCCGGCCGTGAACATTCGCACCGTGTCGGGGAGTTATTTGAGGATACGGGCCTGTCGCACAGTGCGAATACAAGTAGGTGCAATCATTCTTTTTCACCCATTCTTTGTGGCGGATATCGAGGATGATTGTATCTTGGGGTTGGACATTTTGGAAAGGTGGGGTGCGGTACTGAATCTCGCGGACGGGACTCTGCGTGGTAGTTTCGGCTTAGCTAGGTTGCTAGTGCCCAAAGCGCAGCCGGACGGGTTAGTAGCACGCACCAGGGGGCGGAACTTCCGGTGGACGCGCCATGTAAACATCCGGTAGCTGTCCGAGCGAGAATAATGGCCGAGCTGATGCGGCGTAGCAGTGTGGGGCTAAATCAGACGCAGACCGACGCCGTGAAGTCCCTTTTGCATGAGTTCGCAGATATTTTCGCAGTAGATGAGCGCGAGTGCACTCATACCGATTTGGTGCAGCACAATATCGATACGGGTAACGCCGCTCCTGTTCGGTTACATCCGAGACGCCTCCCGTTAGCTAAACGAGCTATAGCCGAGCAGCAGCTGCGTGAGATGGCCGACTCGGGCGTCAGAGAGCCAGCATCCGGACCGTGGTCTTCACCCGTTGTACTTGTGCGTAAAAAGGACGAATCGTGGCGGTTTTGTGTGGACTACAGGCGGTTAAACGAGGTGACGTGCAAAGATTCTTATCCGTTACCGCGAATAGACGATGCGCTGGAACACGTTGCGGGCTCGGCGTGGTTTAGCTCGTTGGATCTGCGTAGCGGGTACTGGCAAGTAGAGCTCGCCCCGGAAGCACGACCCAAAATCGCGTTTTCGATCGGACAAGGGCTATGGCAATTTCGGCGCATGCCGTTCGGCCTCTGCAACGCTCCCGCTACGTTCGAACGGTTGATGGAGAGAGTATTGGCAGAGATCCCTCGCAACCGTTGTGTCGTCTACTTAGACGATTTATTGGTGCATGGCAAGGATTTTGCGGTCGCGTTAGCTAACCTACGGGAGGTGTTTCTAGCTATCCGGCGGGCGAATTTGCGGCTCAATCCCAAAAAGTGCCAGTTGTTGCGGCAAGAAACTGTCTTTCTGGGACACGTGATCAGCGCTCAGGGGATTGCCACCGATCCAGCCAAAATTGCCGCGGTACAGAATTGGCCTGAGCCGTCAAATGTGTCGCAGCTACGCACCTTTTTCGGGTTAGCGTCGTATTATCGCCGGTTCGTGAGGGATTTTGCTACGATCGCCAGCCCGCTGCACGCGCTCACGAGAAAGAACCAGCCGTTTCGCTGGGACAGGGAGCACGCGCGTGCGTTCACTCGGTTACGGGAAGCTCTGGTTACTTCGCCCGTTCTCGAATATCCTGATATAGCTCGTACGTTTATTCTCGACACGGACGCGAGCGATGTAGGGCTGGGGGCCGTCCTGTCTCAGGTTGCCGGGGGCAAAGAGCGTGTTGTCGCTTACTTCAGCCGCGCGTTGTCTGGGCCGGAGAAGAATTACTGCGTCACGCGGCGCGAGCTGCTTGCGGTCGTCGCGGCCCTTAAGCATTTTAGGCCGTATTTATACGGGCAATCCTTCTTGCTGCGGACCGATCACGCTTCGCTGGTGTGGCTGCTCAGTTTTAAAGAGCAGTAGAAGGACCCGGTGCTGCAGCGTATATTAGGTTGGGTTAACGCGGGCCAGAGACCGGATTATGCCGCCATTGCCCACCTGGGACCAGAAGAAAAAGCTCTCCACTCGCAGTTTCACCGACTAGCGTTGCGGGGGGGTTTACTCTACCGCCAGTGGGAACGGCCGTGTGGCGCTGGTGAATCTTTTCAGCTGCTGGTGCCGCGGACTTTGCGGGCATGTGTGCTGGGGATGGTTCATGGGCACGCAGGTTCGGTACACTTTGGGGTAACTAAGACACTGCGGCGGTCGCGTGCTCGGTTCTACTGGCCGGGTTGTCATACTGATAGCGAACTTTTTGTTCACAGATACGATGTCTGCACGGCAAAAAAGGGCCCTACCCAGCGCTCGCGTGCACCCTTGCAAGACTTTCGGGTGGGGGCGCCCATGGAACGTATGGGCGTGGACATTCTGGGGCCGTTTCCCATCTCTGATCGCGGGAATCGTTATGTGCTGGTGGCCATGGATTATTTCACCAAGTGGCCGGAGGCGTTCGCTGTTCCGGATCAGAGCGCTTCCACCACGGCTCGAGTGCTGGTGGATGAGGTGTTCAGCCGATTCGGCGCCCCGGAGCAGTTGCACAGCGATCAGGGGCGTAACTTCGAGGCGGAGGTGTTTGCGGCGGTGTGCGAGCGCCTCGGGGTAAAAAAGACCCGCACCACGCCCCTGCATCCACAAAGTGACGGTCTCGTGGAACGGTTCAACCGTACACTCACCACCCAACTCGCCGTGCTTACCAGCGACCGGCAAAAAGATTGGGACGAGCATTTGCCTCTCGTGCTTTGGGCGTATCGTACAGCGGTGCAGGAGTCCTCGCAACTGACGCCAGCTGCGTTAATGTTCGGTCGCGAGTTGCGCACGCCTGTGGATCTGGTGTTCGGGCCCCCTCCCCAAGTGGATTTACCCACGAAACCAGGTTTGGATTATTTTTGTTCATTGAAAGACAAACTGTTCCGTGTCCACGAATTGGCGCGTAGACACTTGGCGGACGCCGGGGTTAAGCAGCGCCGCGTGTACGATACTCACAGCTGGGGGCGAGACTTTGCTACTGGGGAGCAGATTTGGGTGTATTCCCCTGGAAGGAAAAGGGGGCTCTCACCTAAGCTTATGTCGCACTGGGTGGGCCCCTGCACGGTCGTCGCACAGCTCTCTGATGTGGTCTACCGGGTGCGGTTGACGAGGCGGTCGCGATTGGTCGTGCTCCACCGGGACCGGCTCGCTCCCTACCAGCCTCACGTCAGCAAAACCTCGAGCTCTGTGGAGGCCGGTCCGCCTCAGGAAGAGGGCTGCGCCCCGCCTTCCCCCGCAAAAAGACTCCGGCGGTCACAACGCCAGCGCCGACCACCGTCACGCCTGCTAGACTGAGTTCGCCATGGTGACCGGGGACGGTCACAGCTCGGGTGGGGGCAGTGTGGCGTGGGTGGGGTTGGAGTAATAACCATCATGCTTTGCGGGAGGGACTGTTATGTGTTCACCGTGTTGGGGAAAGGTGTTTGGTTTAGTGGCTTCAGCCAGGGTATGTGTGATATGTGTGTTGTTGTTGTATGCTGCTGGTTCACCGGTGTGTAGTAAATAAAATACTCCCAGCCCTTTGCATTGGGCAGCAAAGAAAGCTCACTCGTCTCTCCACCATCCTTTCCGGCGTAAAAACGCTACAATATCATACTCCATGATAAACAAGCCGGAGTGACAGCGACATTTCTTCAATATTTGTGTTAAAAAAAAAAGAAAAACCCTTCCCAACAGTGTTTGACTGATGCTACTTGGTTAGGAACCTAATAACCCAATGTAAGGATCTAATGACGGAAACTTCAAAGCACCTTTGTCGCTCTGGATAAGAGCGTCTGCCAAATGCCTAGTGTTTTTTTTTTGTTTTTTTTTTACTAGACAACATTAAACTACCAACTTGTAGAGGGCAACCTCTCAGCTTGCATCCTGGCATGCCTGTGCTATTAGGGAAGAAAAACTTCATAGATGTGATAACTCGCTCATTCACTACATTAGGGTCATCAACTGACTTTATTTTATTGCCACATAATGTCCCTGAGCCTAGAGCTAAGCATTACTGTTTTAGTAAGTTATGAAGTTCTGCCCAGCTGACTGATGTCCTAATCATCATTCAGAGAGGCCATGCATCCCAACAGGAGTAGTGAAGCATATGGTGTGCAGTAAAGGGTAAAACTTAAAGTTACGATAGATGGGCCATGCCAATGCTGGCAAGCTAATAATGCATACAGCTATTTGTAGATTGTATTTTCTGAGCTTCTTGTGTTTACTTTTCCCAGGAAATCCAGGTAGTTCATCTGATTGACATTTGACTTAACCTCTTAATAATAATAATAATAATAATAATAATAATATTCTTTTTGGAATTTATATTTGGATCTCTAAGGTTCAGATTTTTTCCCTATCAACTTCAAAACAAAGTTTTAAAAAAAGGTTTAAAATGCATATTTTGTTAAATACACCACAGCGGCAAATTTATTTTAATTAATGCATTGTGTATATAATATATAATTAATTATAATATATAATTCACACTGCCCCAATACAAAAAAAAAACAAAACACTGAATCATCACCACCTGAAATCTCCAGCTCTCCTTAGAAACTGATGACGTGACTGAAGACAAAATTCCCATTGGGCTCCTGGAAGCCCCGCCCCTTCTCCCCGAAGGCTCCAAGGCTTTCAGTGGCTACAGTGTTGCGGGTCCTACAAAGTTACCGAATTCTTCGATGACATGATTCTAAAAGGATAATTCACACTGTAGACATGATGTGTGGTGTCTCGGGTTTAGGTATTTTATGTCATCTATAATTTAGAAGTAACTTGTGGAAGACGCTGCTGAGGGCAGCTTGTGGATGATCAGCTGAGGAGAGTTTGAATGAAAAGTTTGTTACCAGGTGAAAGTTGCTCCTGTACACTGGATTAATCCCGCACTGTTCACTGGACCGGACCGATGAAGAGCTTATTCTCACTTACAGCATGCTTTATTTATGTTACTGCAGGTAAGTGTGTTTGGATTTAATTGATTTAAGAGCGCTTTTTCACCCAGTATAGCATTTTTACTTATAAAACTACTTTTCCTAAGACTAACGCAGGCGCCTCGGCTACATTACATTACAGTATTAACGTATTTATTTTACCCTAGACTTTAACTTTTTTTTTTTTTTTTTTAGTTTAGAAGTATTTCGGCGGATACGTTTTATTTAAACTCCCGCTTTGATTCTGTAACCCCAGGATGAGATGTGATGAGATGTGTTAATATGTAACAGGAGCATGTGTTTAGCGCTATAATAATCCGTGCTAGTGATATATAATGCATTTAACACGCGTTCAGGTGGAAATCTGGGCAGAACGAGATTTCACGTGTTAACTGTGTTTACCGGAATCACTGCCGCGTGGGCGTGCTTGTTACGGTCAGCGTGGGCACTCTGACCAATCATATAACTCCAGGGGCGGGGCTAAACATGATGCGCGCCAATGGGGAGCTCTGTACAGCTTGGCTAAAAGGGTTGAGAATTTAGAGATTTGTGTGGAAACCCCCCCCCCCCCCCCCCCCCCCCACACACACACACACACACACACAAATTCTGAGAAACTCCACGCACTGGTTATGCATGAATGGACTCCATCAGTCAGGACGTGGGACAGAAGTTGATTGACAGCATGACAGAGCGAAATGCAGAGGTCTTGAAAAAGAAGCGTCAACACTTCAAATACTGACTCTTTACAGAAATGTTCATGTAATTGTCAATAAAAGCCTTGCACACTTGAAATGTAATTATACTTTAGTTTACCAGAGTAACATCTGATACAAAGATCTAAAAACACTGAAGCAGTAAACTTCTTTATAAAAATTAATGTTTGTCATTCTCAAAACTTTTGTTTTTTAAAAGCTTTTTCATACATATGTGACGGAGCGCTGAGAGATTTGAAGATTTACAAAGAGTCGAAAGAGTTGAAAATCCGATGAGTAAGGCCCAAGGACCTTAATTAAACCCCATCGCAGGCCTTACGGTCAGTTCACAAGGAACAGAGCAGGAGACGTGGAAATCAGAAAATCTAAGTTTTATTACAAAATATATTTTAAGAAAAGACTTTATTACATAAGCGATTATTGGGAGCCGCAATTCACATATGGCACTTGAGGTACCAGAACCGAGGCCCAACAGCAGGGCATAAGGGCACAATCAGCCTACACAGGAAAGGACCCTTCACTTAAACCTGTGACACACACGCACACGAAGCACCGACACCAGAACTCCATGCCTGCTTTAGGCACTTGGCTCCTGTACCAAAAGAAATAAAATTCTGCACGTAACATAAATTACCATAACCGTAACAGAACACAACTAGGGAAAATGACAACATGCATGGACCCACACACAAGCACGCCATTATCCCAGTGTGCACACATTCACAACTCCAATTGTACACACACACATACACACAACAGTTGGAAAACAAAATATGCAAAAGGCAAGACAAAGCTTTGATGCAAATAGTGCAACACTTAGCATCAAAGCTAAACAGGAAACTAACTAAACAACAAGAAAACAACAGCAGTGTCTTGCAGTAGTTCCCCCGTAGCACAATCACAGGGAAGCTAATCACATGTAGCAACACAGAGTTTATCCTACGAGTCAGTGGGGCAGACAAACTATGAACTGGAAGCTGAGACCTCTTTCCGTCTAGCTGGGAGACAAGGAATTCAATGGGAGGGACCAACAGCATCTGTAACGCCAGGTGAACACCTGATCTGTCAGGCTAAATCAGTCTCGCTTGTACTGTACTGTATAGAAGCTCAATAATAGAACAAAACACTGAGCAGCCAGCCAATCTAATGCCAGTTTCACTCACCCTGCCACAATATTTATAAGTATGTTATTTATACAGTGTTTTAACTACATATGGCTATAAAATAACAAAATCTCCCAGTGTTTATTATAGCCTCCAGTTATAACAAGGAGGATTAAAAAAAAAACACATGCAGGATGTATACAAACAATTACAGTTAAAACATTTTTAAATGAAGGTGTGTGTGTGTGTGTGTCTGTGAGAATGTGATCGTCAGTACACTTTTCTCACAAAATTTCAGAACCAACAAATCATTCATCATTGAAGACATTGTTCGATCTGACAGAGAAAAGATAATCATTTTAAAAATGAGTGGAACACAGTGCGACTAATATTTTATTAAATCTGTTTTTAAATACAGTTTCTTGTCTTCGCAGACACACACTCTCTGCGGATCCTCTACATCTCCGTCACACCCGGACACGCTGGTTTCCCAGAGTTCATGGCTGTGGGTCTGCTGGATGGAGAGCAGTTTATGTCCTACAGCAGCAGCAACCGTACGCTGATCCCAAAGGACTGGATAAAGAAGATTGAGAATGAACCTTCTTGGAAGAGTGAGACTCGGAGCATTGAGAACAATGAGGATGATTTTAACACCACATTCACAACAGCACTGAAAGAGTTTAATAACAGTAAAGGTAAAGATGAATTTTTTCATTGTTTTATTGTTCATTTTCAAGTCTGATAAGAGCTACACATTGATGCAACATTTGCTG
Organism: Clarias gariepinus; assembly: GCF_024256425.1. NCBI lineage: Eukaryota > Metazoa > Chordata > Actinopteri > Siluriformes > Clariidae > Clarias > Clarias gariepinus. The sequence continues at coordinate 5,814,951 of NC_071120.1, read as the reverse complement.
AACAGCCAATAAATGAATGAATGCTAACAACAGCATGGTGATCTTAATAGGTTGTAGAACGTGATTTCATATTGTCATGCGTGTTATTTTTTTTTTTCATAGAATTATACAAGAATGAATAATTTCCTAGAATTGTGGTTTCAAAGTTTATGTGATGATTCATTTTGATAAAAAATGAAGCAGGGTTATTCCCCGAGTGGCGCAGTGGTAAGCCTGCTAGTTCGATTACCAGGTGATGCTGTAGGCCTGGAGAGAGCTGATTGGCCGAATTTGGAAGCAGGGTTCTTCCATTATTGTGAGTGGAATAAGTGGAATTATGGGAACATTTTTGTAATGAACGCATTTTATGACAAAAGTGAATGTGATATGAGCTACACCATATTGCCAGAATTATTCGCTCGCCTGCTTTCACATGCATATGAACTTGACATCCGATTCTTAATCCATAGGGTTTAATATGATGTTAGCCCCACACCCTTTGCAGCTATAACGGCTTTAACTCTTCTGTGAGTGCTTTCCATAAGGTTGAGGAGTGTGTTTAGGGGAATTTTTGACCATTCTTCCAAAAGCGCATTTGGAGGTCAGAAACAGATACTGATGTTGGACGAGAAGACCTGGCTCTCATTCTCTGCTCTAATTTATCCCAAAGGTGTTCTATCGGGTTGAGGTCAGGACTCTGTGCGGGCCAGACAAGTTCTTCCACACCAAACTCACTCATTCATGTCTTTATGGACCTTACTTTGTGCACTGGTGTGGAGTCATGTTGGAACTGGTGTGGGGTTGTTTTTTACGAGTTCAGCTCGGCCCCTTACTTCCCGTGGAAGGAACTCTTACTGCTTCAGCGTACCAAGACATTTTCATCCTTCTAACTATGTGGGAACAGTTTGGGGAAGGCCCCTTCCTGTTCCAACATGAATGCACACCAGTGCACAATGACAGTGGGATGAATTGGAGCAGAGACTGATCCAGCATCATATCAAACCCTATGGATTAAGAATTGGATGTTACTCAAATTCAGGTGCATGTGAAGGCAGGCGAGTGAATACTTTTGGCAATATAGGGTATGTAAGTGATTTCCAAGGCTAGGTACCATCTATAAACAAAGCAAATTCAAGCCTGCCTACATTCCAACCATTACGGACAGTTTCAGAAGTATTTAAAGTGTAGCCCAGGCATGCAAGTTTTTTTTTCTTAAATCCTCTGAGTTGTTCAACGTAACACAATTTATAGGACAGGATCTTCAGGAGCTGCTGCACATGTCTAGGTGCCATACACATACCAAGGCAATTTAAAAGTTTCTGCCTCAGCATGTTGGAGCTTTGGCACGATGCAAAGAGCCAACATTATATTGAGAAGAGACTCATAATTTTTAGCCTTATTGGTGTATGTTTAATTCAAAATGCACCAGTTGGAGACACTCTTGGTGACATCACCCAGCAAGGCGGTGTGCTTCAGCCAGTTGGATTAGATTAGGAGGAAAACATCCATTCTCAAGCATCAAAGAGGCAATCAGATACAATAATCTGCTAGTAGAGTTAGTAACATAACAAATAACAGCAAAAACTACTAGTACATTTAGTGCAATATAACTTTTATACAACAGGTCTATGAATAGGATGTTAATATTAAGTAGGTGACATTTTGGAGGTGAATTTTTTTTTTAATGAGCAGCATCACATCCCAAGTTACAATATCCTAACCTAGGTCACTTGCTATAGGTTATTGCTTCAATCTACACACACCACACACATGAATATACAGTACATTACCTGCTTTCTCCCATTCAGCCAGTTGGTTAACTAGACATCGTAGAGTAAGTGCACTTCTCTTAACCTCAGCATTTTTTCCCACCACAATCATGAATAAAAAAAATGAATGAGCTCTTTAATTATAATTTTGTTCCCCATACACTTCTTTAAAAAAAAAAATTTCCTTTGCCCCTCTCTACAGGTATTCACACACTACAGAGGATGTTCGGCTGTGAGCTGGATGATAACGGCACCACTAGTGGCTACGATCAATACGCTTATGATGGAGAAGATTTCATCAGTCTAGATCTCAGAACTGGAACGTGGGCTGCAGCTAAACCTCAAGCTGTGATCATCATACAGAAGTGGAAGGATACACATTACGGGAAACACCAGAAGCACTACATGGAGAACGGGTGTATTGACTTGATGAAGCTGTTAAAGGCTCATTGCAGAGAGACTCTTGAACGAAAAGGTAAAGTGTGTGAGCAACCCACACACACTTTCTTTATTAATGCAAGAATCAATAACATACTCAATCACAAAAACACACACTAATAGTGTACAGACTTTCCTCATTTCATTAAAAGGTTTTTAATTAATTAAATGGCTAATTCTTGAAATGTTGTAACATTTATACCACTGTGTGTCTCTGCAGTTCATCCCGAGGTGTCAGTGTTCCAGAAACACTCTCCTTCCCCAGAGGTGGTGTGTCACGCTACAGGTTTCTTCCCCAAAGCACTACACATCACCTGGCAGAAGGACGGAGAGGACGTGGAGAAGGATGTGATGATCAGTGAGATGTTACACAACCAGGATGGAAGTTTCCAGAGGAGAATCATTCTGAAAGTCCCAGCTGAGGAGCTGCAGAAACACACCTACACCTGCGTGGTTCAGCACAGCAGCTTGGAGAAGGAGTTAGTGCGAGAAGTACCAAAAGGTCCTAATAAACTAGAGCTGTAGAGAGTGAAAGCTGATTTCTTGCTGCAGCAGATAATAAAGACTCTGTGCTGATTTAACAGGTGGAGGATCAGATGGAGGATCAGGTGGAGCACCCATTGCCATCATCGCTGCTGTAGTCGTGTCTCTCGTTGCTCTCGTTGCTCTCGTCGCCGTTGTTGCTGGAGTTGTGGTCTGGAAGAAGAAGAACTCTGGTGAGTGGAGGTTTGAGGCAGATGTGAGGGTTTTACGGAATGGGTCACTTACCATCTCTAGTTCAAGGTTTCAACCTGTTGCACAAAACTCCACTGACAGTAAGTGAGCCTTTGATACTCTAATGAAATTTAAAAATAAATACAGTGTTCAGTTCTAATTAGTGAGTAGTTCTTCAAGTGTGTACTAATTAGATGATGGACAATAATAGGGTGTATTGAATTAGGCTACTCAATTAACCATGTACTGATGATCACACGTACTATAGACCACACACTGATGATGAAACACCAAAATATATTTTTAAAACATAACATTACAATCCATCTCCAAACTCGCAAATTATGTCCAGCAAGCAATAGACATATTTCAAACATAAATAAACTTACTGAATATTCATGCACACATACACACTTGGGTGTGAATGCTAATTTCCTATAGCTCAAGTGTGAAGGGAGTTTGCTCTTTCTGTAGGCTCTGAGAAGCCGTGTTCAGTTAAAAGGACATGAGGGGAATGGTCTTAGTCAAAGCCTAAAAAAGGATCTAAAATATTATTTTGATAATGGCTTAATTTGAAAGGATCTTTAGGCTTTCATATTTATTTTAGCTTTTAATATTTTGCATAATTTTTTTCAATAACAATGTTATATTGAGAATGATTGCATTGTTTTACAGCCTCTGAAGTAGATTCATCCTCCTCAGTGTCATCCTCCTCAGTGTCTTCTTGTGGCTTCCCGCTGAACTGAGAGAGTAAGCCATGATGTTCTTCACATTTTATTAGATAACAGTTATTTTCGACCAAGTAATCAGATTGGACGAGATGCTTTCCACCAGTGGTGATATCGAGCATAAAAGCACTTCAACTGAATGTATAAATCGGCATTCCCTGGTTTTCTACACTCGTTAATACGCTGTTGGTTTTAGCGCGGGTGAGAGTAGTTCTGTACGGTCTGCAGTAGTGAGAAGAGAGCAGCTGCCTGCTAAAACCCACATTCACAAGCAGTCTTAGAAAAACCTTCAGCAAGAACACACATCTGATAACCTTATGTTGTCTTAAGCATCACACCGTCTCCCTAGCTATTTACTTCTGATTTGTTTTGAATCGCTTCCCAACCATCTGAGTTCTTTTATTCATAGCTACAAAGCTAACAAGCTTCCCTCTGATCAAGGGCACTATTTAGCATGTGGAACCTGTTATTGTACACCCTAGATAGTGCACGATTCTTTCTATTTAACACTATTTGGATTCAACAGCAGTAACCTGTAAGTTACTGTAAGAATTGAAAACAACTTTTGGGTGCTAAGTAGTGGGCGCTTGCTAAGCAAGTCACGGTTACGTATTTTTACCAGGCTCGTAAGTACAGTATATGTATTTGGTGGAGCAAAAAAAAAAAAAACAGATCATAATCTGTTGATGATACTGTAAATGGTGTTTATGGAATCGTTGTATATCACACTCGAGGTTGAGCGTTTGTTCTGAATATCAGCACAGCTGTGATATCTTTAGTACACCTACTAAATACTGCCTATGACCGTATCACAGCCGCGCTGATACTCAGCACAACAGCGCCATCTCGAGTCTGAGATTACTTAAATATGGAATAAGAAAACAGTCTCAACTCAGAGCTCATCCTGTTTCCGCCTGTCTGTTTTTCTAGGAGACACAAGGAGAGTGAGGAAATTTGCAGTGCAAAGATTTTTAACATTCTGTAAAGACATTGGATGGACAGACGACTGTAGGACAAACCTTTACTGCACTGCTGTCAATGAAGAATGTTTTGTGAAAAGATCAATCTGAGCTCCTGACAAGGACACGATTGCTGGAGGTACATCGTCCAGATAGATCTTCATCACTTCGGACTCACGATTCCGGACTGAATTATGTGTGTAGTAATATATCAGGACAGTTGAATTGTAATATTAATATATACATTTTTTATTCATTGTTTACATGCAAATACATTTTTTTATACACTTTTTTTACATTTTGTGTCAAAAGTAAGATAATGTTTTGTTCTGTTTTTAACATTTGATTTTTCTACTCCACATTATGAGTGTGAAGAAGTATCATGAGAATGCTTCAAATGTTAGCCTTAGCAAATCTGGCTAACTAGTAACATTACCACTGATTGGCTGAATCTAAAAAGAGCACACTGAGCCAAAGTGCTCATGTTGTCTTGTGCAATTAAAAGTCATTAGGGAGATGGACGAGAGTCAGACTGTTTCGTAAAGTACCAAAGTGAAATCCTTTAGAAACAGAGGCACGAGCCTGAGTGCATCCCTGCGGATCCCTCTCAACTCATTGAGAACAAGAAGTTTACACTCCAGAATTATAACTGACCTCATTTTATGATGACGTGATGAGTGCAGATGCAGTTTCCACTGTTCTGATTGCATTTCCAAATGTATACTGTGAGATTCCCTAAAATGTGATAAATGTGAGCTAAATAGCACATTGTTTACATTTTCACAGTTGAATTGTCTCCCCTATATCCTGATATTGATTATATCTCCATATTCTACACAGAGATGTGGTGGTGCCTGGAGAAGCGGGTATACTGTGTACAATGTGCGCCCCAATTTTAAAAAGTGGCTGGTCCAAGCAAATCCTTGTAAATTTAGTTCATAACCGAAAGAGCCAGTAGCTGGGCTGTGGTTAGCCGAGCTGCTGATGGCTTAAAACATAATAAAATGTGGAACCTTTCCATCGCCACTGTAAATATTATTATGTCCCGGTCTGGCTGTGATTGTTTCTGCTCAACAGGTCACCACATTCTCAGCTAAAATGGTTTAAGAACAGTCTGAGTGCCTACAGTATGTGACTATTATTTGGTCCTTTAATCATGAGATGTGAAACTTCCCCCAGACTGAACAGACTTCACTGAAGTCACGTGTTAAATATAACGTATGCAGAAAAAAAAATATCTTGTTGCCCTTAAAACACGAAGCATATTAGCCATTTTTTGCATTAATATGTCTTAATAAATATAGGGATCAGAATTGTATAGTATAGAGTGACCTATTTATTCATTTATTTATTTATATTTTTTATTTTTATTCATTTACTGTATTATTTTTTTATTTAATTTAACCTAGGCAATATGATTAATTGAATTTAACTTCATTTTAACCAACTATACAAGCATGTGTGAGAAAAAGATTAACCCAAATAAATTCAGATGCACAGTTTGATGTCTGACTTCTACATAAGGAGCAGTTTTTTTATTATTATTAGTGGTGCTTGCAAAGCATCACTATTGTTATCTTGCAAAATTCTTCCGTACAAAAGTTTGGCGTGTAACTAGTCCCGCACCGTTTGTCATAGACCCATGAGTGAGGTGTCAAATCGTGCGGCTTATACGGGAATGGGGTGCTATGACTTTTATAAGGGTCATAAAAATCCCATAGACTTAACATTGAGGCCAACTTTGACGGATTGTAGCGCAGAGAGTGAAATTTGTAGAGACGTCAGATTTACCACATTTGAAGAGGATTGCAGCCTGTGTCAGATGATACCCCGCACAGGGGAATAAGTTCGACCCCCGGGGCAAGAGAGGTCCCCAAAGTTGCCCCATAGAATTTGAATGGGGATTTTGGCGACTTTGCCCATTGACTTATAATGGGAATTTTAAAAAATTACTAGTGCCGCACCGTTCGTCGTAGACCCATGAATGAGGTGTCAACCCGTGCGGCTTATTCGGGAGTAGGTTGCTTTGACTGTTTGAAGGGGTGGGTGGTTAATTGCCCCCGCAGGGGCTTAACATTGAGACCAACTTTGACCGAGTACCATGAGTGAGGTGTCAAACTGTGCGGCCCATTTTCGGGAACAGGGTGCTGTGACTTTTCTGAGTAGTGGGTGGTTAATTGCCCCCGCAGGGGGCAATTAACCGCCCACAGACTTAACACTGAGAACAACTTTGACTGAGTCTTGCACCGTTCGTCGTGGACCCATGAATGAGGTGTCAAACCGTGCGGCTTATTCGGGAGTAGGGTGCTCTGACTGTTTGAAGGGGTGGGTGGTTAATTGCCCCCGCAGGGGGCAATTAACCACCCACAGACTTAACATTGAGACCAACTTTGACTGAGTCCCATGAGTGAGGCGTCAAACCGTGCGGCCCATCTTCGGGAACGGGGTGCTGTGACTTTTCTAAGGGGTGGGTGGTTAATTGCCCCCGCAGGGGGCAATTAACCACCTACAGACTTAACATTGATTTAACTGTGGATCTGACTGTCGTAGAGACACTCCTTTGCATTTATCATCATGCTCATGAGCCACGCCCCCTAGCACCCTCATTAGCATGCTGTTAGCATGATGCTAACGCGATTAGCATTTTGCTAGCATGATGCTAACAAAATTAGCATGTTTCTAGCTTTATGCTAATTTCAACAGCACATCGCTAGCATGATGCTAACGCTATTAGCATGTCGCTAGCATTATGCTAACTTTTCGCTAATCACATGTATAGAATGGTCCTAGCATCATGCTAGTGTAATTAGCATGATGTTTAGCTGATTAGCATGGTGCTAGCTTGATGCTAGCTATATTAGCATGTTGCTATCAAGATCCCATTGTCGTAGAGGTATGGAGGGTCAGAGTTTCGCCACGGCAAGCACCACTCACATTTTCTTCAGGAAATGTACCTCTCTAGTTATTATTATTATTATTATAATCAATGACTAATTCTGTATTTCTGACACAGATCCATGCCACTTAAGTTTTAAGGGTTTTATTCAATACCAAAACACATAATGAATGATAAAAATATTTTCTGATTCCTGGGGAACTCTTCCTGTTATGTCTTTTCTAGATCTATTGATGGTCTGTGGTTTATTAGGGAACTACACAGACTGGCATTCTAATACTGTAACCTCTCTGCAAACTGCAAATATTATAAATATTAAAGAAATGCAAAACTTTGAACACAATAGTGTGTTTACTGCATACCTTACACACAAATCGCCCACATGATCATCCATCTCTCTACAGTGTTACACTCGTTACTCCTCATAAATGCTCTATAATTCCAATATATTCACAGGTGGTTTGAAGGTGCAGGATTTCAACTGTCCAGAGCATCGGAGAGTGTTCAAAGGAGGTGAAGAGGCAGGTACAGGCAGGTGGAGAAAAGTGTCAGGTGTGTTGTGCGATAAAATAGTAACAGCGAGAATGAAAGGAAAGGTGTACAGGACAGTGGTGAGACCAGCGATGCTCTACGGCTTAGAGACAGTGGCACTGAAGAAAAGACAGGAGGCAGAGTTGGAGGTAGCAGAGCTGAAGATGTTGAGGTTCTCTTTGGGAGTGACAAGGATGGATAGGATCAAGAATGAGTTCATTAGAGGGACAACCCACGTTAGATGTTTTGGAGATAAAGTCAGAGAGGCCAGATTGAGGTGGTTTGGGCATGTTCAGAGGAGAGATGGTGAATATATCGGTAGAAGGATGCTGAGGTTGGAACTGCCAGGCAGGAGGTCTAGAGGAAGACCAAAGAGGAGATTTATGGATGCAGTGAGAGAGGACATGAAGTTAGTTGGTATGAGAGAAGAGGATGCAGAGGATAGGGTTAGATGGAGGCAGATGATTCGCTGTGGCGACCCCTGAAAGGGAACAGCCGAAAGACAAAGAAGAATAACACTGCAAAAGCACCCTCATTTCTTCATATTTTGCTTTCCAAGAGCCAGAAGTTCTTGTATTTTGAATATAGTCTTGAATAATAGGTCAACACATTTCCTGAAGGACTAGTTCTAATTATCTGTTCTAACTTTTGTCAAGATTTTGTCTCAGTTTTAGTCCAGTCCCGGTATCAGCTGCACTTTTAAAGGAATGTGTTTTTTTTGTTAAGCCACAGTGACCTTTGAATCATTTAACCATAAAAAATAAAAACTAACTTATTCTTAGTTTCTAACTAATCTATCTTATTTGTAGATTTAACACGTATATGCTGTCTGGTCACTTCATTTGGTACACCATGCTAATACTGGGTTGGATTCTTTTTGCATTCAGAACTGCCTTAATTCTTTGTAATTTTTTTGACACCACACTGTTGCTGCAGATTTGTCTTTTACACATCTATGTTATTAATATTAATATATAAGATATTAATCTCCCGTTCCACCACATCCCCAGGTGCTCGACTGGTTTCAGATCTGGTGACTGTGGAGCCCATGACAGTAACCTTATTGTCATGTTGAAAAAAACAGTTTGAGATGATGTGGCATGGTGTGGTATTCTGTGGTCATATGGGGATAAACGTAGTAAGCAACAATACCTAGGTAGGCTGTGGCATTTAAACTCTGCTCAGTTGGTACTAAGGGGCCCAAAGTGTGCCAAGAAAGTCTTTCCCACACCATTACAGAACCACCACCAGCCTGAACCACTGATAAAAGTCAGGATTAATCCATGCTTTTATGTTGTTTCAATCCAAATGTCACTGTGGAAACAGAGTCATCAGAGTGGGCAATGGTATTGCAATCTTCTACTGTTTAATTTTGGTGAGCCTAAGTGAACTGTAGCCTCAGTTTCCTGTTTCTTTTGCTGACAGGAGTGACACCTGGTGTGGTCTTACACATATATGAGCCTAGGGAGCCCATGATCAGGTCACCAGTTATGTATAATTGATGATCAGTGTTATTTAACATTAAGATTGATTATTAATGATATACCAGTAAACTGGTGATGGAGTCATGGGCACCCAAGGACCACCAAAATAGCCCAGAGAGGAGACAAGGCCTGGACTCCACAAGACCTCTGCTGTCATATCAGTCACAAAACTGTCAGTAGCAGTCCTTTAAGTCAGTAACAATGTTTAGGTTAATGTAAAATTCACATGATTGGAAAGAGATTTCAAAATGCAATGCCCCTCAATTTCTGCTTCATTCCTTTTCAATTTTGTGGAATGTTTTCCTTTCATGAGGAGTGTGGTTTTCTGTCTGATGATGTGTAGTGTTCTGTCTTGAAAGAGCGTGTTCATAGTCTGTACCAATTATCTATATTAGGGGATGTCATTAAAAAGTAATAATAATAATACTAATAATAATATGCTATTCCCCTCAATTTCTGAGGAGCATAGCATATTAAATAATAGATTTATGAAATAATAAACACTTATGAAAGCCATAATGTCTCTGCTGCCATCTAGTGGCTGGCTGCAGTAAGCCCATCCTTTTCTGTGTTAGTGAATATAAGACTTTCACAAATTATTTTTGGAAGTATTGTCCTGTTGTTTTTACAAGCTGAGGTGATCTTTATATCTCTCCCAGTAGTTTTCTTTAGTAAAAATAAATAAGAGTTATTTGATGATAGGGCATGGTTGATGGTTTGGGCTGTGACAGATGAGCCTCATGTCCTCTCCAACATGAACCAACGTTTTTGTCACTTTGCACCCAGGCAAAGCCATAAAAATAGTTTAAACAGAACCTTTTAAAGGAGCAGTGAGGTCTTCATAACTTTCGTAGGCGTGTTGCACATTTTAATGTCTCTGCTGCTACAGGCTACGCTACAACCTACAGTATAATCTATATTTCTTGAAAAGTGTTTAGTCATTTTTAAATATTGTTTTACATTGTAATTTTTGTGATGTAGTGGTTAGCACTGTTGCCTTGCACCTCCAGGGTCCAGGTTCGATTGCCAGCCAGGCTCGATTCCCGTCTCTGTGAGCATGGAGTTTGCAGGTTCTCTGCAAACCTGCAGATTAGGCCAATTGGGATTTCCCAATTTGCTGTAGGGTATGGGTAAGTGTATGTGTGTGTGCCCTCCGATGGATTGGCACCCTGTCCAGAGTGTACCCTGCCTCATGCCCTAAGTCTCCTGGGATAGGCTCCAGGCCCTCCGCAACCCAGAATATGGGATAAAGCGCTATAAAAGATGAGTGAGTGAGTGATATGTATGCTCCAAACAAACTATAAGTCATTTGAGAATTTCTCAGATTATCTATGAAAGTAAAACATGCCCCTGCCAGCCTCTGTCACTACGGTAACAGCAAAGTTTCCGGACTATGTTTTATCTCAATTGGCTGAACTTCAAGTTAGGTCAAAATCCCCTAGTTAATGTGTCTTAAGAAGCTCTCACTAGTTAAACATAAGAGGGCATGAGACTGCTTCCTGTGACCCTGTACAGGATAAAAGCTCTAGAGAATGACTTACTCTTGAAATAATTTCTGAAGAAATTGTGAAGTGGGTGCAATGGTTCAGTTGCTGCCTGTGATGTCAAGGAGCAAGAGAGAGAGAGAGAGAGAGAGAGAGAAAGAGAGAGAGTTGAGGGGGTGTGGCTTGGGCCACTTGCAGCAGCTGCCAAAGAAACTGAATGTACAGTAATGAGATTAACCTTCAAAGCAAACAGCACTATTGTGATTCTTTTACTTACATTAGAGGACATATGTTACGTAACCAGAATGAGAGAATGAATGTTTTACCATTGTCTCCCCCGACAGCGGCATTAGGGCTTTGCCTTTGCTGGCTTTAGTGGCACTATAACCATAGACTGAGGCCTCAGTTCCTACAGTTGTACTGTACATGCTAGAGCTTTAGTTCTTAGGTTGTTTAAGAGTGGAGGCTTGAAGCTAGTAGGTTCTGAAGATCCAAGAGTGTATTTCAAAATGGTACAGGAGTACAGGATGAGTCTCCAAAGTGTTAATTTTTTAAAATAATTTTTCATTATTTTATTTATATTGTTGTTGGTCTTTCGGCTGCTGCCGGCAAGGGGTCGCCACAGCGGAATACCCAGTACACACTACAACTTGGCACAGGTTTTATGCCAGATGCCCTTCCTGACGCAACCCTCCCATTTTATCCGGGCTGCATCCAGTGGCTGGGGGGTTTGGGCACTGGCTGGGAATCGAACCCGGGCCTTCTGCATGGCAGGTGAAACACCTACTACTAAGCCACCAGTGCCCAATTATTTATTCATTTATGTAGTGTGTATCAGTGCTACCAGCCCAACTATAAACTAAAGAATGATTTATACAGTGAATTCAGTACCATTTTTAAGGGGTGAATTATATTTGATCACCATGATTTTTACCAGAGTAGTAGAGTTTTTGAGCACTTCAAAAGATCAATAAAGATGAGTGACCGGTGGTCCTGCACTGTTCTGTGAGTGGAGTGATGGACGGTTAAGTGGCACCATGGAGCATGCGCCTGATGAGAATACTGTATGTCTAATTATTGTTGTGTTTGTTGCAGTGAGTGGCAGGAGGTATAAAGAGCAAGCAGACTGAGGGGGGAGAAGGAAAATTCAGGTGTGTGTGTGTGTTTGTGACAGAGAGAGAGAGAGAGAGAAAGAGAGAGAGAGGGAGAGATTATATGTCCTGAAAAGCAGTAAATGACATTTACAATGAGACAGTAGATAACCTTTGACTCACGTCAAAATGTCATGAATCCATCTTCCTTTCCAAGTGATTTTGATCCCAGCTGCTGTGTGTGAGGTGTTCAGGTGCAGTACAAAGTGCAGCTTACCTGCACTCACAGTGTTGAACTGAAAAGATGGGGTCGGGGTAGTAAAATAATGTTTCTTCTTGCAGATGTAAATACAGTGGAACCTCGGATTATGAGTAACGTGGTTTACGAGTGTTTCGCAAGACAAGCAACGAGTTTTAATAATTTTTGACTTGAAAAACGAGCATTGTCTTAGTTTACGAGCACCGAGTATCATGTTTCACGCATGCGCTTCTTGTTTTGTGAGCCAACGGTTTTTCTCTCTCTTGCAGTGGAATTGTAGGTAATCGTCTCTCCTGCTGGGTGAATACACACACACACACACACACGCTGTGTGTGTGTGTGTGTGTGTGTGTGTGTATTCACCCAGCAGGAGCAATTCCGCTGCAAGAGAGAGAAAAACCGTTGTTTCACTTGTGATGAAAATTAGCAAGGAACATCGCTAGTCACACTCGCGTGAGCGCATACTAACGGGATCACTACTGTAAAGTTAAACAACAACAAGAAAAAAAAACAAATTAAACAGCTCCTCACCATTGACAGTCGTGACAGAGAAGAGTTTGTGTGTTTGTTTGGCAACCTGAGAGGAGGGGAGCTGTAAAGCCGAGACCTATCGTCTCCCCTGCTGGGTCTTAGTGCTTGCAGGGTTTTTGAGTGTGCGTGTGTGTGTTTGTGTCTGTGTAAGGCAGAAAGTTTGTGTGTTTGTTTGGCAACCTGAGAGAAGGGAGCTTTAAACGCGAGCGAGCCCCCCGTCAGCCCCCCTTCTCTCAGGTTGCCAAACAAACACACAAACTCCTCTCTGTCGCGATTGTTTTCAAAGGTGAGGAGCTGTTTAATTTTTGGTTTGTTTGTTTTACTTTACAGTAGTGATCCCGTTAGTATGCGCTCACGCGAGTGTGACTAGCGATGTTCCTTGCTAATTTTTAAACGGTTTTAAAAACGGTCTCTCCGTTAATGTGTGTGCGCGCACGGACATTAAACACATACACCCCGCGTGCACAAACGAAAACACTTATCTGTCGGAATTTATTTTTACATTTTTTTAAAGTAAAGTACAGGTTAATTTGTTTTATTTTTACTTTATATTTTGTATTAATTATTTTTATGTATTTATTTTTTTGGGCTGTAGAACGAATTATTTAAGTTTCCATTATTTCCTATGGGAAAATAGAATTTGGTTTACGAGTGTTTTGGAATACGAGCCCGCTTCAGGAACGAATTATGCTTGTAATCCGAAGTTCCATTGTATTACACTTTCTGAAGGGAAAGAACCAGGTTGGGTGGTTTTTTTTTTTTTCTTTTTGGAGGCTTCTGTATATGTTTAAATTTAGTTATGATGCAGGCTAAATGATCTAAATGTTTTCTATCCAAGGTTCAGACTCTCCTGATGTGTTCTTCATGCTGACTCTGGGGTTTGGTGCAGTGAGTGTGATTTTTCTCAGTGTCCTGATCTTCATCATACTGAAGCACAGAAAAACTCACATAGGTTAATTATTTCTCAATTGTTACTATAATAATAATAATAATAATAATAATAATAATAGTGTTGTGTTGCATTAGGTGCTGCAGCTAAAGATAATGAGGTAAGTCTGAGTATTTTAGAATAATTATACTGATCCACAACAGAACTTAATACATTTGTATTTTGTCTGCTAATAATTTTTTATCCACTCAATAAAAACTTATTATATTTGAAGACATACTATATCAAATAAATGACAGCATATGGACTTTGTGTATTGCGTGCTTTTTAAAATCTATTAATAATTAAATATAACAATAATCATTTAGTTTATTTAGTAGTTTGTAAGCGGCTCTAGGAACTCCTCAGTTCAGTAATATTCTGCACCTCTACAGGATTCACGCAGTTATTCTTGTTTTTAGGTTAACTAAAGGTTTTTAAGGTTTTGCTTTTTAGTTATTGAGGTTTGAAATGTTTTCATTCAGGTGACCAAATATACCTGATAAATACAGAAAGAATAAAAACACGTATTACTTTACATGCTCTCAGATAAACAAGAGCTTTATGATGTCTTTTATTCCTCACTCCACCTTATTAAAACATCTAGAAAATATGATGCTATGATGTTTTCTAGATCATCATGAAGTCATGATCTAGAACATATGTTAGATATGTTATTTACCTGATTTATTATCAATTTATTCTTTATATTTTATTGTTTCTATTTGTTTTTGCAGGCTGCTGTATCTGACTCGGTGCATTACGCTGCACAACAATTGTCTAAAATGAAAACCAGGCGAACCAAGAGACACGATGAGAATGTGTATACACATGGTATATATTCTTCACTTGCACAAAGTAATGTGTACTTATAATCTTACATATCATTTACTATTTAATAAAAATGGAACATGTCTGATGGTCTGCATTTAGAAGAATTATACTGTATCATTATTCACATCACAGTTACAAATATAATGTAACTTCAGGATTCTTCACAGTTTTTACTCTGTCAAGTTTTGTAGAGGATTTGAATGTAAAATATGCTCTTTGTATTAAAGAAATACTGACACTGTGTGTAAAAAAAAAAATCCATCTTTATGGCCCATAGAATTTATCCAGCTGTCTTGTCATGCATGTGGACGAAATACACCTGCATGCATTATAAAGATGTTTGTTATCTAAAACTTGATGTTACACATCTGTGCATGTGAGCATACACTCCAGCTGATGCTTGCTTACTGACACACACACATGATTCTCAACATTTGATTTATGCAATCCCTCTCCAAAAATGCATAACCAGACGCAGTAAGATGACCACTACAGTAAATTAACACATGCAGCTAATTCAGGTGAGCACGGCACAATAAGCAGAATAATACCCCCATCTCATTGAGCTGAATACCAACCTCTTCCAACGTCTCCCTGTTTGGAATCAGCTCCAAAGTCATTGCGGCCAGTATCAATTCAGTTAATTTTTAGAGGTGTAGCGACCCCACATCGAGCCATTAATGATTTAAACAAGTCTGTGAGGACATCAAAATGACTCTACAGTGCACTTTTACACAAGACATTAGTGACATGATAACATTTCAGTGATGTTAACGGTATGATAAACTTATATCATCCTGTTAATGGATAGTCGCCGACCTACGGACATTGGAGGAATGGGACATATGTCCCCATCTGCACTCTCTCACATACACAGGTATACCGCAGCACGATCGCACCGGCACGAGGCTCTGCTTCTTTCTTCTCTCCAAGTGAAAATAAATAACATTTGTGTAATCTGGTTGTGCACTTTCCTGCACTTTCTAGTGCCGTTTGCTAAAGGTGATGTATAAGGGTGTCTGACTTCATATTTTTGGCATTGTGACAGCAGCCTCACCTGATTTGGTTATCTTTTTTTTTTTTTTTTTATAGAGGAAAGGCATGGAGATTAAGTTCATTTGTGTCCCCATAATTGCACGTACAGTAGTGTGTGAATGAGCAGTGAGAATCTATTCAAAGAAATGTGTTGCCCAATCCATGCAAAATACTGAATTATTTTGATGCTGTAACACATTTTGGCATTGCTCAAGATTTTGGAAATCATGCTTAATCATGTTTAGGCCACTACAGTATGCATTTCTAGTTAAACCTGATTTAGACCCACCCGCACCCCTCACTCCGTCCCTGACTGTTTTTTGGCGTGCCAGGGAATATTTTTATTATGATGTGAATCATTTGGCAAGTGAAAGCAGTTACTACATGTTACTACATGAGTTTTCTGCTCTTCTGAAGCACTGGCACCTGGCAAGTGTCGTGATCTGATGCATGTCTCAGCACAGGGCTTAAGGAGCGCCTGCTTCATGTATCCTGCAGTTCCTGTAAAAAGCTCTGGAGCTTTTGTATGGGATTAACCATAACTATGTTCAGGACAAATAATTGTTTAATTGTGTAATTAAAAATCTAATTATTAAAATTGTGTTACTGAGAATACACCATTTTAAAAAATAAAAGGATATTATCACTAATATTCCCTTTAAATCATATGGTAGATGAATATAAAATGTATGCTGATTTACTCCAACAAAACTCAATACAATTGTATTTTGTCTGCTGATAAGAGGAAACTCCTCAGTTTAGTAATATTCTATACCTATACAGAATCCACTCAGTTCTTCTTGTTTTTAGATTATCTCTTCCCCAGTGAAAACAAAATACACTTTACTGTATTACAAATATATTGAAATCCTCGATGGTACACTGCAAATATACTAACAAAAAGTTGTTCCATCAGTTAATATATAAAAAGTATACTAACATCATGCTTTTACCAAATTTTGGAATTAAACTTTAAACATACTTCAAAGTAATCGTATTATAGTACACTTTGCAAAAATATATTATAGGAAAATATACATCAAGTGAACGGTTTGTCTAATTTCCAAAGCACACTTATTTAAACTTTGATTTTTAATTTTAGTTTTGGTATATTTTAAATAAAAAATATGCTTGAAATAATCATTGTACAAATGTACAAAAAGTATACATTAAAATACTAATTTTAATATATGGTAGTCTTAGTATATTTTCAGTTAAATTTAAATGTATTTATTCATGTGTACTTGTGCACCCACGCATTTAAAATCATTTTTGCACGCTAAATCTCTCTCTCGCGTGCGCGCTCTCAAGCTTGTTTTTGCGCGCCAAAACTCACTTTAGCGTGTTCAAGATAATTTATGTTTGCACTCTCTCTTCTGCGCACTCACTATCATAAAGCGACACTTGCACAAACTTCAGCAGCGTTATAGCAACTATGCAACTATTGCAGCCAACTAGAGACTAAAATCGGCGCAACACAGCCAATCATCTGTTTTCTGATTGGCTCCCCGTCCGCTTCTAGTTTGAATTAACAGCTGGAAGCTGCATCATTGCGTGCTTTAGTTCGTATTGTTATTTTTTATAAGGTAAATTTTATGGTTTTTGTTAGGTAATTTTTTTATTACACTACTTTGCTTGTGGTATAATGGCTTCGTAGCTCTCGGTCTGTTTTCAGTCTCTTTGTAACAGCTAGAATCAACACACCAGGTTTAAACTAATACTGTACCTGTATACTCTAATACTAATGTCTGTCTGTGTCCACACACCAGGTTTAAACTAATACTGTACCTGTATACTCTAATACTAATGTCTGTCTGTGTCCACACACCAGGTTTAAACTAATACTGTACCTGTATACTCTAATACTGATGTCTGTCTGTGTCCACACACCAGGTTTAAACTAATACTCTACCTGTATACTCTAATACTGATGTCTGTCTGTGTCCACACACCAGGTTTAAACTAATACTGTACCTGTATACTCTAATACTGATGTCTGTCTGTGTCCACACACCAGGTTTAAACTAATACTCTACCTGTATACTCTAATACTGATGTCTGTCTGTGTCCACACACCAGGTTTAAACTAATACTGTACCTGTATACTCCAATACTAATGTCTGTCTGTGTCCACACACCAGGTTTAAACTAATACTGTACCTGTATACTCCAATACTGATGTCTGTCTGTGTTCACACACCAGGTTTAAACTAATACTGTACCTTTATACTCCAATACTGATGTCTGTCTGTGTCCACACACCAGGTTTAAACTAATACTGTACCTGTATACTCTAATACTGATGTCTGTCTGTGTCCACACACCAGGTTTAAACTAATACTGTACCTGTATACTCCAATACTAATGTCTGTCTGTGTCCACACACCAGGTTTAAACTAATACTGTACCTGTATACTCTAATACTGATGTCTGTCTGTGTCCACACACCAGGTTTAAACTAATACTGTACCTGTATACTCTAATACTGATGTCTGTCTGTGTCCACACACCAGGTTTAAACTAATACTGTACCTGTATACTCTAATACTGATGTCTGTCTGTGTCCACACACCAGGTTTAAACTGATACTGTACCTGTATACTCTAATACTGATGTCTGTCTGTGTCCACACACCAGGTTTAAACTAATACTGTACCTGTATACTCTAATACTGATGTCTGTCTGTGTCCACACACCAGGTTTAAACTAATACTGTACCTGTATACTCTAATACTAATGTCTGTCTGTGTCCACACACCAGTTTATATTTTAGTTTGTGTGTTGTTAAACACTAATAAACTATAGTACACTGAAAACTAACTCCAAGATGTTGTAAATGTAGCATTATTAAATCTGTAACGGCCTTCCAATACACCGCTGCGTTGGTAATATTTAAGGAAGTTCTTGGACGCGTACAAACAGAGACCATGAAAACGAAGTCGTTGCAATGATATGTCTTACTTTATTTGTGCTCCATTAACAATCTTCTTAAATCCACTTGTTGAAAATATTCATCAATGTTTCCAATCCATATCCAATGACACAGTATTGCAAATTGTTACCTCCACACGCTACTCTGTTGTGCGGTCAAAAACTGTGTGCTTCCTAATTACCAAACACACACACACACACACTTGGCTCTTACACCGGTGCTACCATTATGCAGTGTCACAGTGCCACCCAGTGCCCATAGACACTTTACAATTAATGGCTCCAACAAAATCTGTGTAATCAACAATAAATAATCAAGTTCGTACATTTACATAAATATATCTAAGTTAGAAATTAATCTGCATTTGTTAAGAACACAAGACAATGTGCATTTTTTCCTTAACATATTTTTTTACATAATCCCTGACAATATTTTTATGTGGACATAAGCAATAATCTTGTTCATTTTACTCTGTTTAAATAAAACTGCCTCCCGCAAAAAGTTACCCTAATTTTTGTAAGTAAATCAGGCTGGATATTTTTATCAGTGTAATGCTTTTTTGTAACCTTGTGCAAATGAAATCTGTTGAACTCATAGATAAAATCTGCCTCATAATAATAACTGGTGTAATGTGTTTTAAAAACATGTTAAAGTGTAGAAAATGCATTTAGCATTTGTAAATTATCCTAAACACCTTTAGTGTACTGATAACACATTTCCAATACTGCAGTATAGCAGGTGGTGTGTACTGTATGATACAATAAAGTATATTTGTATTAACCACAGGCGGCACAGTGGTGTAGTGGTTAGTACCTCCAGGTACTCTGGTTTCTTTCCACAGTCCAAAGATATGCAAGTTAGGTTGTTTGGCGTTTTCAAATTGCCCATAAGTGAGTGAGTTTATGTGTGTGTGCCCTGCGATGGATTGGCACCCTGTCCAGGGTGTACCCTGCCTCGTGCCCTAAGTCTCCTGGGATAGGCTCCAAGTCCCCACGACCCTAAATACAGGATAAAGCGGTATAGAAGATGAGTGAGTGAGTGTATTAACCACAAAGTGTACATTTTTAGTATTTGTAATTGGCCAGAAGTATAACAGCATGCTACTGCTGCAATAAGAATATACAGTACTCATAGTATATTAATCATGTATTTGTAACACGGTAAAAAACAAAATGCTGTAATGTACTAATAATACATTAAATATATACTTAAATTTCATTAATTACTGTCAGGTATGTACGTTAGTACACACACAGGCATATACTTTAAGTGTACCAAGTATACTTAAAGTTGTTCCACTTTAGCACACAAAAGTATACCTAATACACTTAAAATTGTGCTTTTGTACAATTTAATTTCAACTTAAATACACTTAGTACAAAATTAGTTTTTCCAAAATAGCAAACTTCAAGTATAATAATCCTTAGTCTGGCTGCAAGTACAGTTAGGTATGCTTTGGCATGCTAGGATTTAATATACTTAGCATCTTTTTTTTTTACTTGGGCAGTGGAGGACTACAGTATATAAAGTGGTTCAGTGGTCACAAGTCTGGGTCACGAGTCCCGCCCCCTTTTGTTTCCTGTGTGACGTTAATCATCATCTACGTAGATATGTGATAAATGTTGGCTGAATTGTAATGATGGGAAGATTTAGTTCATTTTATTATTTCGATCAGAAATAAAATAAAATGTTGCATTTTTAATAAAAAGTCCCCCAATACATCTACATACACAAATTTTGGCTATAGTTCCAGTTATGACATATTATAATAAACAGAATGAGTAGCTCACCTCTCATATCTTGCAGTGGGAGTCGTTCGTTCTTTTGAATCTATTGCACTGCATAGCGTCTATAGGAGTCACTTGACAAAAGAACAAATGACTCGAGTCTTAAACACTCATTGTTGAGAACCGTTCAATACTGTTTCCTGTGTACTGCACTGCATAGCGTCTATGGGAGTCACGTGTCAAGAAAACGAACAACTCGAGACTTGAAGACTCTTTGCTAAGAATCGTTCAATTCTGTTTTTTTTTTTTATTTAACCTTTATTTATCCAGGTAAACTGTTTGAGAACCACTTCTCATTTACAAACATGACCTGGCCAAGAAGCTACAGGAATCAAAAGGGACATACAGTGGAACCTCGGATTACGACTAACGTGGTTTACGAGTGTTTTGCAAGACGAGCAACAATTTTTAATAATTTTTTACTTGAAAAACGAGCATTGTCTTAGTTAACGAGCACCGAGTATCATATTACACGCATGCGCTTCTTGTTTTAACACCGAGCGTTACGTCATCACAAGTGAGCCAACGGTTTTTCTCTCTCTTGCAGCAGAATTGTAGGTAATCGTCTCTCCTGCTGGGTGAATACACACACTCGCTGTGTGTGTAAGATGTGCGTGTGCGCGTGCGCACACACACACACACACACACATTAACGGAGAGACCGTTTTTAAAACCGTTTAAAAATTAGCAAGGAACATCGCTAGTCACACTCGCGTGAGTGCATACTAACAGGATTACTACTGTAAAGTAAAACAACAACAACAACAACAACAAAAATTAAACAGCTCCTCACCTTTGAAAACAGTCGCGACAGAGAGAAGTTTGTGTGTTTATTTGGCAACCTGAGAGAAGGGGAGCTGTAAAGCCGACACCCATTGTCTCCCCTGCTGGGTCTTAGTGCCTGCAGTGTTTTTGAGAGTGTGTGTTTGTGTCTGTGTAAGGCAGAGAATTTGTGTGTTTGTTTGGCAACCTGAGAGAAGGGGGCCGTAATCGCGAGCGAGCCCCCCTTCATCCCCCCTCCTCTCAGGTTGCCAAATAAACACACAAACATCTCTCTGTCGCGATTGTTTTCAAAGGTGAGGAGCTGTTTAATTTGTTTTTTGTTGTTGTTGTTTTACTTACAGCAGTGATCCTGTTAGTATGCGCTCACGTGAGTGTGACTAGGAATGTTCCTTGCTAATTTTTGAATGGTTTTAAAAACGGTCTATCCGTTAATGTGTGTGTGTGTGTGTGTGTGCACGCGCGCGCACATTTTACACACATACACTCTGCATGCACAAACGAAAACCCTTATCTGTCGGGGTTTAATTTTACATTTTTTTAAGGTAAAGTACAGGTTAATTTGTTTTATTTTTACTTTACATTTGGTATTAATTATATTTATGTATTTATTTTTTTGGGCTGTAGAACAAATAATTTAAGTTTCTATTATTTTCTATGGGAAAATAAAATTTGGTTTACGAGTGTTTTGGAATACGAGCCCACTTCCGGAACGAATTAAGCTCGTAATCCGAGGTTCCACTGTACTGTACAACTATACATAGTCAAATACATGACACACAAACAATTGAATAAAAAAAATAGACAACAAAGAAAAGAAAAAAAAAGAATAAGGTGCTTAAATATGTGTATAAATATGTTTCATAATTGTCAGCAGGAACAAGAGTCAACTATGTAATTTTGGAGGTTTTGCTTAAAGGTGGAGATTGGGATCAGAGATGTAAGTTTCAGGGTATTTTGTAGTATGTTTCAGTCATGTACTGCTGCAAAGCGGAAGGCATTACGTCCGAAGATAGTAGAAGTAGGGGGGGGGGGGGGGGTACTAAATTTAATCAAATTACTTGATCTTGTGCGATAGGCGTTATGAGCAACATGAAAAAGAGATGACCAATAAAGAGTTGTCTTGTTTAGGATTGTCTTGTATATGAAAAGAAACCAGTGATGGAGACGCCGGGTATGAAGAGAGGGCCAGCCCACCAATTTATACAGGTCACAGTGATGAGTGTGAAAGGGTGCATTAGTGGCAAAACGGATGGTTGAATGATAAAGTGTGTCAAGTTTTTTTAGGGCTGTGTTTGGTGCCATTCTAAAAGTAATATCGCCATAGTCCAAAATTGGCAGTACTGTCATCTTGACAAGGGTGCATTTGGTAGCATGAGTAAAGGAAGCTTTATTGCGAAAAAAGAAAAGCTAGTCTAGCTTTAACTTTTATTTGAAGGTTATTGATGTGTGTAATGAATGACAGATGAATCCAACCCGAAACCTAGATATTTATATTTGTTGACATACTCCAGAACCATACCATTCATGCAAGTGATTGTACAGTAGGTGGAGTCACGGTGACTGGTTTTCGGCTAAAAAGGATACATTTTGTCTTACTGGTGTTAATACGAAGGTGGAGATTGTCAAAGAACTGCTATAGAGGTGAAGCTGAGTTTAATACTAGAAGCTGCAGAATTGGGAGAAGAACCAACTGAATACAAAATTGTATCATCTGCATAAAGATGAATCCTGGAGGTGCCAGCAGCTCTGGCTATATCATTGATGTAGATAGAAAAAAAGGGTTGGGCCCAGGATGGAGCCTTGAGGCACACCTTTAGAGATATTAGGTGGGTCTGACAATGCTTTCAACCTTCAATTGCTGGGCACGGTTAGTAAGATAATTGGAAACCAAGCACAGCTAGAGGAGGACAGACCAATACTGGAAAGTTTATGTAAGAGGATCCTATGGTCGACAGAGTCAAAGGCCTTGGCGAGGTCTATAAAGGTGGCAATACATACCTGTTTGTTGTCTAATGCTGTAATTACCTCATCAAGGACCTTTGTGGTGGCTGTTATGCACCCATATCCTGTCCGAAAACCAGATTGTATGTCAACTAATATATGATTTTTATCCAGGAAATCATTTAACTGTTTTTGGACGAAGTTCTCCAGAACTTTGGCAAGACATGGTAGAATGGAAATTGGGCTATAACAATTTGGATCAAATTCAGAACCCCCTTTAAAGAGAGGAAAATTATGGCTGATGTCCAATCAATAGGGAACTCAGAAAGCTGTAATGATATGGTAAATAGTCTTGTGACGGGAGCAGCAATAATACGGGATGCTGCTTTTAAGAACATGGGATCAAGACCATCAAGGCCAGCAGATTTGTTTGTGTCCAGCTTGGAGAGTTCATCCTCGACTTCAGAGGTGGAAAAAGGCATACAGTAAAAGAGAAGCCCTTGTTGCTTAATGGAGAAAGTTGGGCATCTGCTGACGTTTTAACTGAAGTATACGTTGAAACTGGATTAGGGTTAGACATTGAAACTGTATGGGTTGCATTAATAAAGTGATGGTTTAGAAGTGAGGCCATTCGAGACTTCTCAGTAATAATTATGTCATTAAATAACATAGAAACTGGTAAATAAGGTGAAATAACTTTATTTTCCATTACCTTAACTGTTTTCCAAAATGCCCTAGCATTAGTGCCACATGTGGCGAGTTTTTCTTTAAAATGCGAGATTTTGGCATTTCTAATAGCCTGTGTTGCTTTATTTCTGCATTGACAGAAGGCCAGCCAGTCAACTGGAGTCTGGGTAGAGCAGGCTTTTCTCCAGAGAGCATTTTTATGATAAATAATCTCAGCCAGGTCACTAGAAAACCAGAGACTATATAGATTTTTTACTCTAATTTTTTTCAGAGGGGCACGCTTACTCATAATCAGACTGAAAGTGTTTTTAAAAAAAGACCATGCCTCTTCCAAGAGGTGGAAGAATTTAATTCTGTCCCAGGACACGGCCGTAACATCTTGGAGAAAAGCTTGCATATACAGTTTTTTCAAAAAGCGCTTAGTTACAATTACTGGGGGCCTTTTGAATGAAAGGCCAGAGCGTACACATGCAATAGCGCAATGATCACTTATTTGACTAAAAACTCCGGCTTGATAATTAGATGGATTATTAGTCAAAAGGAGGTCAATCAGAGTGAATGATGAAGATTTAGGAATAAGTCTTGTGGGCTCAGATATCATCTAAGTATGGTTTAGAGCATCAAACTGTTGCAAAACTGTATCTGGGGGATTGATCATATCCTAGTTCAGATCACCCATAAGGACAAACTCAGAGGATATGTATGGAGCTAGGAATTGACTAAAGGCAGAGTGCAGAAACTGGAGCTGAAGGTGCTCTATAACAAACAGCAACAGAGATAGAGAAAGTAGTTGAAAGCCTAAGCTTTAGTACCAGTAGTTCAAGTTGTTTAGGAACCTAACCCTAACCCTAACCCTTGATGTATCTTGATGTAAATCCTGATCCGAAAACCCCTGCCACAGATCTAGGCTAAAGGCAAGCCACACTGCAGCAGGTCCATGTAGGCCTCAGACCAAGTGGAGTAGGCCGAGATCCTCTCGAAAACAAGCAGGTAGGCCTCAGACCAGATGGAGTAGGCCGAGAACCACTCAGAATAGCTGTAGCCAGATAGCGTAGGCTTTAGTGTTTGCTAGAAGCGAAATACAATGCAGCTAAAGATAGATGTTGTTATCTTGCTGTAAATCCTATTTCAAGAACCCGTCACAGATCTAGGCTGAAGACAAGCCACACTGCAGCAGATCCCTGGGCTGTAGCATAAAGATAGGCCTCAAACCAAATAATAGGCCAAGAACTCACAAAAATAACAGGGTTTCTTGTGTATAACATACGGAGGTTGGGCGCAAGCGCGCTCAATAGAAAATGAACAAATCACTCTCCGAGATGACGCATTTATCTAAGTCATGTTAAAGTTTCATTCAACAAGATCGAATCGTTTATGAACGACTCATCATTACTAAATTGGCAGTTACACAATGAAGCACACATAAGCGTATCTTTTATATCATGGCATATATATATATATATATATATATAACAATATATATATATATATATATATAACAATATATATATATATATATATATATATATATATATATATAAAACAAGGCAGCCTCGTGGCTGGCATTTGGCTGAGGTTGTCCATTTTTACAGTTAACGGTGTTAGCCGTGATGTGTCATTTTGTTGTGTTAATGTGATGCATTATGGTGTATCATGACTTTGCATATTATCACTTTGCATATTTATTTAATATTTTATTTTAATAATTTCCAGGTCATGTGACCTATTGCCTCAACATCTATTCCAAAATGTGTGGTCACTTGTTTTGCAAAAGGCACAACCTTTTTTTTTTTTTTATTGATCATTAACACTTTGCAAATGTATTAGTAATTTGTTACAGAAATATTAATTATTTTATTTCACTAACTTCAGGCATTGTGACCTGTTGGCTCACAATCTATTTTAAAAAGTGTGGCCACCTGTTCTGCAGAGGGCACAACCTTTTTATTAATTATTTGTACTTTGCATATTAATTAATACTTTTACTTCAATTAATACTTATAATTAAAATATTAATGATTTTATTTAAGTAAATTCCAGGTCATGTGACAACATTGTTGAGCCTTTGTGCAAGGCCCTTTTTCTGGCTTTACTGCTAAGTGATGCTATTACCATAGAGTAAGGACTTAGTCCATTCTCTTCAGGATTAATGAGCTGTAGCAAATGTGATAGCAGATAAATCCAAGTGAAACAATAAATGAATTCACAATTACATTACTAAAATTACAGTACAAATTTAGCATTCAAATTAAATATAGCCATATATTATTTTCATGAAATTTAAGCAAAGTAAACATTAACACAGTAGGCCTTTAGATTTTATCATGTGTAAGATCATAAACACTTGTGTTGTAGAGAACAGACTCTGGGTGTGCATCAGAAAAAGTGGGTGTGCCACATTAATTGTCAGATGAATGTGCAAAAACTTTATAATAAAACTATAAATTCAAATTCAAATTTTATTTGTCACATACACAGTGATACACAGTACGAAATGTAGTGAAATGCTTATATGACTGCCAGTGACCTTAAAAAGAGAATTAAAGCTTATAATAAGAAATAAATATGAATAAAAGAAATATGATAGAAAAATTTAATAGAAAAATTAAATTGAACTATGAAAAATAGAACGAAAAATAGAAATATGCTGTACATAAAAATTGAAATATACTGTACAAATAGAAATATACTGTACTGTACAAGAACATTTAAGAAATTGAGAAATTTTGATATTTTGGAAGAAAGATGGTGTGCAAATATGCATAGAACAAAGTGTCTTTGTGCAATGGTTATTAAAGTGTCTTTGTGCAATGGTCCAAAATGTAAACGTAAACATGTAGTGTATGAGGTGGTACAGACGCTGCCGGGCCTTTTTTACCACGGTGTTGATGTGACAGGACCATGCCAGGTCCTGCGTGATGTGAACACCGAGGTATCTGAAGCTGTCCACTCTCTCTACTGGGCTCCTGTTGATGACGGGGTTCTGGTAGTTCCTCAGCTGCTTTGTACTGAAGTCCACGATAGCTCCTTTGTCTTGCTGACGTTCAGGAGGAGATTGTTTCTCTGGCACCAGTTCTCCAGATTTCCAACCTCCTCCAGGTAGGCCGTCTCATCGTTGTTCGTGATCAGGCCCACCACAACAGTGTCGTCAGCAAACTTGATGATGGTGGTGAAGTTGGTAGTGGCCACGCAGTCATAGGTGTACAGAGAGTACAGCAGGGGGCTCAGAACACAACCCTGGGGGGCTCCAGTGCTGAGAGTGAGGGAGGCTGAGACATGTCCGCCCATCCTTATGGCCTGTGGTCTGTCAGTCAGAAAATTGGAGATCCACTGACACATTCATGAGTCCCAGGTGCTCCAGCTTGGTGGTGAGTGTGCCGTCCAGTGCGCGACCTCCCTCTGAACCGGAACTTCTTGTTTTAGCCTTTGTTTGTATTTTGACATAAGGAAGATGGCGGCGTGGTCGGATTTACCAAACAGTGGACAAGATTGTGCCTTGTAGCCGTCCTTGACCGTTGTATAACAGGGTGGGGCAGGTAATGTGCTGATAAAAGTTCGGCGCTGCACGTTTGAAGTTGGCACTATTAAAGTCCCCCGCCACATAAAGCGCAGCGTCCCGGTGTTGTGTTTGGTGCTGTGTGAGTGCCTCATGCAGCTCGCATAAGGCAGTGTCCGTGTCCACTTGTGGTGGAATATAAACGGCGCTGATTATGACCGATGTAAACTCCCGAGGTAAATAAAAATGACGACACATGATGGACAGTAGTTCCAGATTTGGTGTGCAGGAGCGTGTAGGAGGAACAACGCTCGCGCTGTTGCACCAGCTGCTGTTCCCCATTAAACACACGCCGCCTCCCCTTGACTTTCTCGAGTCCCGTTTCCTGTCCATGCGGTGAACCGAGAAAAACTCGGCCGGCTGGATGGCATGGTCAAGCACCGCTGGGTTCAGCCATGTCTTAGTGAAGCAGAGGAGATTGCAGTCCCGAATGTCTCTCTGGAACTTTATCCTGGCCCTGAGGTCATCGAGCTTGTTCTCCAGTGACTAGACGTTGGCGAGCAGGATGCTAGGCAGAGGTGTGCGGTGTGCACGGGCTCTCAGCCTGTTCCCGACGCTGGCTCGTTTCCCTCGGGGCCGCCGCTTCGCGTCGCGTCCTTTGTTCTCCATCAGGATCTCACTCGGCCAGCTCGGATCCGGAGTTAAAAACGTCGAATTATGAGTACATTGTATACCAGTAGAAACAACGATGTCTCTATTATAACTAATGTACTCAATGGTGGTAATTTGACTGGTTTTAAAATGCTAAAAACTAACTTAAAGAACAAAAACAAAAAAAAGGTGGTCGGAGCAGTCGTGACGGCAGCCGACCTCACCAGCGCCATCTTGGAGAATGATGTGCGTTGATGTGCGAATGATAAGCTACAAAACCTTTATAAGATTCCACTTTTATTTAAGTGCACTCACAATGACGACAAAACATTTCGTAAATTCGTAAAATACAGTAATGAAGGCAAACAGGGGGCACTATTCTGTATTGATATCTGTGAACTTGCGGGTGAAAAATGAACCCGAAACTTTGTGAATCCTCGCCTCACAGACTTGAAAAATCTATACTTAGAGAAAGTGAAATGTCTGCTTTTACATAAACTAATGTAATTTTTTAGATGGTGTAATTTGCATGAAACGCAAACTTTTTGGAAGATTACTGTTATTGTAGTTTTAAGAGTTGTTTAGGTGAGAATTCATGTGTATACAGCTCAAAACCTTCATTGATCATTGAAGATAGCATCTATTTAAGAAAAATGCCCCAACATTTTGTGATGTCTCTGTAGTAGATTTATTTCATTTTGGGTATTTTTAACAGGCAATCCTTGGTATAATATATCGCAACTGTGTGATGCATCCTGTACTCTGTACAGAAACAAAATGGTCTACTAAATCAAATGGGATGTGTTAAAAGTTAAAACCCATCACCCAGCATCCAGCACCTGGGACAAACCAACCCAGCACATGTTCTGTCCAATAGTTACCCAGCGGCAGGGTTAAGGTTGGGTTGTTTTTTAACCCAGCAGTTTTTAGAGTGTACAGCCGCAAACAAAGAAATCACTGATTTATCAATGAACTATTAAAATGGTTAAAGTCAGTCTCCTTGCTCCCCCCCCCCCCCCCGATGCATTCATATTAGTGTTTCACATTTGTAAATGACCCACTGCATCTCATTTGACCCAACATAGAGCAACCCAACAGTGTGTTTAAAGTACCCAAAATAACCCAGAATTTTGACCCAGCATGAACAACCCAATAATGTGTTTAGAGAAACAACAGAGCATTTTTATGATATTTAGTACAACAAAATTCCTATGAAACATTTACACAAATGTAAAACAATTTATTTATGCTAGCAAGTTATGCTAGTTTTCAATTTTCAAAGTTAATTTTTTTAAAGTAATGTTTTTAAATGTAAAATTTTTAAAATAATAACTATAAACAGATACACACAAATATATGCTATATAATAGTTTATCCTTTGTACAAATAAAATTGTCAGCTAGTGAACTTAATCGTCTGTCTAACCAACATTTAACCAATGTTTTTAACTCACTATTGTACAGTAAATGTCAGTTATGCTTCTGATCTTTGTTGTATAAAGTACTCCATTGTAAAATTTATCATTACCATATTCCTTTAATATAACATATTGTCATTACTTTTTTTATGAATTAACCACTACTTGTTTTGGAAAATGTCCCTTTGCGAATGATTTTGAAATGAGTGATCTATTTTGCCCGCTGTAGGTTTGCCATGTCGGTGAGAGTGGCGGTAATAGGCATTCTGATTGACTACCTACTCTATATGTGACAAAGGCTTAATTTAAGTCATGGTGTCCTAATATGTACACCCTTGGAAACATTATTCAACATTGTTTAATTACCAACAACAGGAGTAATAATATGCACATTATTATAAGTTCTTTCCTATGATGTTTTCCCTAGTTTGTTGGTCTGTGTGTGAAGAAATAAAAGTGCACAAGCATAGTACAGCCATACACTATACATACAGTATTCTAAACAAAGTCCTGACTCGAACTGTCATCTGCTTTTAAATTATGGTGGAACAGAAATAATGTAATTGTGTATAAAGGGTGTTAATATATTCATTATGCGTGTCTACAGTTGATCTATGAAGTTATTATTTGAAAAGTAGTACAGGATGAGCATAAAGGCCTTCCCTGCTTAGGAGCAACAATATCTTAAAATATTACTTAAATGTTTCTATTAAAATAATAATAATAATAATAATAATAATAATAATAATAATAATATATTTCTTTTAATGCCAAACAAGAAATGAAAAAATGTTCCTAGTGTAAATAATTCATTTTATATTTGTACTGTACATACTGTAATGACATAACAACAATAGCAACAACATATATTGATTATAATCACTGATGAATAAATAATAATAAATGTAATATATCAGAAAACAATAAGCACTGCAAAAGACATGTTTACAACAAATTATGTTACATAATATAGAAACTATGTAAAATTATTTATATAAAAAATATCAATAACTATAGAAAGTTATAATACTTAATAAAATATAGGTAATGATATTACCTATATATACCTTATATATAATAAGGTTGTGCCCTCTGCAGGACAGGTGACTACACATTGTAAAAAAAAATTGCCAACAGGTCACATAAAAAAAGATGACTAAATATGCAAAATGATGATATGCGAAGTCATTATACACCACCATGCATCACGTTGGGCAGTGGGGTAGCTCAGTGGTTAAGGCATTGGAGTACAGTTTGGAAGATCCCAGGTTCAAACCCCACAACCACTAAGTTGCCACTGTTGGGCCCTTGAGCAAGGCCCTTAACCCTTAACTGCTCAGATGTGTAATGAGATAAAAATGTAAGTCGCTCTGGATAACAGCGTCTGCCAAATGCCTAAATGTAAATGTAAATTGCTTCACGTTGACACTAACAGTAACAACATTTATTTATTTATAATGTTAATATTTATAGTATTAACATTATCCATATTTCAGGTGGACATTCATTTACAGACGGTCCCTAACTCGCGCAGTAGCCGAGGGGCTGTCGCCGGACTCTGTTAGCGAATGTCCACTACAAACCGAGTCTGTCATATGCGAGGTGCTGCTCCCAGTGATTGCTTATTTTATTTCTTCTCAATTTTTTTAATAAAGCCCTTTTTTTTTTATAGATTAGGTCTGTAATAAAACTTTTTCTTTATCCACATTTCCTGCCCATTTCCCTATGAGCTGACCTGTGTTGCCTACAATGAAATTTGTTTAATTAATGTCCCTGGGCTAGACCCAGGCTTCCTCTTTAATCACTCAGTGCTCTGCCATATTTAATTTTTGTTGATACATTACAATACAAAATGCTGGAGTGACAAACAGGCAACTTTTTTTCTGCTTTCGGTTTTGCAGCTCCACACCCAGACAAAACCCTTACATTAAGTTTATTCAGATTAACTTTTTTAAACATCAGTGTACTCTGAAACTGGAAACTAGGATGTGCCTAGTGAGACCAGGTCATGCTTAACGGCGACAACAAGCTTTATGGTTTTTACAATGTATGAAACTTCATAGTTTTATATGTGGTTTGTCTTTTACAGACACACACTCTCTGCAGTACATCTACACTGTTGATGGGCAATTCACTGCTGTTGGTCTGGTGGATGGACAGCAGGTTGTGTACTATAATAAAAGTAAGATGAAGATGATCCCAAAGAGTGAGTGGATGAAGAAGATTGAAGCTGATGATCCACATTACTGGGGCAATGAGACACGGTATATGAAGGAGCAGCAGGTCTGGTTCCAAATAATTGTGAATCGAGCAAAGCACAGATTTCATCACAATGAAGGTAAAGCACATTCAGGACTTTCAGCACTAGTACTAATTTCCGACATCATACTGTACATGAAACACAACCTAACTAAAGTGTGCTAGTTCACAAACAGGCTCACTCCCAGTTTATCAAACTAAAAAGTTACTCAGTACCCCTTTAGTCTTATATCCGAAGCACATGTTTAGAATGTGTTTTTTACATTACACACAGAATTGTTAAGGAAAGGAAACTCATCTAGGTGTGTGTGCAGATCATAATACAGTACAGAGGATGTACAGCTGTGAGCTCGATGATAATGATGTCATCACTAGAGGATACGATCAGTACTGTTATGATGGAGAAGATTTCATCAGTCTGAATCTGACAACTGTAACCTGGACTGCAGCTAATGAAAAGGCTAAGAGTTTTGTAAACAACTGGAATCCTAAAGGCACTAAGGCTGAATACTGGAAGAACTTCCTGGAGACTGACTGTATTGATCGGTTAAAGAAGTTTGTGTCTTATGGCAATAAGACTCTGCAGAGGAAAGGTACTGTGTGTGTGTGTGTTTTTAATCACTACAGCCATTCTCATTCTCTCTCTCTCTTACACACACACGCACGCGCACACAGATGGGCACACACAGATGCAGACTTATAGACACAGACACCAATAGGGCTGGGCAATATGTACAATAGGATAAATAATATATTTTATATATATATATATATATATATATATATATATATATATATATATATATTGCTCATTACTAATATTTATTAGAGCTGTAAGCTGCATTATTAATTCCATAAAAATGAAAAATCACATCTGTGCAATTATTTAATAACAAAATGCGGCAATTAATACACACATGCTCAGAAATTTATGTTTTTAAATATAATTACATTTAATATATAATAATTATTTTTTATATTTTTGAGTTAATAAATTAACCAATCCATTTATGCAGCACACACTACAGGAAATTTGGAAACACCACTTAGCCTAATCTGCTTTGGATCATGGGAGGAAACACACTATCAGTGAGAGAACATGCAAACTCATGACACAACAATAATAAGACACTAATTTGTGTTCGCAGTGTTTTGAGACAGGTGTAGGCGTGTGCAATGAGTGGGTCTTGAGACTAATTTCCTCACAGAGTTTGGGGGAAAAGGGCTGGTGGCTTTTAAACACGTGCCCTCTGAAAATGCATTAAAAAAATTTGGCCCACTCAGACGATCTTTTTGATCGTCATAGAATCGTTACTGGCTGATTGATCAGTGCATCTGTATATCTGTAGAGCTACAATAATATCATTAGTCATGTTTTAGAAAAATTTCCCACCAAACAGCATTTCAAAAACCACACCAACAGTCTAACAGGTTTATTTTTATTTATTTATTTGTGTGTGTGAGATACAGTAAGCTTACTGTGGTGCAGATGTGCTTCTGATAAACAGACATTGTTTATTCAATTATTCATCTTTCCCTCTCATTCAGTACTCAGTCAGTAAAATAGAGGCCTGTTGTTTTTGGCCTTTCGGCTGCTCCCGTTAAGTGGTCGACACAGCAGACCATCCAACATGCAGAAACTGCAGTTTTGGAGTTGCTCTGACCCTTGTTCAGTTACAATATCTTATTATAATGGCAGCTGGAAGCAGGTGGAATATATTAGGCACCCGAGCATTTTGTTCCTTATGTTGGTTTGTTGGCAGTAGAAACAAAATGGGTTTAAGGGATTTTGACAATTCAAAAATTGTGAAGGAAAAACAGAGAACCGGAGACAGGGTCATGGGTGGCCAAGGCTCACTGATGCACATTGGGAATGAAGGCTGGCATTGTAGTCCGATCCAATAGAGGAGCTACTGTAGATCAAACTGCGAACAAAAAAGGTTAATGCTGGACAACCTTATGGCGTTTTCTCACTGGGGTCCAGGAAACGTTTCCGAGCATACTTGGCCCCGGGACCAATTGATTTTTGTCTGTGAGCATGCAATAGTTCCTGGACTGGAGGTGGAGGTGGTCTTGGGAACGATTCATGCGTTCCCAAGCATGGAAGGTAGAAGGTAGTGACGTAGTTACTGTTTGACTCCTGTAGACAAACAAACATGGCTGAAAAAAAATCTCTGAAGTAATGCCAAAGTACTGTTTGCTAGAAATTTAGACAGATGAAAACATCCAAAGACAATTGGACACTACACATAAAAACTCAGATATTTACAGATGATTTACATGCGCGTGTGCAGCAGCAGTAAACCAGGCCATGCAGGGTTAAACAAACTGAGGCTCGAGCAGTACACTGCGCACGTGCGATACTGAAGTGAGGAAAAGATGGAAGAGAAGTGTGATGGAGTCGGAACCCCTCTGTCCCACGACACCATCTACCACCATCTACCAAATCAGACAGCATGGATCCTGGTCCAGCAGAGAGCCTGCGAGTGAACAGTAAGTTAATATTAAATACTAAAGTTATGAATGCTGTTAAAGAGAGTCTCATATTATCACATCTCCTGGTAATTGTCTGTGGATCTTGCGGTGACATTTTAACTGCATATAATAAGATATACAGGATGATCCTTAAAGAAGTTAACTCCTCATGTCTGCTTACTTTAAGGCCCCAGAAAATTTCCCTGTTTAAAACAATAGAATGTGATGAACGTACGTGCTGTGCTTATGACTATTAGAGTTATAATAGGTACTTACTCATTTTATGTAGAACCTTTATGTATCTACTCCAGCACATCTCAGAGACACTTATGAAAAGTGAGATGCTGATGATCCACATAAGCTCCACACACAATTTCAGGTTATCTGTGATTGCGGAAACAATTTGGATGTTAAAAGAATTTAATTTGTACAAGCTGTTTATTGTTGCAACCCTCAGCCAATTCCTTGCCTTTATACTTTCTTGCAGACAGATGCTGGAGGAAACACAGACAGACCTCTGACAGTAGCACAAGACCAGCTAACATCAGAAGAAAGAGGAAAGAGCAGGAGACTCCTGATGCCTGCATGAAATCACATTTTGATGGAGGAGCACTGACTACAGAGGAAGGAACATTGAGAGATCTGTTAAATTAAAATATATACAGTATATATTTGTTATAACTGTTTAATTTAAGTAACACATTCTTTTGCTAATGCAAGTACATGTAATATAGAAGTTACGATACATTTTAATGTTTACATTTTTCATATTTTGACAGCTTGCTTAAATTTTACTTGAATAATTTTTAATAAAACATTTTGCACACTTAACCAGTATTTTGTCTTTATTCCAAATCATTCACACATCTTGGATTTTACAGTAACATTTATGTTAAAAAATGCATTCGGAAGACACCCTTCTCCAGAGCGACTTACATTTTCAGCTCATTACACATCTGAGCAGTTGAGGGTTGAGGGACTTGCTCAAGGGCCCAACAGTGGCAACTTGGTGGTTGTGGGATTTGAACCTTGGATCTTCCAGACCATAAGCCAATGCCTTAACTACTGAGATACCCCTGCCCGTGTAGCTATAAACATACAGTATAACATTATGGCCATACCAGCCTGAGAGCGCCCAATCTTGTCTGATCTCGGAAGCTAAGCAGGCTTGGGACTGGTTAGTACTTGGATGGGAGACCGCCTGGGAATACCAGGTGCTGTAAGCTTTTGGGGCAGTAGTAGCTCAAAGGGTTAAGGCACTGAGTTACTGATCAGAAGATCGGCGGTTCGATCCCCAGCTCCATCAGGTTGCCACTGTTGGGCCCTTAAACAAGGTCCTTAGCCCTAACTGCTCCAAGGGCGCCATATCATGGCTGACCCTGCACTCTGACTCCAGTTACGCTGGGATATGCGAAGAAGCAATTTCACTCTGGGATTAATAAAGTTCTAATTATTATTATTATTATTATTATTATTATTATAAACTCACTGCACACAAAATGTGGGTAGCAGGTAAAAAAATTATTAGAATGAAAACAGAAGTCAAGATAAAGCATGTTTTGGGGGTCGACGCTGAAAGTTTTATTTATTTAACTTTTTTTTTTTAAATAATGGAATTATTTTTTTTCATTTATTTATTAATTTATTTTTTGTGTATTAATGCATTCATGTTTTTTTTATTATTTTTTTTGTGTGTGTCTCTACAGTTTGTCCCGAAGTGTCAGTGTTTCAGAAACACTCTCCTTCTCCAAAGATGGTGTGTCACGCTACAGGTTTCTTCCCCAAACCACTAAACATCACCTGGCAGAAGGACGGAGAGGACGTGTATGAGGAGGTGGATCTCAGAGAGACGTTACCCAACCAGGATGGAAGCTTCCAGAGGAGAAGCATTCTGAAAGTCCCAGCTGAGGAGCTACAGAAACACACCTACACCTGCGTGGTTCAGCACAGCAGCTTGGAGAAGGAGTTAGTGCGAGAAGTACCAAAAGGTCCTAATAAACTAGAACTGTAGAGAGTGAAAGCTGATTTCTGGCTGCAGCAGATAGTAAAGACCCTGTGCTGATTTAACAGGTGGAGGATTGATTGCTATCATCACTGCTGTAGTCGCGGCTCTCATCACTCTCGTCACCGTTGTTGCTGGAATTGTGGTCTGGAAGAAGAAGAAATCTGGTGAGAGGAGGGTCACTTACCATCAGTAGTTCACGCTTCATGCCTGTGCCACAAAACTGATGGTAAGTGAACCTTTAACACTCTAATAATACATAGACTACTGCTGTGTGTGCATCTTTTAATGCTTCACTGTCAGGTCAGCAGAGATGTGGCTGCCGAGCTTTCAGCTATATACTCATACACATTAACACACACTTCTACATAATGAGAAACGCCACCCCAATGCCATGACAAGTTTACTTAAAATGGTGACATTTTTTTGTGTGTGTGTTTTTTTGTTTTCTTTGTTTTTCCCCACTCTTATTTTTTTTTTTTTTATAGAATATGGGAATTTTTCTAGTTATATTAAAACAGTACATTGTTGTTACAGAGTCTGTGAGCTACAGGTGACAATTCAAGACGGCTACTGCTATTCCAAGTCAACCGCTAAAAAAGCTTTTATATTTGAGTAGCAGTCAGGTACAGATGACGTTGAAGTAGCAGTCAAAGTAGCATCCTTGAGTAGCAGTTGGGTGCAGATGACTGCTTACCAAAGATGTTTAAATGAAAAGAGTGGAGGAAGGGTAAGGAGAAGGAGAGGGGAGCTTACTTAAGATTCACATACACACACAGCGTTGTGTAATTTGTTATACTTTTATTTTATTTTTTGTGTTAATTTTTATTAGCCTCGTCCATCCCTTTTTTCTCTTTGAAGGTGTTTTTGTAAATGAAGTGATATTGTACAGTAGAAAACCTATGGTGTTATACCCCTATCTTAACTATGCGGTTTGACTCGCGATGGACCATCCTTGGTTCTACCAGCCGACCCTCAGCCCTCCGTGGGCGTTTCAGCCAGCTGCTTCCACAACCTTCCCGCCAGCTGCTTCCACGACCTTCCAGGCACCTGCAGGTCCTCCTCTGTCCTTCCAGCTTCCTGTAGAGCCTCCTTCTTTACCGTTGCAGCGACCTGCAGTACCAAACTGCTTCATCACCCAGGGTGCTCTCAACCTCTGTAAAAAGCTTTCATCTTTGAACAGCAGTCAGGTACAGAAACGGGCAGATCCGCAGGCTGCTACCACACGGAGTTCTGAACAAACACACGGACATTTATACATGTCAGGCAATCAGTCGGAACGAGCCGCACCTGGCAGCGTGTTTACTGTATATAAAGGGTCCTGATACCTCGCTACTTCGTGTGATCATTAGATCACACCAATGAAATTATCAGAGCTAAAAGAAAAATTAAAAAGGAAGAAAGACATAAGATAGACAAAGGCAAAGCCCCAGCCTCTGCCTATCTAAAAATGCCGGCGAGTGAGAGAGAGAGAGAAAGAGAGAGCGACACCAGGGCCATGCAGAGATGTTTAAAGGGGCAGGTGCTCAAAGTTAAAAAAGATAGAACAGGCTAAATAACAACAACTCACATTCATACTGTATGACTGTCATCAGGTGGGTACAATGCAAAGCAAATGTAGCAAATGTTTTACCAACTGGTACATGTTTTAATGTTACCTGATGTTACCTCTTTGTAATCCAGCTCATTGTAAGTTCACTTAATTAAATTGTGCAAACTCGTTGCCTTTATTCAATTAAGTAATATTAACTTTATCATATCAAGTATCATTTAAGTCATATTTACTTACGCATTAAAAGTATTCCTTACTTGTATCCAGTCACATTTACTTAAAGCATTTAAGTTTCATTAACTTAACTGAATCTGTGATTTGAGGAATGGTACCAGTAAAGTTTAACTATAGCATATAACAATAATTATTATAATTTATCAATATAATAATTGCCATTTTCCTACTTAATTTTATTTACAGTGTCAAATACATTGCAACTAGTAAAAGTCACAGGTCTTCATTTAGATCACTTCAAAACATTTATTTTTTCAAAATGTTGATTACAGCAGAAATGTCTGAAATAATTGAGAAAATCTGAATCAACACACATTACTATCATTTATTGGATGACTGCCACTGGGTGCTAAACGAAAAGTCCTGCATCAAAATTGACTGTTCAGTCATAGGTTTATTATGATTCACTGGCAAATGCACAGGATTCTTTTTTACTGAGCGCTAACTGCTTCAAACAAAATACTAAATAATAATTTATTAACTTTTAAAGATGAAATTCTCTCAGCATTTTTATCCCACTCCTGCACCTGTTTTTAAGAAACAATAAAATTTTTTTCAATTTAAATTTTGATTGACCACACAAAAGTGCAAAGAGCAAAGCATATTGCACTCTTCAAAATCAGGACAAATTACTTCTGCCATAGGGTGCAGTAGTAATTCAAGGTTGTCTTAATTAAAAGCACAAAGCATGTCTAATGTGGAAACCTAAGAAGGGAGATAATAATAGTATAATAATAGTTATGCAAGTTTAAAATTATTATCATACTGAAGATTGTGACCAAAATATCAAATACTCCATACACCATGCAGAATGTCTTAGGAAAACTATGTAGCTCCACTGAACTGTCATCCCAGAAATAAAGTCAACAGAACGGTTAAATGAAAAACCTCTGCTGTCTAAACATCTCTACATTCGTATAACACAATCCTTATTTAAAGTGCTTTTAAGCAGACCATGCTGACGGATACACAATAACATTAATACAAGGATACTGTGATCCATTAACATATGTCAAACAATGAAAATAAATTATATAAATTATAACTTAAACGTTTTAAGCCTATTAAACAAATATTAATGCTGAACACACAACTGAATCAATTCAAAAAGTAGAATTAAACAAATATTTTTTTTCTTGCTATGACATGTGTGATGACATGAATCATGTCATCCCAGTAGTGGCTATGTGAACTGCAGGTCAGATAATTTTGATCTAAATGTGTTGATTTAAGCAAATAAGCAAATAAGCAAATTAAGGTTCTTCAAAGTCTGAAGTTTTGGTTTCAATAACATTGATCCCAGATCAAGCATGACTTGCTGGATGAAGTTGAATGTGTTCTTCGTGTACTTTGGGTAATCAAGATGGAGTGCATATGATAGTCCAAACAAGAGACAAACAGCAAGAGGCGGGTCCCTGACATCATCCATAACAATACCTACCTCTATGATGATAGCAGTGGAGACTGGACGTACACGGATCAACGAAGAGCAGCGAGGAGAGTCTTCATTGTCGACTAACAGAATGCCAAGTTTTACAGCTATACTTACAAAGCAAACCTTAAAAAATTCTAAGGGGTTGTCCCCAAGAAGGACAGGGAGACCACGAAGAACCACAGTGCGTCGAATTGTAACTTCCGTTTCCTGAAAAAAACAGAGGCGTTTATGAAATTCCATGTTATTCAGAGTGTGTAAAAAATGGCATTGTTTGTCATTTGTAACAGTGTAGTTTCTTGAAGGAACCATATTTCATTTTAGTATTTTTATCTGCAAATGAAAATATTAAAATACATTTTTTTTCTTTAACATTTAAAAAATCATGAAGAATAGTAAAATAATTTAAAGAAATAATTTAAATTATTCAATCATGCCATGTCCAATTATATGACTTTCTTCAGGCAAATACAGTGGTGTGAAAAACTATTTGCCCCCTTCCTGATTTCTTATTCTTTGGCATGTTTGTCACACAAAATGTTTCTGACACTTTTTCACACAGGGCCATGTAGGTTTGGATTTTTTTCTCCCTAAATAATAAAAACCATCATTTAAAAACTGCATTTTGTGTTCAATTATGTTATCTTTGACTAATAGTTAAATGTGTTTGATGATCAGAAACATTTTGTGTGACAAACATGCAAAAGAATAAGAAATCAGGAAGGGGGCAAATAGTTTTTCACACCACTGTACAAAGATTTTAAGGAAATAATTTTTCGGGGGGTTATATATAAAATGGGCTACTAGTTTGATGCTTAAATAACAGTGATCATGACAATAATTCATATGACCCACATGGACAAATCATAGTCTTCTAAAGAAAAAATATAGGTGGGTGCAAGAAACACTTTACAATATTTGTAAAGTTTTAAACTGCAAAATCAATGCTTCCAGTCTGTCACGAGAGTGATCATGCAGGGGGGTGTTGTGACCCCATGATGTTTGTGGTGTTAAGGTTAGGTCAATGGGTTAGTATGAGAAGTAATGTTGGAAGCATGGAAGATCATCAATTCTTGCACAACTTTTAAATTTGCTTACATCACAATGTGCCCTTGGTGATCGTCCTAATAACATTATACTGGAAACATTGATTTGAATTTAAAAATAAAATTCTGAATATTAGTTTTGTCCCCCCACCCCCACCCTTTGCATCACTTAAGAAAATGGCTGATTAACATGAGTCAAATAAATTTTATTTTTTTTTAAGCATCTTATGCATCTGGGATGACATGAAGCTCAGTAAAAACATGCAGTAGCAGCAAGAAATTAAGTCTTATTCACACATGAATAATCATACCTGATTTGATGTTTGATTAGCGTTTCTTCTTGACTCAACTTGCTCTAGTAATTTTGATAACGTTTGACCCAAGGTTCCAGTTTTAGACCGAAGAATCTTCATTAGACAGGGTGTGTGTCTATCAAGTTCATCAAAGAATTCACTCTGAAGATTCTTGCAGGCAATCCGAGTAAATTCTGCAAAAACCTAAAAACAGAAAATCATTTAACCAATGAAACATATGCAAATAGGCAATCACAATAAGATTTCTTACCTCACGCTCAGTAAAAAGTGCTGGCCAGCGTTCCATCATTGTTCTAATTGGTGGCTCCGCTTTCACGATTTCTTTTCTTCGTAAGGGAAATGTTTGGTCCATCTTTTGGGCGACCAAGGTCTTGTTTGGCAATCTTTTTCGCATTTCTTCAACAAGCAGTTCCCTATCTTTTTCAAGAGATATTTTATCCTTTCCCTAAGGAAAAGCAGGAAGGTAATTTCTTTCATCTCTTCGTGGTTTTTTAATGTTTTGTTTTGGAGGCTGTCCTTCAGGAGAGTACTTGCCCCTTCTTCCTCCATTAACAGAGACATCAAGGCATCCAGCTTTACAGAGTTTTGACCAGTAATTGCCCATCTTAAATTTAAGACTATTTTTCCACCCTCCGCACCCTGTTAATGATCCTTGCTCTCGAAGACACAGATGCTTGTTTATAAGGGCTGTTGCAACTTCAGCAAAATCTTCATCAGTAGGGTATGCTTTATATGAGTACATGCACTCTGCCAATTTTTGCAGTATTTCATGTTTCATGGCTCTTGAAACAGTAAGATAAGTCCCATCCCTCATATGAAGTAGGTCTCCTTGTCGCAGTCTGTAGTTAATGTCAACCGAAAAGTCAGGAATCTTAAAAGACTTGGGCCACTGATGTTTGCTGGACGAGTTTGAACTGTCAGATGACAAAATTTCTGTATCAAAAGTGCTGTGGGTGAACTCTGCTCTGCTAGGCATCTCATTTGCTGAACAAGTTATCTGTTCATTAATTTCAAAATTCACCAAAGGAACATGAGGAATAACTTTCAGTGTTGCTTTGTTAGGAAGATCACTCATATCACTGAAATTGCAGAGTGCATTATTGAAGTCAGGATCTTCATACTGCAATGTGAAGTCACAAGTCAACTGAAGTTTCTCTTTTACCTCAATTGTAAAAGCTTCTACCGAGCTAGGCTTATCTGGCAAAGTTAATTTACATATATCTCCATCATTAATGATAATTCGGAGAATTATTCCTCGGTCCATGCTGAGCATCCCTCTATTGAAAAAAAAAAAAAAAAAGGCATGTTTGGTTTAGAAATGTATTCTCATATATTTATTATTTTGCATAAAATATACCGTTTTAATGTGACAAAAGGCTTTCCTCTGGCTCGGTAAGCTGAGAGAGGGAAAACATCATTTAATTCAAACAGTTCAGTGATTGAATGGGGACTTAAATGACTGCCACAAAGCTCATAGGACCTTAAGTGTTCATTATACCATGAGGTCAATTGTCTGCAGACAAAGACAACATGTTAATAACTACAAGTTTTGTAATCTGTCTGAATTCTGGGAGACCGGAGTGTGGGGTTACAGCCTAAAAGTGACTCAGCCGAGGTTCATCATTCTAAATATGTCCAAGATAACAAGGGAAACACATCCTGATGGCTAGAGTTCGTCAGGGGATTAAAAAATGCTAACAATGTCCTTTTTGGCCTTTACTGCGTTCCGTAGAAGCTCAGTGGTCCGCGCATAACCCTTCGCGGGCGAGCCTTCTCCTAAATGCGCGTTCCCTGTGCCGATTTCACGGGGGTGGGGCTAAAAAAAACGTATCCTGATGGGGGAACCAACTTCGACACAGCACCGGCACAAGTCACGCTACAAACAAAGCCCTTTGCACCGGCTCTTTGCATTTCCACATTCCTGCGCGGGACACACAGGGCGCTCTCGCCGGCTCACGGCACTTCCGCATTCCTCCCAGGCTCACGTCACACACAGAGCTCTCACTCCGGCTTCCGCATTCCCGCGCCTCTCGCTCTCTCTGCACACTCAGCTTCCCGACACAGAGGAGCGAGCGCCCCAGCTACAATCACAGTCGTTAAGAAACCTCGCTGCCAGCCAGTTTCCAATCTCACATCCGGCAGTTTATAACATAATAAATTCATAGGAGTTGCGCCACTGCACTTGGAACCATCTCGTCCTGCATTCCTAACAGCTTTCTAACAGTATAATCTGGCCATATATGGATCCAGCAGAGGCAGCTCACCTGAGGGGGGCACTGGAGAGCCAGGGAGCCCTCCTAGGCAATCACCAACAAGAGATCAGGCAGATCACCTCCACCCTTCAAACCATCACAGAAACCTTAGCGTCACTTACCACTCAGCTACAGCAAACACAACCACCACCCAGCACCTATTCTACAGTCTTCTTTTCCTTCACATGCCACTGGTCATGAACCACGCCTACCTGCCCCACCCACTTATGATGGTGACCCTTCTACCTGTCGCTCTTTCCTGTCACAGTGTTCCCTCGTTCTTGAACTGCAGGCTGCTTCATTCCCCACTGAACGATCCAAGGTGGCTTATATAATCATGCTCCTCTCAGGGAAAGCAAGGGAGTGGGGAACAGCATTATGGGATGCCCAGGTCCCTTGCTGCTTCACTTACAAGACATTTACTGATGAGATGAGGAGGGTTTTCGACTGTTCGTTCTCAGGACACCAGGCGGCAGGACAGATACTTCTACTACGTTAGCGATCAAGCTCTGTTTCCAACTACGCTATTGATTTTCGGACGCTGGCGCCCTCCTGTGGCTGGGACGAAAGGGCCCTTTTTGATTTTTTTTTCAATGGACTCTCGGACTCAATCAAGGATGAGCTCGCGGCCCGGGAGCTTCCATCTGACCTGCACAGCCTTATCGACTTGGCGACACGCATTGACGCCCGTAAACGATCCCGACGGGAGGAGCATCGGTCCTTTGGGAAGTTTTACACTCCAGCGTCCACATTTACTACTCCTGAGTCACCTCCAGAACCTATGCAAATAGGTCGCACACATATTTCTCCAAGGGAGCGTCAGCGCCGTAGTGATGACGGGGCTTGCTTTTACTGTGGCCAGGTAGGCCATGTTGTACGGTCCTGCCCACTAAAAGGTCGGGCCCCCCAGTAGGTCTGGGGCTACAGGGGGGTCCTGCCTTCACTCTTTCCCCGGATCAGCGTGCATGTTTTCCTGTCACCCTGACCCTGGACAGTCACTCCTACATCACCCACGCACTAGTAGACTCCGGGGCCGATCAAAACCTGATCTCCACTTC
This sequence comes from Clarias gariepinus, assembly GCF_024256425.1. Taxonomy (NCBI): domain Eukaryota; kingdom Metazoa; phylum Chordata; class Actinopteri; order Siluriformes; family Clariidae; genus Clarias; species Clarias gariepinus. Next base: position 5,770,973 of record NC_071120.1, on the reverse strand, counting down.
TGCCGTTTCCCAGTTCAAGATCCCGCTCACTTCTTTGTCTCAACCATTCATTGTTCAGGCCCTCGATGGCAGTAGACTTGCTCCGATTACTCATTGCACCACTCCCGTTACGTTACAGTTTTCCGGCAATCACATTGAGACCATCACTTTTCTCGCTGTCCAAAATGCTCACGCACCCATTGTCTTGGGGCTCCCGTGGTTAAGACTACATAACCCTCACATAGATTGGCTGAAACAAAGCATCCTGGGCTGGAGTCCCACCTGCCTCACGTCATGTTTGCGCTCTGCTACCACGGGGCGAATCTCTCCCACCTTCCAAGAGGAGATCCCTGACCTGAACAAAGTACCCACTGAATATCATGATCTCCGACAGGTCTTTAGCAAATCACAGGCTGTCTCTCTACCCCCTCACCGCCCCTATGACTGTGCTATTGACCTTCTTCCTGGCACTTCCCCTCCTAAGGGCCGATTATATTCTCTCTCTCGTCCAGAGAGAGAAGCTATGGAGCAATATATATTAGCGAGTCACTCGCAGCAGGCATAATTCGGTCCTCCTCCTCACCTGCAGGGGCAGGATTCTTTTTTGTGGAGAAAAGAGACAAGTCCCTCAGGCCCTGCATCGATTACAGGGGATTAAACGAGATCACGGTCAAGAATCGCTACCCCCTTCCACTAATGTCGTCTGCCTTTGAACTGCTCCAGGATGCCCGCATGTTCACCAAGCTTGACCTAAGGAACGCCTACCATCTGGTTCGAATAAGGGAGGGCGATGAATGGAAGACCGCCTTCAATACCCCTACTGGCCATTATGAATACCTGGTCGTCCCGTTTGGCCTAACCAATGGCCCAGCAGTTTTCCAGGCACTCATCAATGACGTCCTGAGAGACTTCCTCAACGTCTTCGTGTTCGCTTACCTTGACGACATTTTAATCTTTTCACGTTCGGAAGAGGAACACAAGCTCCACGTCTGTCAAGTTCTACAACGTCTGCTAGAAAACAAGCTATATATCAAGGCAGAAAAGAGTGAATTCCACTGCACCTCCACCTCTTTTCTTGGCTTCTTTATCTCACCATCCGGCATCCAGATGGACCCCACCAAGGTTAAGGCGGTAACTGACTGGCCACTACCATCTTCCAGACGTGATCTTCAGCGCTTCCTGGGATTTGCCAATTTTTATCGCTTTATTAAAAATTACAGTATGGTGGCATCCCCACTCACCTCACTCACGTCGACGAAGACCCCGTTTCACCGGAACTCCCTGGCAGGCAATGCCTTTGAGGAGCTTAAGCGTCGATTTACCACGGCACCCATTCTCACCCTCCCCGACACCTCCCTCCAGTTTGTAGTTGAAGTAGATGCTTCTGAGACCGGTGTAGGGGCCATCCTTTCACAAAGATCACCTAAGGACAACAAACTTCACCCTTGCTTCTTCTTCTCCCGCCAACTCACACCCCCAGAACAAAACTACGGCATTGGAGACCGGGAACTCTTGGCAGTCAAACTGGCCCTCGAGGAATGGAGGCACTGGCTGGAGGGAGCCGAACACCCTTTTCTTGTATTGACGGACCATAAAAACCTCGAGTATTTAAAGTCAGCCAAGAGACTTAATTCTCGTCTGGAAGTAGAGAACCTGGTCCAGCGGACCCTCGACCAGGAACCAGGCCCAAGTAATGTTCCCCCCAGGATGCTTTTTGTCCCTGCGTCAGTGAGACCTCAAGTACTTGACTGGGCCCACAGCTCTAGGTTGGCTTGTCACCCTGGGGTAACACGCACACTTTCACTCCTACAACAACGGTTCTGGTGGTCTACTATGAAAGAAGATGTCAAGGAGTTTGTAGCCGCCTGTGACATCTGTCCCAGAAACAAGACAACTAACTGCCCCCCCGAGGGCCTCCTAAGACCCCTTCCCATTCCCCATCGGACCCGGTCTGACATCTCTATTGATTTTGTCACTGGACTGCCACCATCCGACAATAACACATGCATCTTGACCATTGTAGACCGGTTTTCCAAATCAGCCCATTTCATTCCGTTACCCAAGCTTCCGTCCGCCAAGGAAACAGCCAAACTTCTGGTTGATCATGTTTTTCTTCTCCATGGACTTCCGCTGGACATCGTTTCTGACAGAGGGCCTCAATTCTCAGCTCGTTTCTGGAAGGCATTTTGTGGCCTTATTCAAATTCAAATTTTATTTGTCACATACACCATCATACAGAGTACAATATGCAGTGAAATGATTCTGTGCGACCACAGAGTCGCGACGGCAGCCACCTAACCGGCGCCATCATAGAAGATACATTCTACATTCTACATCGATACATTAGGATAACGAGGGTAAAAAATCCCCTCCCAGACTGTCCTTCGAGAAGGGCAGTGTGCGATCAGGGGTACAAAAATACCTCAGCAACAAGCACATAAAAACATGTAAACACAAGACATAAACATTGCAACGATTAGGGTACAGGGGATAGGAAATGTCCAGTGTAGGCAAACAGCTCCAGTCCCTGCAGCTAGAGAGCGCTGGTCCCGATTCCGCCTGCCCACACTGAAGGGAATAAGCACACGAAGGCGTTGGATATGGGGAAGGTAGAGTGTCTATCTGTAGCTGTTATGTGTGTGCGTGAGTGCGTGCGTATCAGTTTGTAAGCCTGTAACATCCCGTAATAGTCTGCGCCAGGTGTCCTTGAAGGGGGAGGGAGTAGGATTCCAGAGCGTCTCGTTATCTTGGTCTTCGGGGAGTTTGTTATGACTCCAGCCACGGCCTTGAATGCAGTAGCTGGAAAGAAAAAAGGGGCAGCCGAAAAAGAAAATCATATTTTCCAGGTTTCGAACAATATCTGCCAATTTCACAGATATTTAATGTCCATCACTGGTCTGCAGGTCTGTCCAAATCACGTTGCATAGCTGCTAGTCTCTCCAAGATGTTATCCAATTTGCGGTCCAGAACCACAGTCTGATTACCGACAGCTCTCGTCACCACTATTTCCCAGCCAGCCAGTCTCTTGGGGTTGAGACTGACTGCTTTTAGGATTTTTCGATATCCAAGTATCCCACCTAATCCAATCAGCAGAATCCCAGTTATCAGAGTTCCGAATAGGTAGATATCTTCAACATCCTCCAGAGACAGTGCGGCCAGGCACACAATGCGCCACTTCTCCCAACTGTCCATCGTGTATCCAGCAGCAAACGTCCCAGCAGGACAAGTAGGTTCCCCAGAACCCACATTTCTCGTCGAGAAGATCATGTCAATTGCATTCAGAGACCAGTTGATCAAATCCATATTCCTTTTTAATTTTCAAGAGCAAGACGAGGAGAGTCTCTGAATAGTATTCACAAGACAGACAAGAGAAGCAAGCGGGGAGAGATAAGGGAGGGAGAGCAGATGCGACCGCCTTCGTCAAGAGCCGAGAGGGAAAGAGTTCGCCAAGGTTCATTGGTCTGTTTACAATTACTTGTGTTATCAACCCATGCTCTGTTCGGTTGGCCTTACCTCTATCCATGCGCGAAGTCAACCCCACATTTCACGTCTCACAGATTCGCAGACTGGTCTCCTGCCCACTAACCCCACCCACCCAACCCCCTCCCCTCCTCCTCGACTTATAGACGGGGGTGAAGCCTTTACTGTCCGTAGAATCCTCAAGTCTCGCCGCCGTGGACGTGGTTTACAGTACCTGGTGGACTGGGAGGGCTACGGCCCTGAGGAGAGAAGTTGGGTACCAGCCAGGTTCATATTGGACCGCTCCCTCATTACTGATTTTCACAGACTCCACTCTGAGGCACCTGCTAGAACGCCAGGTGGGGGGGGTACTGTCACGAACCGCCAAGCCACAGCTCTGCCATAATGTCAGAAGCACTCCTGTTCCACGTTCCCAATCACTCCTTACATCTCACTGCCTCACCTTCCGCTCCCCACACACCTGTGCGGCATCTGTAATCATCCCCTTACCTATTTAAACCACACACTGACACCACCTCATTGCCAGATTATTGTGTGCCTTCCATAGCCCAGTTCTCCAGCGTTTGTTCCATGCCTTGACTCTTCGCTACCGACCACGCTTCGTTTTTCTCGACCTCGCTTTTTGTCTTACGTATTGGACTTTGTTACCGACTTTGTCTTACTCACGGACTTTGTTACCGACCATTGGGATTGTTTCAACGACTACGAACTTGGATCACGGACTTTTCTCTCGTCTTTCTGGCTCTGAACTCTGCTTTCCCTCGACCACGAGTAAGCTCAACAAAACCAGCCACCAACCTGCGCGATTTCGTCATTCTCTCACCGGCTCTCCACATCTTTGCATCCCGGCACTAGTCACGCTACAAACAAAGCCCTTTGCACCGGCTCTTTGCACTTCTGCATTCCTGCGCGGGACACACAGGGCGCTCTCGCCGGCTCACGGGACTTCCGCATTCCTCCCAGGCTCACGTCACACACAGAGCTCTCACTCCGGCTTCCGCATTCCCGCGCCTCTCGCTCTCTCTGCACACGCAGCTTCCCGACAGCTTTTTGCAAGCTGTGATATCTGCCAGAGGAGGTGTTACTAAGTAGTGATTATGTAGGGTGCCCAAACTTTTGCACAGTGCCACAATAATGTTTTTATTTTTTTTTATCTTTGTTCAATTTATAAAATAAATAATAAAACAAAAACACCAAAATCTGATATTTGTCAAGGGGTGCCTAAACTTTTGCATAAGACTGTCGGTGTTTCTTATTTGCATGGAATTTATGCAAAGTAAACATTAACACAGTGAGCCATGATTTTATCATGTGTAACACTTGTGTTGCCAGAAAACAGACTCTATGGTGCATCAGAAATATAGCTTACATAGATTTATTATATACTATAGTTCTTGCACATTAATCTGACAAAAATGTGCAAAAACCATGTAATAAATCTATACAACCTACATAACCTTTATAAGACTCTACTTTTATTTAAGTGCACTCACAATGATGACAAAATGGTATGATTTTGTAAAATAATCAAAGCAAACAGAATGCGCTGTTTTGTATTGGTTTCTGTGAACTTGAACTTGTGAAAAATAACACTGTGTATACTTGCCTCACAGACCTGAAAAAAAAAAAAAACTTATAGAAATTAAAGAGGAGGATCAAAAAACCAGCTCAACATCCCGAGCCCAAACCTCATTTAAATTATATTAATAAATATTTTAAGTAAACAACAATAGCATGTATATAAAGGTATTTTAATTTAGACTATAAAAAATATGTATACTATAAAACTTTATGTATAGATGTGCCAACTACCACTGTTCCTATACGGCTCTTTGTTTAAGTAAATCGTTCAGTGACAACTCCGTAAATTTCCATGTAAAACAGGTACTGTACATGTGTATGAATCAATTGTCTAAATGTATGTGTCATGAGCTATTGATCACTGATTCATGCAAATGACTCTGTTCAGGTGTAAGTAAATGCTAATTACTGTGCTGTTTGTGTGTGTTTGTGTGTGTGTGGGGGGGGGGGGGTGATAACATTTGGTCTGCTTTTCGGGAGTTCCCACTCTTCGTAATCTGAGTGTATTGAGGGTGTGTGTGGTGTCACCTGTATGGCGTAGTATTTATGGTGTAAGCATATTTCAGTAAAATATTCTTGTGCATGCAGCAATGTAAAAATATTATAATATTAATCAACATAATATTAATATTAGTGAAATAATATAGAGATGAGGTGAAAAAACAGAAGGTGAGAAAAGCAAAAAGCAGACAGAGTATGACAGGTCATAAAACATATTAAGTTCACTTAGAGGTGAGCCAAGAAAAGCAGATGCCTGTAAGACAGGTTGTAAATCATAGCAGTAAGAAGATGGGTAGTAATACTCAGTGTACAGTGTGTACCGCAATGTAAATGGGAAAACAACGCTAGCGTGACCCAGACATGAACAGTACTTATTTTTAATTAGCTATCACGAGAATGGTAAATAGATAAGATAAAACACCAGGTGTCAGACCTGACATAGACACGAGCATAAGGTAAGGTGCCAGGTGCCAGATTTGGCAGAGACACGGCGCCAGGTGCCGGACATGGCAGAGACACGAGTGCACCTGGTGAAGGATTGAAACAGGTGTTGGATACACGTGCAACACGTGCACCCGCAGTCGCGCACACATATCCAAGTAAGAATATAGACAAATAACCAAAACACCCAATCAGTTTTACGAATAATGAGTTTAATAAGAGTACAGTAGACAAAAATAAAATAGTATGTGCATCTATACTGAACAAAAATATAAACGCAACACTTTTGTTTTTGCTCCCATTTTTAATGAGATGAACTCAAAGATCTAAAACATTTTCTACATAAACAAAATAACCATATCTCTCAAATATTGTTCACAAATCTGTCAAAATCCGTTACGATGAAGAACTGGAGTCAAGTCGAGACCCCAATGAGGACGACGAGCATGCAGATAAGCTTCCCTGAGACTGTTTCTGACAGTTTGTGCAGAAATCCTTTGGTTATGCACTCCGATTGTTTCAGCAGCTGTCCGAGTGGCTGGTCCAGACGATCATGGAGGTGAACATGCTGAATGTGGAGGTCCTGGGCTGGTGTGGTTACACGTCGTCTGTGGTTGTGAGGCTGGTTGGATGTACTGCCAAATCCTCTGAAACACCTTTGGAGACGGCTTATGGTAGAGAAATGAACATTTAATTCACGAGCAACAGCTCTGGTGGACATTCCTGCTGTCAGCATGCCAATTGCACGCTCCCTCAAAACTTGCGACATCTGTGGCATTGTGCTGTGTGATTCAACTGAACCTTTGAAAGTGGCCTTTTACAGGTGGCCAGTCTAAGGCACACCTGTGCAATAATCATGCTGTCTAATCAGCATTTTGATATGGCACACCTGTGAGGTGGGATGGATTATCTCTGCAAAGGAGAAGTGCTCAATATCACAGATTTTGACAGATTTGTGAACAATATTTGAGAGATATGGTTATTTTGTGTATGTAGAAAATGTTTCAGATCTTTGAGTTCATCTCATAAAAAATGGGAGCAAAAACAAAAGTGTTGCATTTCTATTTTTGTTCAGTATACATAATGACAAACAAGGAGATACATGAAAAATTTGATGTAAAAATGCAAAGTATAAGGCCCAAAATATAAGTACAAAAAACATAGGGGGCCTGTGTAAGCATCAATAGAAAAATAAAATGCATTAGAAATTAAATATCAAACCTTCTCTGAGCCAGAACAACACCAATAGGAAGATCAGTAAGGGGTACAAAAGCAGAAATGCCGCGGTTCAGAATTGGTGCAGGTGCTGGAGGAAAATCCGTTTGGGTACCAACAGTTATACTCTCGTTATTTTGTGAACAGACACTTTAAAATCAGTCTGAGTGGCTACATGACAAACAGGCATTAGAACAGAAGGTGCTGGAGTGCCAGACTTTGGCCATAGAGGCCTAAAGGCATGAGGAGGAGGACTATTTACCTCCAGACGAAGTCTTTTAGAAGGATCAGGATTGGAGTCATCCTTCCTGAAATACCTAAGCTCTCTCTCCTGTATAAATATCATTAATGACAAAACCGGCTGACACTGGCTCCATGGCATTTTCAGTATGGATGTATTGAGCAAGTATAATCAGCTATAAGATTAAATACAATACGTAAAAGTACAACAAATTGGAAAAACGAGAAGAAATTGAAATAGTACGAAAGAGATGCTTACCCATGGCCTGTCTCTTGAGCACTGTAGAATAAACCAGGACAACCAGGAATGTATAGTAAAATTAAGTGCCACCCTAATATTTTTTTTTTATAAATTAAACAATAAAGTGGACTCCGAGTAGTGCAGTGGTAAAGTGCTCGCCCTATCATCTGGAGATCGCTGGTTCGATCCCCGGGTGATGCTGTAACCTCTCACAGCCGGAGGCCTAGAGAGAGCTGATAGGCCGAGCTCTCTCTGAGGGGAGGGATGAGAGGTACTCATGCTCCCACATTAATCATGGCTCTACAAGCCAATCAGGGGCGGATAGCACTGTCCTCCGACGGTGTTACTCCGCCTCCAACGGTACGTGAGCGAACAGTTCGAAAAGATGGTCAGTGACATCACGTGGGTCGGAGGAAATACGTGATATTCTGCGTCCCTACCAACAGAATGGTGGTAGAAGCTTAATGTGGGAGCCCCCAGTGACTGGGAGAAATTGGACACCACTAAATTAGGGAGAAAAATCGGGTAAAAAAAAAAAAACCAAAAATAGTAAAAAATAAATAAATAAATAAATAAAGTGAAAAGATAATGGAAAGTAATTTGCAAGAAAATTGAATTATAATAGGAAAAAATATAATCACTTGTTATAGATGATATAGGGAGTCAGATGACATGCTATAAGATGTAACATAATACGATATTAAACATAACGGCTGAATTTATTGGAAAAAGTTAGACTATAATGGGTTAATAATTTGGTAAGGAATAGAAAAAGAAGTACAGACTGTATAAGACAAAACTGTATATAATGAGCCTGCATGTAATTGTCTGACAGTCTGCTCTTGATAATGCTTGATTTATGACCTAAGCATTGCAAGCGCGGCTCACTTGGGTTTTATTGCTGCAGTTGTTTTTGGTTCTTTTGACTAGTGATACAGTATTTGATTAATATTTTTAATGAAGGTAACATTAACAAGTTGAATATAAAAATCTTCCACAATGCCACCATCTTGAGAGCACAGACAGTGGAGGTTTTAGGCATAGGTGAACGGGGCAGCTGCCCGGGGGGCGGCATTTTTTGATGACACGTGGGGGGCGACAAATAAACTTGTAGGAAAAGTATCAATCTGTGCCGCTAAGCGGTTTTATATTATCTATGATACCTGTGCCGCCCCTGCTACTGAAGGAGCCGCACAGAAGCTGAGCGAGCGGAGAGGAGAGGGGATGGGGGGTGTGGTGTTGGGGGGCGCAGAGTACAGTTCAATATGGGAAGCCAAACAAATCAAAAATGTAAACTGATGGTAGGCGGGGTCTATTTCTATCAGAGTCGCGCAAGCACTGCCTAGTGGGTCGCGCAGGTTAGTGATTCAAACAGCGCTGCTCAAGTTGGTCCTTGCTGCGCAACTGAAACTGGTCCGCGCTGCGTGATCCACCGAGGCGCGCAAATAAACCAGATCATCTCTGCGCTATCCAGATAGTCGCGCTGCGCTGTCCACTGGGCCATGCAGATATTTGGTCCGCCCAGGGCGGCTTAATCGGGTGCCGCAGTTTCAGCCCACTTTTGATGTGTTTGGCTTCCCATAGTTTTCCACCTCTCCCAAATGAAGTGGACAAGGAGGGGGGCTATTATGTCAGTGACACCTGATTTTCTTACAAATAACGCACATTTTATTTAAAATATTATAAACACAGACCAATAATTTGCACTTTTCCCATTTATTTAATTGTGTGAAATGGCTAATAAAAATAGGTAATAAAAAAGATTATGATGTGGAGGTGCATTAGTTTAGTCTTGACTGGTCGTGAGTGAGAGCGTTGAGGGAAATCTGTTGATTGTCGAATCATCGATTACAAAGTAAACACAGCGATGGAGAGAAAAAAGCCAAAGCTGTCAGGTGCCCAATTTAGGAAAAAAAAAGTAGGTATGCAACGGTGTTCTCTCTGTATGGTTAAGGTATTCATGTCAATATGTTAATTAGAGGTATAACAATAACTCTTAGGTTTGTTAGCCTTCTTGTTTATGATGCTTGCTATGCTTACCTTGCTAAAAGAAAATACAATAAAAGCCTAATAGACAAACCATCACAGAAATTCTAATGGTTTCTATTAAATACCATTATGAACCATTAAGTTACACTTAAGTTACAAAATTCCTTATTGTAGTGTGTTTTGGGCACTTATCCAATAGGATTTACCATCCCACCCACCAATAAAATCCATCATATACCAGCAGACATTGTTATATTTCCTATTAAAACCAATACAATTCCCATTATAACCATAAAATCCATTACATTTTCTGACCCACTTTTTGTCTGAGGAGGTGGGGTCGTACCGCTTCAGCATCTGTATGACGTGCTATCTGCAATACAGCATGTCAGCAAACTCATGCAGTCTCCAAATATGCATGTCGACCAGTGGCAGCTACTGGTCTGTCAAATAGGGGAAACTCATTTTCGGCCTACATCATAAAATTGTCTATTTATTTAAAAGTAAATTCTGCCCTACGTTCCTTTTCAAGAAAATGGTCTGTGACCCTGTCGTACCAACTAGGCGTCTTTTCCAATGACTTGACCAGTTTCCTCTCAATGGCCAGCAGCGCTAGGCTGCTTAAACGGCCTTGGCCCAATGTGTTTTGGGTGTAGGACTTGAGCCGCTTTAAACAGGAGAAGCTCCTTTCTACACCTGCAGATGTAGCTCCTATTGTTGCCACTAAGAACAGTTTGTAAAGGTGAGGCATTGCACTGTACAACTCCATGTCTTTAAGGAACACTAAGTAATCACACAGCTTTCCCCTGTTACCCTGCAAGTCCTGATCTGAATACAGGACTTGAAGTTCTGACCTCAGTCTTCCTGAATCAAAGTGATGGCCATAACTTTTCAGGACACTTTGGAAGGCCTCCTCTGGAAATACTTGTCTCATGTCATCAAATTTCTCTGGATTGGCTAATTCTAAGAAGAGCATGCTTTCCAAATTTGAAAAACATCGAGGAATCTGCTCCAAGATGTTATCAAGGATGGCCATGTACAGATCTCTGTATCGCTCTTGGGGATCCTGTAATTGGGTCAGACGGCGCTTTCTCATGGGCTCATCTCGTGGGTCTGATGTGAGATCTGCTGTTTTGGCATAAACGGCTTGAAAAGACCCCTCTGACCTCTTCTCTTTGACAAATGCAAGAAGAGATTCAATTCTTTTCTTGCAGTAAAGAACATCCATCGCCCTCTGCTGGACAATATCAAAGACCATATCAGTCTCAGAGAAGATTTGTTCATATATGTACAACATGAACACAAACTCAAAATCCTCCAGTTGTCTTACAAAGCCTTTGGCACAATCCAGTGTATCATCATCTATTGTTGTATCTGCAATGATGTTCTCAAATGTCTGCAGGAGGCCATCATAATTGTTTGCCACAGTGCTCACTATCCGTGATGTGAAATTCCATCGAGTAGGAACGTTTCTGGGCAACCTTGAACAGCCTGCAGACTCCAGAAAAGATGTCCTCTTTGTGGATTTTGAAAAAAAATATGGCAAATCCAGAGAAAGATTCTGCAGGCAAGCATTTAGCCCCCTGTGACAGCACCAGATTCAGTCTGTGTGGATAGCAATGCACAAACATTGCACTGGGGGCTATTGCTTTCACTTTGGCCTGCAGACCATTGAGATCTGAAGCCATGACAGCAGCCCCATTATAGGTCTGTGCCACAAGCTTATCCTTAAAATTGTAGCCCTGCATGTTCTTATTTAATATTTCAAAAACGGACTTGGCATCTCGCCCCCCAGAAACATAAAAAAATCCAATAAAGAGTTCCTGAATTTTACCTGCACTATCCACATAGCGAACAATGACAGAGAGTTGGGCACGGCAGGATATATCAGTTGTTTCATCCACGTGCCATCCAAAAAAGGGAGCATCCTGAATTTCATCTCTGATCTGATCAGAAATGGTGGCTGCAAGAGCAGAGATCAAGTCATTTTGAATAGTATGGGACATACCAGAAAACACAGTTGAGGACTCGAATTGTGTGGACAGGACAGAGTCATATTTAGCTAATGTTTCTGTGAACTCCCTGTAATTCCCATTGTTGGATGATTCTCATCATGTCCCCTAAATGACAGCTCCTGCCGGCCTAGCAAGGATGTCACATCAATAAGGCGGTTTAGGAAGGCCCTGTTTTGTTTGACTGTTTCATTATGTTTAGCCACTTGAATGCGAGCACCTTCATTTATTGCATGCTCAACCCTGATCCTTCCCATGCAACTTAATCTTGCACATGCACTCACATGTTCATTGCTCTTTTCATGTCTTTTATATGCCCTGTCAAAGTTAGACAGATCTCCAAACCCCACCTTTGACCAAACAACACATCCGTGAGATGGTTTCATCAAGAGGCATGGCAAGCAGTACATTTTATTTGTCACAGCATTTCCATTCAGCCAGCTAACTTTGTCATACCAGGAGAGCTGAAAAGACCTGTTATTTTTCCCTATCTTTTGCACTAAATCAATCTTAGGTGTTAATCTGATCCAAGTTTTTCCTCGTAAGGAACACTTTCAAATGGCTTCGCCAAAATCAGGTCAACAATATTAGCACTGTCTGCCATTGTGTGCAGTTTCACCCACGACGCTAGCCTAGCCTACTATATGAATGAATGAATGAATGAACGATCTAAAAAAAAATTTAAACTCTGTAAAAGTGAAACAAAGAATGTGGTGTATAATTGTGTGAAATGTATGATGAAAATCAAGCAATTTCGCCAAGCAAATATAAAGAAATAGGTTGCAGCAGTTTTTATTTCGACTGAACTTGAGAAATCCGCGATGGGACTGAGCGTGAATAGCTTCAGCGATTACTTATAGTCAGTCAAAAGGAGATGCAATCTTTCGACAGACCCTCCAATCATCACGCAGAAGCTCGGAGACCAGGCCAGCCCACTCCTCATTTGCTCCTCATTCATCTCCAGAGACGCTGAGTGTCCATGGGCGACGCTATGGGAATGTATGAGAAGAAAATCAAGTCAGCCGACCTGCTACATCTAACTGATTCTGAACGAACTCGTCTTTGAGATTCTAGCTGTGAATCTCCAGAGCTGCAAGGCAAGTGGCTTTGTGTCTGCACAGATGGTGGCCAAAGACATTTGTGAAGAAATTAATGTGGAGGCTGCTTTGAAACAAAAAAGGCTAAGGTCCACAAAGCGCCACTTCTCATATTAATCACATGATGAGCCTTTCAGTGATGCCCTTAGGAAGTTGGAGATTGGATTCTTCAATGTTGTTCTTGATGCAGCCCTGTCAGCCATCACAGAGAGTATTACCACGTTGGAAAATGTGGAAAACAAATTTGGGGTTTTGACAAATTTCCCAAGTCTTGCAGATGAGGAGCTGGCAGAGCAGTGCAATGCACTGGGTACCACACTGCACTTTGAAGGGAATTCTGATTTGGACAGTAGAGAGCTTTTGCAGGAAATCAAGAATTTACCTCACCTGCCATCAAAAACCATGAGCCTCCTTGAGCTTATCAATTTTATGCATGATAAGGATCTATCTGAGATCTACCCCAACTTTTGGACTTGGGGTTGCACTTACCCTGTCAGTGACTGTAGCTCAAGCAGAGAGGAGCTTTTCCAAACTAAAGTTAATCAAGACATACCTGAGGTCAACCATGTCTCAGGAACGGCTCACTGGCCTTGCTGTCATCAGCATTAATCATTCAATAGGGGAGCATATCTCATGATCCCATAATTGATGACTTTGCATCCAGAAAGGCCAGAAGGAAGAAAGCTGGGAGGGAGTCTCACCCGGGGAGCAATTCAGCGTAGAACCGCCACTGAGCACAGTTTTGACATTTTGAGAGCAGACAAAGCACTCAATGCATGGGAAGCCAACATGTTTTTTCATGCGTGCAGTTCGGTGTTACAAAACTGCCACAAAACTAACCAATCACAGACTTATACAAGCTACTTAAAAATAACAAATTGTGAATTCTAAACTGAGCGCACAGTTTATTAAACTGAGCAGTGTTGGGTGTAACGTGTTACAAAGTAACTACTTTTTTGATGCACAAGTAATCTAACGTGCTACCATACTACCTGGCTGTATATCCGCCATTTAAGTACTTAGTTATTTAGTTATATTTTAAAAAATGTAATCCGTTATTCAGACAATTTATGTAATTGGTGAGCCAGACAGCAGTCATTCCCAATCCATTAGTGTGTGTGTGTGTGTGTGTCTACAAACCCCGCTCCCGATACCCCGCCCCACTATCTTATTCCTGCTGTTATACCCCTATCTCACTGTGCGGTTTGATTATGTGAGAACCGGCGCGCGGAAAGATGGAAACCTAATCACAGCGCCAAAACTCGCGGTGAATCATGAAGCACTGTACTAACTGTACGGCTACTAAACAAAACCGCATAGATGAGATAGAGGTATTAGTTATTAACAGATAATGGACCAAAATTCAAAGAGTGATGATGGTAGAATAATTATAAAGGTCTTGACTAAAACAACATGCATGAGGAATCACAAAGGAGTTTTCATTTTCTTCAGGGCAAAAGTACTCAAACTAGTTACTTTTATCAGAAAGTAACGCTGTAATATAACTGATTACTTTTTGAAGACAGTAATTTAAAGTAACGTCCCTCAACACTGAAACTGAGATGCATATATCTTAGCCCCACCCCCTTAAAAACTTTTTTCTGAGGAAAGCTCCCACTGCTAGAGGTTGTGCGTGGACCACTGACCCTTCTACAGATTCTAAAATTTACATTGTTACTGTTTTTTAATCCTTGGAATGGAAGAGAAAAAGAATTTTGTTACCATAACTTGTCTTGTATTGTTCTAATCATTATCACAATCCATGATTTACAAATGGAATCATTTTCTTGGGAATTTTTTTTTTATTATTATTTTAAATATATATATTTTATAAAAATGGACCAGCACTTTTATAAAGTAGTAGTTGTCCATTTTTATTAAATATAAGATTTAAACAATCTATAAAAAAATAAAAACAAAGAAAATAATTTTGCATAGAGTGATAAAACAACAATAAAACGCATTGTTATTATAAGGAAAATCTCCATCTCTTCCATTCCATGGATTAAAAATGGTAACAATGTCAATTTCAGAATCTAGAAGTGTAAGAAAAGGCCTTAGCACTGCAGTTCACAAAAGGCCTCAGATTAAGTTATTTTCGAACCATTTTGTTTAAAAAAAAAAAACAGATTATTGTCACAATAAAGAAAATGTGACTAACTTAATTTTTTTATTTTTTTATTTTAGCAGAACCATATGATTCCAAGGTAATAACTTGTTAAATATAAAATAAATGTCACATAAACACTCTGTAAAACAGTAAAACCAAGAGGCCCCTGTAAAATAAACATGACATCAAACATTTCCCATCTTAAAATTTAAACAATTTATTTTAACTATTACTTTAACTATAATTTTAACTATTAATATACTACTATTACTATTATTTTATTTAATTTCAAAATGACATTAAGAACAAGAAGAATAAAAAAAATGTGGGCTGAAAAATTTGGGTTTAAGGACAGGATGCATCAGACAGTCACAATAAAATATATCAAAACCATATTATATCAAAAATTCCCTGGTTGAAATACCCCAAGTGAAATAAATCCACTATTTTAACCAATACAGACATCACAGCCAGTGGTAGTTTCTTGCAGAGGTAAGGCTGCGTTGGGCAGCTACATAAGCACAGAGCCCTGGGGATTGCCTGGAGCTTAAATCTCCAAAAATGTTGGGGCATTTTTTCAAAATAGAGTAGATGCTATCTTTAATACCCAATGGAGGTTTTGAGCTGTACACACATACATTCTCGCCTAAACAACTCTTAAAACTACAGTTTGTGACACAATAACAGTAATATTTCAATTGTTGCCATTTGAGAAACCATAAAATAAAGAATAAATAATTTGCTGGGTCAAAATAACCCAACCAGGTTTTCATTTGTAAATCACCCACTACATCTAATTTGACCTAGCATTACCTAACCCAACAATGTGTTTAAAGTACCTGAAATAACCCAGAAATTTGACCAAGCATAAACAACCCAATAATATGTTTACAGAAACAACCTAGCATTTTTTTAGTGTGTACAACAAAAATCCTGAAAAACAATCCTACAGTATGAAACATTTACACAAATGTAAGACAATTTATTTTTTTTAAATGATCAATTTAATGATTGATGTTTTTAAATGTAACATTTTTTAAATTAATAACAATAAACATATAGAAACAAATATATGCTATATAATTGTTTATTCATATATTGGATATATCATACAAATAAAATTTTCATTTAGTGAACTTGATCATCTGTCTAAATAACATTCAACGAATGTTTTTTTTTACTCATTATTGCACAGTAAGTGTCAGCTCTGGGTTTGATTTTTCAAGTTTGTTGTGTAAAATACACGGATTTTCATCACTGTAGTGTTTCTTCAGTACAACATACAGTATTGTTATGACTTTTTTTTATAAATTAACCTCTACTTGTTTTGCAAAATGCCCCTTTCCGCCACCTGGCGGTCATTTCACGAATGATTTTGATCTTTTACTTGATTTATTTTGGCCACTGCTGTTTTGCTGCGGCAGTGAGCCTGGCGATAATAGGCATTCTGGTTTGGAGGGCAGAACTGAAAAAGTGAGACCTACAAACATGATTTAGTTACACCTGTCAGGAGTAATAGAAAGTTCCAGATATATATATTTTTTTATAAGAAGCTTGTGGACAATCTAAGCTTAAGGCATGAACCTAAGTAGTAAGAAACAGTCGCAGATGATGACAGATGAGCAGGCCGTTGATTGTGATGCTGAATGCTGATTGGTTAGACCAGGCGGGAGAGCTAATGAGGTGACTGTTGTGGTCGTTAAATATACAATCAATTATTAAACTATATCCGGTCAATAACACGCCCTGGTTGTGTCCTGCCCCTGGTGCTGTACTGCTCCTGGTGTTGTACTCTCCCTGGTGCAGTATTATCAGTAGGATGCAGTTGACTTTGTTAGCTATAAGAAGTGAAGAAAATATAGCACCTTAACTGTTTCTAAATTCTACTGTACATTCTCTACTCCCATTCTGTAAAGTACAATATAACTTCTTGACAAATGGAACGATAAATGAGTCTGCATAATTCTCTAAGGGCAATAAAAAAATCATTTTGAGTCCTACTTTAATGTTATTTTTGTAGTAGGCAGAGTTGTGTAAACACCAGCCATCTCCTAAACCACAATGTCTTTGATCTAACACATACAGTAACTCTCCATTTAATTGCCTGAATGCAATTTTCCAACCACACAACTGACATGCAGTGTGTTTACATGCATCTATTTTGCACTTAAAAACCACAAAGGGTTCTTACACCCAGCCCTGTGTTTCATCTGCTTCTGACCACCGGCTGCTTTCTCACGAATATGTTTCCACTAAACAAATCTGAATAGTTACATTAGTTATTTTTCCTTAATGATGTTTGAATGCTAATAATGAATACTACTGCTAATTACTCTGGTGGTGATATTTTCTGTAGCTGGTGCATTATCAGGGATGCATTCATGGCAGGTTCCATAACATTTATGGAACTGGCATAATTTGGTCATGCCTGGGTAAGCTTGGATGATGCTGGAAAAATTATAAAAGCAGCTCAGACCTACACTACTTATTTCATTAATATCAGTTTCTATTTAATTATTTCAAGGCAAGCTACATATGTGGTAAGCCGTGACAATGATCCAGATGTTGAAATGTGTATGATTCTCCTTATGATTTCAGCAGATGGTTCAGGTATAAAGTCTAATTCTGTTTAATTCTATTTCATTTCTGTTTAATTTGACTGATGCTCAAAGGAACTTTTTGGGTTGTTTAAGATATGAAACTGCTGTAGGCAGTAAATGCCCCCCCCCCCCCCTCCAACCCACTCACCCACCCACACGTTATCAGCATTAGATTTGACCAACCAATCATTTCCTGTTTGTGTCTTGGCTGATACAGAATGGTTGGGTTTGAAATAGTGTTTCTGTGTGTCATGGGTAAGTATTGAGGATCTCATTCATTTTTATTGTTAGGACAAATACTAACTTTGAATATACTGTACATCACATTATAGCTCTTACAATACAGTAAAACATATTTAGTAAATTTGTATGTTGTATAGTTGAAAACTGTAATTATTCTAAAAAGCACAAATGGAAAACTCATTCTCTCCAACTATGATATTTTTTTCTTGGGACTTTACAAAGTTCTTTCATTCAGTTTTGAAATTTTCTAAATATATCACCTCCATTAACAAACTTTTATAAAATATCATGCCTGCATTAACATTACCTGTGCAGTGTTATACATTTGGTGTGTGTGTGGTATGTGTTTCAGGTTTGCTCTCGAAAACTCTGTGCTTTTTAACTGTAGAGGCAGAAGCTGGAGATAAAGTCATTATTTGGTGCCAACATGACCTGACTGATACAGGATTCATCTTCTGGTTCAAACACACATGTAATTCAGTTCCACTTCTGCTTGGGTGTAAATGGTTTTTGACATCGGCTCCACCACTGGATTGTACTTTTTTTAACAAAAGTGAGAGAATAGTGATGTCTGTTCATGATAAGAACACATCTCTCATAATCACTGCAGTAAATGTCTCTGATACAGGACTCTATTACTGTGGCTTTAAGCAGATGGTCAAATTGATCTTTAGTAACTCAACCTATTTACAAGTGGAAGGTAAATTTATACAGTCAATAGTTGCAGTAAATGTTGTTTAAGATGACTAAGGTTGTAAAATGTATAAGTTTGTTGCTTTTCTTCGCATAAAGGCATCTTTAAATTGTTTTTCTCTAAGGTTCAGACTCTCCTGCCATGTTCTTCATGCTGACTGTGGGGTTTGGTGCACTAACTGTGATTCTTCTCAGTGTCCTGATCTCCATCATACTGAAGCACAGAAAAACTCAAACAGGTCAATTATTAATATAATAATAATAATAATAATAATAATAATATTAATAATAATAATAATAATAATAAGTCTCTGTGTGTTGCTTTAGGTGCTGAAGCAAAAGCTAATGAGGTAAAAGTTAAAGTACAACATTAAAATGAATGAGAAAAAAAGCTAATCTAGACATTTACCTTGCTTTTTATTTAAATATAAATATTTTATTTAAATTCATTTCATGGCCTCCTGAGTAATCATTAATAATTAATTTACTTTTTTTTGTTCATTTTGCAAATAACATAAGCAATAGTGAGCACAGTATTTACAGCATTCTGTGAGAAAATAAAGAAGACAAACGTAAAAGTATCATAACAGGACATTTAACGTCTTGAAATGCTGTTGTTTTCTATATTATGACAATTTCTTAGTGCTTTAATAGCTATTTACAGCTTCTTTCATAACTGGTGACCTTCTCAGTTCTAATATCAGCTTCCTCACATTTCTGCTTTATCCAGATTCTGAACTATTTAGTAAGTTCTTTTTTTTTTTTGTAGATAAAATGTAATATAAATTTAATTTTCCTTTTTGTCTATTTTGTATTATCAATAAGGAATATGTCTCAGTGTTGATAAGGTTTGAATGAAACCTGTTCAATTCAAGTAGGTATAAGAACCAAGTAATAATTGTAAAGCCTTAATATAATGTTTTATAAAGAAAAGTTGAAAATATACATAATTAGTATAAACCAGTTAAAATTTGTGCTTATATAAATATCTAACTAATTTCTATCTTTAGGTCATTTTGCTCGGGAGCAATGAAAGTGCGCAAGCTAAAATCTAAAGCCCTCAAGCGTTTTAGCTCTAGCTCAATAAGAGTCTAGTAAAAATGTTACATTTGCTTGATTTATTACTTATGTTTTATAATCTGTGACTCCTGTGTTCTGTAGGTTCCTGAGTCAGACTCGGTGAATTACGCTGCTCTCCAGTTCCATAAGAAGAAAAGCAAGAGAAGCAGGAGACACAATGAAAAGGTGGATCTGCATGTTATCTATTCGTCTGTGGGTCAGTAATGCAGCAGTGCCGGGGGAATTTGTGTGTATAATCTCATACATCAGTTATTACTCACTCAGCTCTAACAGATTTTTAGAATATTTTTAACATCAGATTTACAGAATATAGTTTTATTGTAGAACTGCTTCAGAATTCTGCACATTTCATACTAAACCTTATATCAGTTTGTCTGTGAGGTGTTAGCAAAATATTTAGATTCATATAGATACATTTTGATGTTTTTGTCCTTGTGTTTAGTCAAATAACAGATTTGTTGAGGCTCTGGCTCTTGATATCAATCACTAATAGGAAGGTTGTATGAAAACTTTGACCATGACTTCCATAAAGCAAATTTTATCTAGTCGTCTTATAAAGACATATTATAATAGAAAATTTGTTTTAGGGAAGAGGTTTAAAAAGGTTATTAATTCTTCTTTAAATTTAGATTGACTGTGTGGCTTATGGTTATATGTTATTTGTTTTATATATCAAAATTTTTCTGAAGAATTGTTTAAAAAAAGTAAATTTTTAGTAAATTCTCACAACTGAAGAACTGCATGCTCTGTTTCTGGGTAAAATAAAACAAAATGATTGGAAGAAGAAATAAAATGCAGTAACATCATGATAAATCACCTGCTCTTCACAAGTGCTTTGTTCTTACTCTGATGTGTTTAAATGCTTTTTTTAGTACAGGTGTAAGAGAGGTTTTCAGGATCTAGTCTTGATTCTTTGTTTTTGGTCACTTTGGGGTTCCTCATAATGCTGAGAAACAAGAACAAATGAGTAAGGGTTACAACATTTTAAAACATTAAAGATGAAAGAAAGAGAGAACCAGTGGGTTTTGTAACCATAAAGTAATCGAGAAAGACATCCATATCTGATTAAAAAAAAATTCCATAACCATAATGAAGAAAAAAAAAATCCCATACACCAGAAACACTCATCATGAGCTAGCTGTGGATTTGTTTATGACTTTCTGTTCTCAGAATACTTCATGAACACAAGTACAGCAGTAGAGAAAGGTTTTAGTGAAAAGAATAGATAAAGATGGACTAGTAACAACATGACAGAGAAAGCAATGCGTAAAGGACAAAAGGTATTAAAAAACTTCAATTAAAATGATACATTATGTGCACTTGGGTGTTTTTGGCAGTATTTAAATTAGTAGTGCGAAGCATTTAGATGCAAAATAGAATTATATTTAAAAGAAAAAGAAAGAATAAAATCCAAAGAAAAGTAAAAAATAAAAACACCCTTGCACTATTTAGGTTGTCATTTTTTGTTCGGTATTATTATTATTATTATTATTATTATTATTATTATGCTGCTTTGGAAAATTTAACAGGTGTTTTGACTAAAACAGAGTTCAGAATGCGACAGTTAGACTACTGATGGGTAGAGACGTAAATTTGATCAAATGTCCCGTTTTAAAGAATTTACACTGGCTTCCAGTCAAACTGAGAATTTACATAATCTTTTTTTTAAAGCACTACACGGCGAAGCTCCATCCTATTTATCTGACCTCTTATACTATCATAATCCAACCACATCACAGGTCAGCCAATCTCGGGTTACTGTCTGTTCAAAGATCACGGCTAAAACATTGCTGAGATCGTGCATTTGCTATAGCAGGCCCCAAACTATGGAATAGTTTGCCGGTTTCAATTCGAATGGTGTCATCTCTTTCCACTTTTAAAACAAAACTCAAAACATTTTTTCTGAGTATGGGTTCTTAGATGTATTAATATTATGTGTTGCATTTTATTTTTGTACAGCACTTTGGTCAACTTTGAGAATTTTTTAAATGTGCTTTATAAATAAAAGAAGTTGAGTGAAGTAATGCACTTTTTAGAGTTTTTAAAAAGTATTTTCTTGGGGAATATATATCACATATGATACAGTATACATTTTTACATTAAATCCGTTTTACACTTTTTGCTTTTATAGATAAAAATATAACTAAGTTAAAGAGTCAAATTATCACAAGACACCTTTAAATACTTTTCTGAGTTATTTTATTTGCCCACCTGAGACAATCTACCTCAGGTGGGCAGTAACCTTCTCCTACAGAGTTTTTTTCAATGAGTTGAGTCATTTCAGTTGTTTGCACATTTATATATTATTAAAACATAATAATAATAATAATAATAATAATAATAATAAAGACCTAATAATTAAAAATAAATTTTACAATAAAACACTAAAGTAATCCCAAACTTTATTTGTGGGACTTTTGTGGTGAAATGAGTCATGGCCCTCCTCACCACGGAGGTGGCATAATCGTTAGCACTCTTTGATCCACAGGTGCGTGCAGGAAGTGTGTGCACTCCGTGTGATAGAATAGAACAATGTCTAGCGCCCTGTGATAGGCGCCAGGCCTCACGCATTACTGTGCAGAATAAGTGTTATTACAAATTAAAGGGAAAGAGAGACTAATTTCAATAGAGGCTGTTAGGGAATAGCTGTTTGTATCAACAATAATTGATCCCTAGTATAACAATCATATGCACCTTAA
The DNA here is from genome assembly GCF_024256425.1 of Clarias gariepinus. Classification (NCBI taxonomy): domain Eukaryota; kingdom Metazoa; phylum Chordata; class Actinopteri; order Siluriformes; family Clariidae; genus Clarias; species Clarias gariepinus. The sequence continues at coordinate 5,748,772 of NC_071120.1, read as the reverse complement.
AATGCTAGAAAATGTAAAACTAAATTAAGTAGGAATTAGACTGTAACAGACACATGCACATGCAGTAGTAAGGATGTAGATCCTAGAAAAGGTTGTATAATAGTATATACTGTAACATTCATAAAATGTATTAGTCAGGATTTATCCTTTACCATAGCACAGAGATAGTGCTGATTAAAGTGATAAATGACCACCCTCTAGCCACTGAAAAAGGCTCTGTCTCTTTAAGTATAAATAGGAAGGCGACATTAGAAACATTTACAAAACAATATAATAAAAGCTGTCACTGATTACTAACAGAAGGTAAACTGTGTGAAAGAATGAGGCAAACTCAAGACATGTGATGAACATTAGCAAGCTTTAGTAAACAATTTACAACAAAACACCCAATTGATCCATAGATACAGTGGACACCAAGAATTCAGATAATGAAAGAAATAATATTTACAAAATATACAAAAGCTTCAAATAGCAAACTCAACAGTGGGAGCCATGATCGGAGCTTAAAGCGAATAAATAAATAAAACAAAATACTTTCTAACTTTCACGCAGCATCCAAACTAATCTAATGACCAGATGCATCACTTCCATGCTCTTATTCTAGGCTAGGGACGTCTCACTGGTTCCGAAGAGAATCGCTGGGAGTGAAGATTGACATGAATGGTGGCAAATTCCAGGACCTGTAAGACAGTATGTCTAGGAACCAAAGACACAAAAAGAGACATCCCAAAACACTATGTGATGTAACAGTTCCACAGGGTTCTGTTTTAGACCAACTGTTATTTACTCTTTCTATATGCTTGCTCAAAATGCCCCACCATCTCAGTGACTGGAGTTTTACCCTGTCTCACACAGTTATATCTCATCAACCTCTTGTGTTTCTACTGAGCCTGAAAGAGGTAAGTAAGGAGGTGTATGCACTTTTAGTGTGCCTGGTAGAGCACAGACACCAGAAGGCAAATATGAAAGTTGAAATAAGTACTCTTTTTTCAATTTTTTGTTTCCTTGATGTAGCAGGGAAATCAGACACACGCACACACATGTATGCTCACAATTGTGCAGACAGTGTCCAGAGGTTCTCAGAGAGGAGGGTGAAGGTGATGTGCAGAATATTTAGCAACATAAAGGGGAGGTGATGAGCTTGTCTAACTTGGATAGGACAGAAGGTGAGCAAGCTGAAGAGGTAGTCTTTTAAAACAGTACTGGTGCATAAATAGTGCCTGATACTTGATATATGACACCTCTTCTGACCTTGCTGGTGTCAGACTGGGGCTAGAGATGCGCACACTGCCAGCTGCCACACTGTCCGCAAAACTGTTAAATGTGGTGCATCCCTCTGCTTTTAACCGCATCCCATGTGTCATCAAATAAATCATTAGATTTGACATGTTTCATGGTTAACACTTAAGTGTTTGTCACCAATGTAAAAACAAAATGGACACTCAATTTACCTACAAACATTAATTGGATTTGTATTATTAGGGCAGTCCTCTGCTCGAAGTTAGAAAATTATTTTTTATGTGTGGTGAGGGTGATGATGCTTCTTAAGTCCATTTTAGAGAACCAGAGGACAACTATTTCAATTTATCTCCCAGAGATTTAAGTTTGAGTGAACACATCTACACTATACTAAACAAAGATTTTATAGTGGAAAAGTCTTGGCTTGGTACTGATCTGAGATTAATATTCTTCCTGCAGTATCTGTTATGAATGAATGATTGGTAAATTGATTTCTGCTTCCAGCTGCACTGGAAGAACCTCAGTTCTGTTGCAGCCTTGATTTGACCCAAGTTTGGGATTAAACATTTGCATCAAAAGACTTAAAAATAACTTAAACATGTAGCCTCTATAGAAAGTGGAGCATTCACTGTAATATATTAAGTAAGAATATACTGTATTTCACAGACCTGAGCAAATGCATAACAGTAAAAAAATATAATTTAAAGATTATATTTAAGGGTCTATCTATATTTACATTAAAGTTATTGAAATTAAAAACTTATTTGGTTATTGCTTTGTCCCTTTGGTTTGGTTGCTTGACTGTTTGTATATATGTGATACTTGGAGTATATTGAGCATGAAATAATGGTCTCACCAAGTTGTGTTTGAAACAATCTTTATTAATTCTATTGCTTTTGCAGTCCCATGGAAGGTGCACATTCCAGTGTGACTGTTTTTCTTTTGTTCCTGTAAAGTGTTGGTATTTGTAAAAGACATTGTTAGTTAAAATAGTATTTTTGTTTGATATTCATGGTTTTCTTTGTCTTACCTTTTCCTGTAAATTGGGGGGCGGCCCGCAAACAAGAAACCACATATATGTCATCCATGTGAGGGGTGGAGTCTAGTCTCTGAGAATTTGAAAATGTATTTAAAATGTTTGTCTTTTGAATTTCTCTGTATTATCTTTCTGAAAAGAGAGTTTGATAAAAAAAAAATGCATAATGCGATGTTTGTATAATGATGATGAAAATCATGTAAATTATTGAGTTAAAATTTATGTATAATTGAGTTGTCAATCAAAAGTAAGATTAGCTGTTTTTGGCCTATTTAAATTGGAGAGGAGGGGCTTCAACTATATAGTTTACTTTGTTGAGTCAAACGGGGAAGATTTGGTTTTTTAAAGGCAAACAGCAGTTCTGTTGGGTTAGAAGCCAATTGTCTGTTACCTTTGTCCTCATATAAAGTGACCCTGCTCTAATTCAACTGGCAAGTAAACCTGCTGAAAATCGGTCCCTGATGATGTTAAAATAAAAGAACATTATGAGAGATTTCTGAGTTTTGTGCTTGAGTTACTGCCTAAGCCTTCAAAATCAAGAATGGTCACACTACAAAATAGTGGCAGCGGTGGGATGATGTCTCGGAGGGTTAACAACAGGCGCTGGTGAGCACAACTGAAAGAAATGTGATGGCTGAAAAAGCACATGTACTGCAACGAGTCACAAGAGCTCATCCAGTGCTGTTTTCTGAAGAGGATACTGTGAAAGACTGTGAACACTGGAGAAATGGAATTGGGTGCTGTTGGAAGTGAGGTGAATTCACCCCTAGACCATTTTATCATTGTAGTAAACAGTCAAGAGGAAGACACTGAACCAGTGGTGAGAACTAAAACGGTGAAGGTTAGTACCCCTCATGGAAAAGTGTGGGGTTGGAGCAAGATTTTTTTGATGAAATGACAGTTTATGCAGGAGCAACAGAGAAAAGAGAAAATCCTTTTTGAAGAATTGCATCACAGCTTCTATTCTTCCAAAGGCCAGAAGTGAATGGGAATTGGAGGACCAGGCAAGTCAGCATACCCACCACCCTTTACCTGTCGTCGTAATTGGTTTAAGGGGTGCCCTCACCTCTCTATAAGGTTTCTTCTGTTTAATGCAAGCGCAAGATCTTAACACGTAATGCTCAATATCTTGCTGCATGTGGGGCCAAAAGAAGCGGTCTCTTATCAAACTTGTGGTTCGATCGACACCCTGATGTCCCATTTTATCATGTAATTCTTCAAGTGCCATTTTTCTAAATTTCTCTGGCAGGACCAGCTGAGTTCTCTGTGCTGTCTTTCTCCGCAGGATAACATCGTCATCCAGCATCAACTTGTCCCAGCCCCTGATCAATCCTTTGACGGTGGGGCCCACAGACCTCCACTGCTTAGCAGGAAGTCTTACTCCTGATTGTAAGTGATTTATGACAATCTCTATGTCCTTATCTTCCCTTTGAGCCCTTCTGATTTCTTCCTTTGACAGGGGTTCTGTTGAAGCCGTACACATTTCAATTCTTATTGGTGGACTTTGGCAAGGTACAGCAAAGGACCATGGCACATCTGATTCAAACTGGGCTTCCACTACCTGTATCATCGCTCCGATCGAATCCGATGAAAGTTCCTCTGTATACTCTGGCATAGTTTCCTCTGAGACCGTGGTCAATCTGGATAATGCATCAGCATCAATGTTTTCCTTTCCTGGCCGAAACCGGATAGTGAAATGGAAATTGGCAAGCTCTGCTACCCATCTGCATCCTGTCGCGTTCAATTTGGCAGATGTCAAGACATAAGTGAGGGGATTGTTGTCACTGTACACTGTAAACGTTGGGGCATAGTATAGATAGTCCCTGAACTTTTCCGTGATGGCCCATTTTAGTGCCAGGAATTCCAACTTTCCACTGTGCAAATGATACTTTTGTTCTGCTGCTGTCAACGTTCTCGATCCGTATGCAATCACTCTCAGCTTTCCATCTTGGTGCTGATACAGAACAGCTCCCAATCCCTGATTTGATGCATCGGTGTGTAGTACGAACGGTTTAGTAAAGTCCGGGAACCCCAGCACAGGTGGCTTGACTAAACAATCAATCAGTTTTTCAAGTGTTTCTTGGTGTTGCTCTGTCCACTCAATTAACTGACTTGATGGAACCACGTGATTCTTAAGGCGAGTCCCTCTTTTCCCTTTACCTTTTGTCTGTACTTTGTTGCCGTCACTTTTCAGTAGGTCATAAAGAGGGCAAGCAATCCTTGAGAAGTCCTTGATGTAAGAGCGGTAGTAGCTCAACAACCCCAATATCTTTCTTACCTCTCCTACGGTGGTAGGTTTCTTGTCCTTCAGTGCTGTCACAGCTATGGTATCTGCAGGGTCAATCCGGCTACCTTCTTTAGAAACTATTCTTCCCAAGTAGTGGACCTCCTTTCTGAACAACTCGCATTTTTTTGGCTTTAGCTTCACCCCATGTGACCGCAACCGCTGTAAGACTTTCCTTACTAAGGATTTTGTGAAGACCAAGATGTCATCCAAGTAAGGTACACAAATGTCACGCAATCCTTCCAAGCATCCTTCCATAAATTGCTGAAACGCAGCAGGTGCATTCATGAGCCCAAAAGGAATACGGACCCATTCGTACAATCCCCACGGTGTGCTAAACGCGGTCAGTGGTCTACTCTCTGGGGTCATAAACCCTTGATGGTACGCCTTCCCTTGATCTAGCAAGGAGAACCATCTATTTCCGCCCAGGCCATCCATTATGTCCTGTATTCTTGGAATCGGTTGGCGGTTTGGGACAGTCTTCCGATTAAGGTCCCTGTAATCAATACACAACCTCAGGCTACCATCCTTCTTCCTGACACACACAATTGGTGACGCGTAAGGTGAATGAGATTTTTCAATCCACCCCTGGGCAATCAAGTCTTGCAAGTAATCTTTCATTTCTTGGTACAACGGTTTTGGAACAGACGTGTACATTCGCACGACAGGTGTCTGGGTCCGTCAAACTGATGTTTAACTGCAGGTGTTCTATACATCCAATATCCTCATCTGACTTTGAAAAGGAATTACACTCCTCTCGGAGCATCTGTTTGATTTTCTGTTGCTGTTGGGAGGACAAATGACTCACGTGCACAGGTGGGTCCCACGCTTCTTCGCTGTCATTTTCACTTGTTTGTTTAGCCCTCTCATTAACACAGGCTGTCATTACACATGATGACGCTGTTGCTGGTAACACTGATTTTATAACTTGTACTGTCCCAAGCTCAGTCCTTCCCACCAGACAGATGTCATGATCAGTCACATTCTGGACACCAATCTGAATCACAGGTCGGCTCCCTTTTTTCAAAGTCAAGAGTGTTTCAAGAGGTTCCAGTCCATCAGGGTACTGCGGGTTGACTGACTGTTCAAACAACATGATCCTATCCTGTTTCATACATGGAGCTTTTACTTGACACTTAACCTGCACAATTGCACGTTTTGGCACATTAACACGTTCTTTCAAAGTCTTAACCAAATATTCACTTGAACTCTCGGCTGTCACCAGGTTAATGAATGTTTGGACTTCACCTCTTCTCAAACTTGGAAAGGCACATCGAACAGTCTTGTTCAAAAGCTCTTTGCTTACATCGCCCTGCCCACTTGCTTCACTCTGTTTCATCACCTGCTCGATCACGTTGTACCCAATGATTGGCTTGGACAATTGCTGACCTTTCAGAATGAGCACTGGAATGACTAATTCTTTCATCTGGTTCCCAGACGGAGCCAAACTGAATGTGAGTTCTACCCATCCTTCATAGGGCATGCTAGAACCATTGGCTGCAACAAGATTTAGGTTGTCTGGGGTCTCTGTCACCTCTGAGACATCTCGTATCTTTACTCCAGGTATGTACTGATCTTTCCACTGCTGGTCTACAATGCATACTTGGGATCCTGTGTCCAACAATGCATCCGTTTTGTGTCTGTTTAAATAACAAGAAACTAAGCATTGTTTACCGACCAAGGCGGTCACAGGAGAGTGTTTGTTGACTTGACACTCAGAAATTAAATTGCACTCGAAAGGAATGGTCTCTGGTAGTAGTCCAGTATTTTGAATATGCTGCTTTGGATGTGGGGACAATTTACCTTGCTGGGTTACTCCCTGTCCCGTGGTGGCAACCCTTCCCTGTTTAACTGAACTCTACCTTGTGATCGGGCAACTCTCTCTTTACAACCTGCCAGGAAGTGTTCCTCACTCCCACAGTGATAACAGTGAGTGCACAGTTCCATCGATCTTGTTTGCTGACAGAGAAAGCACTGTCTTACCCTAGAGAGGCGTGGTTGCCTGTATGGCTGAAAATATTGTGACTGTGGCCTTGCGGCATAGAACTGTGACCCTGCATGAAACTGCTGGGGACTGAAGCCCTGTGCTGCATACTGTGTTGGCTGGAAGTACTGCATCGACATTGGGTTCATCCGCTGTTGATATGGCTGTGGTGTGAAAGTAGAAGCTTGGAGGGGATGCTGCTGTTGTTCGCTTCCCTTCTGACTTAACCTCAAGACCTGATTTTGTGGTCCCTGATTCTCCTCTAAGATGGACTGATGGGCGGTTCTTAAAGCTGAAACATCACTGTTGACAACACAGCACTGTTGTGGTGAAACTGGACCTTGCTGTATTGATTTTTTAATCTGCGTAATTTCTTCACTTAAACTTTTCAACTGTGACATCAAATCAATCTTTGGCTGTTTCTGTTTACTCTTTGACTGGATTGGTTCACTTAATTGAGTGACATTGACAGCAGTATTTCTGTCGCCCTTCCGTTTACTCTGTCTCTCTGACTCGTGGGAGCATGCTACATTCAACTTTTCCAACAGTGTTTCGTCTGTAACTGTAGTGCCTGCCGAGTACGGTTGGAGATCGCTCTGGATACGGTCATTCTGTAAACCTGTTAACACAGTGTGCAGGAACATGTTTTGCACTAGAGCTGGATCATATTTTAAACCCGACTCATCTTCTTGTGAAGCAAAGATAATTTTTTGCCTCAAGTCCAGCACACGTATGAGAAAAGTTTGAGGTGTTTCTTTTGCACGTTGTGATTCTGCAGTCAACTGCTTGTACAACTCCGTTGCATTCTTTTCTTGGTAATGGGAACGGAGTATTCGTCTCAACATCGGTAGGGTCAAATCTGTCTTTCCTTCCAAGTAGCTACGTAATTGAAGGCCTGGCGTAATGGCACGAATAACAGAATCAACTATCTCTTGCTCTGGATAACCCTTATTGAGTCCACTTTCAATTTGACGGGCCAGACTGGAAAAGGTTAATCTGTCTTTTTGGCCAGGCTCCCCAATGAAACCTGAAATTTTGAAGTCTCTGTGCCATATGGTCGACACCATTGGTCCCCGTGCTGGAAGCAAAGAGTTAGCTGCCACACCATCCGCTGATGCCAAACTTACTTGTGTGTTCTCTAAAACAGCCGAATTTGATTGCACAGCAGCAGGTAGGTTAGTTGTGTCCTTAATTTCTCTCATTTGCTTTGGTACCACATTTTCCCCTGTTCGTCCTAAAGTTGGGCTTACTTCACTTTCATGCACATCAATTATCAGCATTTCACTTAATTTCTCATTTATACTTAGTAGCTCAGCCATGCCCCCATCCTCAAGCTCCTCTAGCTCCCTCCGTAGCAGATGATTATTGAGAAGACTGACTAATGACAGGCGTGTGACATTGCCTATATCTTCCGTATAATTTTCTAGGAACTCACTTAATTGAATTAATTTTGTCCTTGGTAACATACACAGTCTCTCACCAATTTCTTCCTGTAAGCTGCTTAAGGCATCCATCTCTACTATCACGTCTCACAGTGTTAGATATGAACTTTGACTTATCTGATTGAGCTCAGCTGCCTCTGGTGGTCGCTGTACCTCAAGTGCACGCTCCTCTCAATTAGCTGTGCCTTGTCACTCCGCTCCACGTCTGGTTAGTTAAAGGGTGAATGTCAATGGGCGGTTCCTGACAATAAGGAGGAATGACCGTCCGACATCTATCCCAGCGGTGCCTCCAAATTTGTAACACTCCTGAACAGACTGAACAGAAGATTTAATTAAGAAAATTAATTAAAGACATGCGCAGCAGTGATGGCTTCCTCAACGCTGTATTTAACACGAATCAATAAAAAAAATGAAACTATGACAGCTCTACACATTAATGGTTACAGTAGTAACTGGCTATCAACATGAGATTCTACATAATTTCCATTACTCTAGAAGAAACATGAAATTATGAAATTCAGCATCTTTCACACAGTTAACATACTAAACAGAAAAAAAAACGCCATTCACAGTTGACACCCAAACATTAGACTTTGACAAGCAGAATCAGAATCATTTCCAAAATACATATGCACACGGAGAAAATATATAGCCTTATATAAATATAGGCATATATAATCTTCACTCATATCCATTTGCAACAATGACATAACTGTATGACCTTAATAATGCAACTATACAATTACCATATTAGCCATACACTCATATCAAAACACTTGCTCAGTCCATTGCATTCAGCACATTCAACACAACGAAGGCACACTTAAATAATTAACATTTGCAATGCTTAAATCCCAGTGACCAGATATAATGGACCAGAGGAATGGAGTTAAGTTACCCAAATTGGTCAAGTGCAAGCTAAACCATAACTTAACATCAACAATTCTTAAATAACATTAGCACATTAGCCGTTTATCATAACTGTCAGGCTATCGTGCTAGTCACGAAGCACCCATGCTATTCGTGTGCTTAGCATGCCGACCTCATGGCACACCATCAATTTAGTTCATTAATTAACTACTTTAAACACTACTTTAAACACAGAACTCAGCAATATCACTTTAAACAGTGTACTTAATGGAAGTGTGTTTTGTGCATTCAATTATTGCAAATACCTGAACAGAAGATTTAATTAAGAAAATTAATTAAAGACATGCGCAGCAGTGATGGCTTCCTCAACGCTGTATTTAACACGAATGAAGCAGCACATGCGCGCCACCTACTGAGGCATGCGATGACGTCATGACACAGGTATGCCGATTAACAGGGAGCACTATTTAAAGGCACAGAACACCCTTTCCTTAAGTAAGCACAAGTAAGCAGTCAACAACCATTTTCAGAATCACATCAACATGACATGTATCCAATGTACTGTATATCACACTAAGCAGACTTAGCAATCTTATCAAAACATTTAACATAATGTGCATTTACTATAGTTATCACATACCCTCACCAAGAACTTTTTTTACAACCATCTTCTACACCTCCTGCACTATTTGCGTACCCTTCAGTCCATCCAGTAGGAGGTATGCACGTAAACAGTCAGGTGCAGAATCTCTCATTTCGCCGATATCACGAATCACGCATTCCTGAATTTGTAAAGGGGGAAGATGGGGAGAGTTTTTTTTTGTTCGCTTTGAGAGGATTTCAAGAATGTGGGGCTGGCCAGTGGATGAGTGGGCTGCTTGAGTTGTTACCTTAATGATGGGAAAGGCCTTGGAGGCGTATGCTGTGATGGATGAGCTAAGAGCCGGCAACTACGATGACAATAAGGCAGCTGTTCTGGCCAAGTATAACGTGATGGAGGAGACCTATCAACTGCGGTTTAGAAGTCTCATGGTACCATCTGGAGAGACCGTGAGAGTGACCTATAATCGTATTAAAGGCTTATATGGGATGCGACCAACAACAAAGACCAAAGACCAGATGGGGGAGACCATCATTCTTGAGCAATATCTTCGAATGCTTCGCCCAGATGTAGAAGGGTTTGGGTCAATAAAAATCAACCTCAGACTGGCGAAGAGGCGGCTAGATTGGCTCAGAGATATGTGGCTGCTCATCAGGAACTACCCAGGACTAGTAAAGGAAACGTGTTCTTGATGTTGCTGCCCTGGTGCCTGCAGCCCTGAGGAAGAACATTCTAGCTGTGGTTCATGCTGGCACAAACGACACCAGGTTAAGGCAGACGGAGATCCTAAAGAAGGACTTCAGCAGCCTGGTCGAGAAGGTCCGCTGCATATCACCCGCGACAAAGATCATCATATCTGGACCGTTTCTGACATTTCCGCGTGGAATTGAGAGGTTCAGTAGATTATTTGCCTTTAATGAATGGTTACAATCTTGGTGTCAACAACAGAGATTACCCTTTGTTGATAACTGGAATGTTTTCTGGGAGCGTCCTAGGCTCTACCACACTGATGGCCTGCACCCTAGCAGAGCTGGAGCAGCGGTCCTCTCTGACAACATCTCCAGGACACTACGAACCATCTGACTGGTGGTAAGTCATACCTTAGATTCTTTAGATATTAGCCACAATACAACTCGCCATACAACTCATACATAGCTTGTCCTATAGAAATTGTGTCTGTTACCCAAATAAGTAAGAAAAAAGAATAAATTCGTTAAATCCAGCCGAAACAATCTGATAACCATTAAACCAGAAAAAGGCCAAATAAGTAATTGAAATCTACCTCTAAAGTTTGGACTTCTCAACATTAGATCTGTTGTGCCTAAAGCACTTATTGTTAAGGAAGTGATATCAGATTATTGCCTTGACGCACTCTGCCTCACCGAAACCTGGCTTAAACCAAATGAATATATTGGTCTAAATGAGTCTATTTTATCAGGATATTTTTATCCAACTGGTCGCGGTGGTGGTGTCACCACTATCTACAATGATGTACTCACTGTTACTCAACAAATAGGGCCAAGGTTTAAGTCATTTGAAGTGCTCATCATTAATGTTGCACTTAATGAAATACATAATAAACCCTTGCTATATTTTACAATGGCCACCGTGTACAGACCCCCGGGGCCATATGTCGATTTTCTTAAAGAATTTGGACATCTGCTATCAGACCTAATTGTTAACTCTGACAAAGTGTTGATAGTAGGAGACTTTAACATTTATGTAGATGATGCTAACGACCCTTTAGCCCTCGCATTTATGGACTTACTAAATTCCTTTGGGGTTAAACAAAATATAAATGGATCAACTCACCGCTGTAATCATACGCTAGATTTAATTATATCTCATAGTATAGATGTCTCTAATATAGAGATTTTACCTCAAAGTAATGATATAACAGATCATCACCTCCTGATATATACTCTACCCGTAGAACAGATTAGCTGTGTCTCCCCACATTATCGATTTGTTAGAAATATGAATCCGACTACTAAAGACAGACTCACAAGTAATCTGCCGGATCTGTCCCAATTTCTTATTAGAAATGCAGACGATCTAGATGAAGTGATTAGTAGCATGGCCACTATTTTTACCAGTACATTAGACACTGTTGCTCCCATCAGATTAAAAAAAGTTAGAGATAAAACACTTGCTCCTTGGTACAATAGTCATACTCGCGCCCTAAAGAGAGCAACCTTTAACCTCGAGCGAAAATTGGGAAAAACTAAATTAGAATTTTTCCGAATTGCATTTAAAGACAGTATGTGCAGCTATAGACAAGCTTTAAAAACTGCTAGGACCGAGCATCTTAGCCAACTGATAGCAAGAAACCAAAACAATCCCAAGTTTTTATTTAGACTAACAAAATCTAAGATGCCTGCAGAGAGTACTCCACAAAATTTTAGTAGTGAAGACTTTAGGGACTTCTTTAATGAAAAATCGATAGCATCAGGAAGAAAATAACGAAGGTTCAACCTCTAATACCATCTCATGACTCAGTTCAGTCTAAAGCTTCACATTTAGTTTTTCAGTGCTTTACAGGTATAGGACAGGAAGAGCTTTATAAACTTATGACCTCAGCTAAATTAACAACGTGCCTGTTAGACCCAATCCTAACCAGATTTTTAAAAGAAGTGATGCATACAGTTGGAGACCCACTTTTAAACATTATTAATTCCTCATTATATCTAGGTCACTTCCCTAAACCTTTCAAGTTGGCAGTTATTAAGCCGCTTCTTAAAAAATCTAATTTGACTGAAATTAGAACAAATTAGAACTGAATGAAATAACAAATTATAGACCGATTTCAAACCTTCCCTTTAAATAAAAAATATTAGAAAAAGTAGTATCAGCTCAAATATGCACATTCTTGCAGGAAAACAACATCCACTGCATAAAAAGAGGTGTATCTGTACTAGGAAACTCCTGTATACACCACTGATTTCCGGAAGTATCTACAAGTACCACTGAGCGTATACATCAAATTTCACCAAGCTAGGATACTTCCGGATTGATACCAATTCGGATGAATCCTTCCATGGTACAGCCATTTGTTGCCATGGCAAATAATCCACTCAAGGATTTTGTCAGGAGACATTCACACCTCAAGCTCCATTTGCATTTTACACCTTTTCCCAACTCTGCTCTTTCCTATTGTGTTTTTATCTTAACATTGATTAATTGTTTAAAAAAAAAAAACACTTTTATTTAGCCCAACCCAAGCCTTCATAACTTAGTGACTTGATTGGTTATTGGGCAGGTATGTAAATAGACCCTATCCACCCCCCCCACACACCCCCCCACAATACTATACATCCCCCAAATTCTTTAAAAAATGACAATAGAATTGATTCAGATTTTTTTTTAATTAAAATCAAACCAAACACTAATAAATATACAAAGCAAAGTAAGAATAAGGGGAAAAAAACATAAAATATGGAAAAATTAACAAATGTGCATTCATGAAGGCGCAATTAAATTAAAAGCAATAAATAAAAAAAAACATCATGCACCAGTGCTTGTTAGATGTCCAAAAATGTCCTTCTAGCTCAGTCCCATAAGATATTACAAGCTGACGGCATGGCGCGCAATGGCATCCTCCTCATCGGACATCAGTTCCAGTATTGCTGTCTTCCACAGTTCTCTTTCTGCATCTGTTTGAGCAAGACTACACCTGGACTCCAACAACTGCAAAACACACCATACGTTAACCCCTAAAAACACTCAAAGATGTACCGAACCTAATACATAGATGAATTTGTACAATTACTTATCTTTGTTGGTTTTTAGCCCCATACATTTGAAAACAACATTCTATAATTCGGACGTGACAAACTTTTAAATATGCTGGTGACCTACAACAATGCAAGTAACAAAAAGTAGTTGTGTACCCAAATGCTTAGGCTAACTTGGCAAGGTATAATTTACTACTGTATTGTCAGGTAACATAAAGGTCAACTTACCGCATTGCCCACGTTATGCGCCTTCTTAGCTCTTTTATGCACATGGCTTGACTCTTCCTGCGGTCTTCTCTCATTAAACTTGCGCTCAAATGCATCAAGACTCTGGATAACCTCTTTGAGAAGAGCAGTATGTGCAGCTGACTTCTCCTTCAAACCCTCAAGCTAAAGAGACAAAGGCACACCATGGCTAATCCCCCCACCCGGCTATGATAAGAAGGATAGCACCTCTTCCTGCTAGTCATTAACATACAAAAAGCTTTTACACCTCACAGCCATCACCTCTTATGGCTAGCTGTGAGGATTCCTGAAAAAATTCACTGATTCCCATATACATCCACATACATGAGATATCTGGTCATTTCACAAAATTTCCTTTGCATTCTACAGTCTAAGTAGTCTGCCTCATACATCTGGCAAACTTAAAGTTTAGAGTGGATTTCCCATACCATATTTGTCCGAATACAGCTCTTTTCATGCAGTGATCCTTGAAGAATTTCAATCAGGTTTCAGGCCCCATCATAGTAAGAAACTGCACTAGTTAAGATTGCAAACGAGTTGTTTTCAGCTTCGGACCAAGGCTGCATCTCAATACTTCTCTTGCTTGATCTTAGTGCTGCATTCGACACTATAGATCATAATATTCTCATAAATCGCTTACAAAATCATATAGGTATTCAGGGACAGGCATTAAAATGGTTTAGATCATACCTGTCTGATCGATACCATTTTGTAGATCTAAATAGAGAACCAGTGAAATATGGGGTCCCACAAGGGTCAGTTTTAGGACCTCTGCTGTTCTCAATATACATGCTTCCCCTGGGTAACATCATTAGAAGACATAGGATTAGTTTCCATTGTTATGCTGATGATACCCAATTATATATCTCAACAAAACCAGACGAAATACCTAAGTTGTCTAGATTAACCGAGTGTGTCCAGGACATAAATGATTGGATGACCAATAACTTTATTTTACTAAACTCAGACAAGACAGAGATATTACTCATCGGACCAAAAACCAGCACACAACAGCTTTCACAATTCAGCCTGCGTTTGGAAGGATGTACTGTTACTACTAGCTCAACAGTAAAAGACCTGGGCGTTATATTAGACAGTAACTTGTCTTTTGAAAATCATATTTTCACTATCACAAAAACAGCCTTTTTCCATCTTAGAAATATTGCCAAACTTAGGAGCATCTCATCCGTATCTGATGCAGAAAAGCTAGTTCATGCATTTATGACCTTCAGACTGGACTATTGTAATGCATTACTAGGTGGTTGTCCTGCATCCTCAATAAACAAGCTTCAGTTAGTCCAAAATGCAGCCGCCAGGGTTCTCACTAGATCCAGAAAATATGATCATATAACCCCAATATTATCATCCCTGCACTGGCTACCTGTTCAGTTTAGGATTAATAAAAAAATAGTATTACTTATATACAAGGCTTTAAATGGTTTAGCTCCCACATACCTAACCAGTCTTCTGATACGCTACAATCCACCACGCTCCTTAAGATCACAAAACTCTGGAATTTCAAAATCTACAAAAGGGGGTAGGGCTTTTTCATATTTAACTCCAAAGCTTTGGAATAGCCTTCCAGACAGTGTTCGGGGAGCAGACACAGTTTCCCAGTTTAAAAGTGACTCAAGACACATCTCTTTAATCTGGCATACGCGTAACTCATCCCATAACTTCATACTTCATTACATCTATCCTGAATGGCAACTACGCTTATTCTCTCCATCTGTTCTGTACTTTTCTACCCATCCCGAGGCATCTGGAGATTGTTCCAGCTTCAGTAGCCAAAAGCCAACCCTGTGAGTATCCTGAGGCATCCAGAGAAGGACCAGCTCCAGCTGGATTCTGCTTTATGATGGTTGGAGCTACACATCCTGCTCCTGTGCTTCCAGTGATCCAGACCCCATCTCCATGGAAGGCACCTACTGACTCATCCCTATGCTGACTGTTGAGAATGAGAATCGCGTGGTGATGATGGTAGCAAGAAACCAAAACAATCCCAAGTTCTTATTTAGTACAGTTCTTTCTTTTTTTGCAGGTAATTTAGCTACTAAAATACAGTTATGCCGCAAAAGTTTGGCGGTTGTATTAGCGTTTAAATTACATAGCTTTTTCATTTATACAATAATAATATTAATAGCAACTAGTTTTTACATCTTCATACTATTTGGCTTTGCCTTTTTCTGCCCTTTTTGGAGAACGCACAAGTTTCTTCGTCCAAAAACAAGAAACGGAATTCAGCTCCAAAAACTAAACTCCGACTCGGGTACTTTATCATGGATAATATTCAGCTTGTTCAGTGTGTGGAGTGCAGGATGTTCCTCCGTCGTCAGTGGAAGTTTTACTTGTGATAGGTGTGTGTTAGTGAGCACTCTGACGGAGAAGATATCAGCGTTAGAGGAGCGCATCCAGACTTTAGAGAGGATTAGAGAGTGTGAGAGCAGCGTTATTCGTGTAGCGGACAGCCTGGGTGCCACAGGCAGAGATAACCAGGCTCAGACTCCAGCATTAGAGCACTCACAGCAGGGCGAGTGGGTGACGACTCATGTTCAGCCAAAGCTAACGCTAAGGCTAGCCCACCGGAGCACACCTCTCCTGCACTTCACGTGTCCAACAGGTTTGCTCTCCTCAGTAATGCACCCGCTGAGAAACCTGAAAGAGCTCTGGTTATAGGAGACTCTATACTGAGACATGTGAAATTAGCTAGGCCTTTAGGGGCGGCAGTGGTTAGGTGTATCCCGGGAGCCAGAGCACCGGACATAGCAGGTAATCTTCGGGCTCTAGGACAGCATAGGTTCTCTAAGATAGTGGTACATGCTGGAGCTAATGATATACGCCTTCGTCAATCAGAGGTTAGTAAGAATAACTTTTCAGAGGTGTTTAAACTAGCGAAGGTGATGTCCGATGAAGTAATATGCTCTGGTCCCATCCCAATGAGACGTGGTGACATAGCTTACAGCAGTATGGTCGCTGAACCGCTGGATGTCTAGGTTGTGCTCCGAAAATAATGTGGGCTTCATAGATAATTGGAAGACCTTTGAAGGCAAAGCTGGCCTGTCCGGGCGGGATGGTGTCCATCCCACTTAGGAAGGTGCTGCTCTCATTTCCTGTGGTATAGCGCATAGTCTCAGAAGAGGCCTAGTTAATCGGTGACAATCCAGAGCCCAGGCCAGAGAGCAGACAGACAGGCAAAACCAACCATCTGCTAGCTGCATAGAGTCGGCACCCAGGGTTCACTGTGTCTGTTCCCTAAGTTAAGCAAAAATATAGAAAGACCCAGAAAGTCTGTTTTAATAATTTAATTAACATAAAGACCACAAACTCGGGTCATACTGAAGGCGCAGCCAGCACCTCTGATCTGAAGCTAGGACTGTTAAATATTAGATCTCTCACATCAAAAGCAGTTATTGTTAATAAAATTATCACAGATCAGGAGTTTGATATACTCTGTTTAACTGAAACCTGGATTAAACAGGACGAGTATGTAGCAATAAATGAAGCTAGTCCTCCTGGATATAGCTACATACACCAGCCTCGGTTAACTGGTAGAGAAGAAGGCGTCACAGTTATTCACAATGATAATTTGACTATTCTTTATAGTAACATAAGTGTATTTAAGTATATTAAGTCAGCTCAGTCGATTCCACTAATTGTCATTTACAGACCATCAGAGCCGAATTTCTTCGTGAATTTGCAGATTTCCTCTCAAACCTAGTCGTTCTTGTAGACAAAGTGTTAATTGCTGGAGATTTTAATATTCATTTTAGGAATCCAGAAGACCAGCATTTATGTCCATACTGAACTCAGTAGGAGTAAATTAGTGTGTAGTAGGACCCACTCATAAAGCAGGTCACACTTTAGATTTCATAATATTGTGGTGTGGGCGGGGCGGCAGCTGACGACCAGCATTGCCTAGCGGAAAAACGCTACATTGGTGTCAGAAGTGGGATGGAGAGTAATAGGTTGGAGCGCACATCAGAGGACCTTCTAAAAATCCAAGCAGGCCGCCGAGTAGCGGAGCAACTACTCGGAAAGAAAAAACGCTTTCCCGACGAAGCTAGCACGAGCACACACCCGGGTGGCGGAACTTCCGGTAGCAGACCGAGCGGAAAATCTACGGTGACCGGTACTGCGAGCGAGTGGAGCACCGTGTCGACGTAGAACACTCGACGCAGAACATTCTCCCTGTGCAGTCCTCCAGGCTCTCCGGCGGTGATCAGCCGTCCGAGCCAGCGTGCAGCCGTGTTACTGCATCACCCAGAGCGTCACCCGCAGTCGCTTCGCCGGTGTCACAGCTGGACCATGATCCGCTCATCGCCAAGCAGAAGGGCCCCACCCAGCGCTCGCAGGCACTGTGCAAGACTTTCGGGTGGGGGCACCTATGGGGCGTATGGGCGTGGACACTCACAGCCGGGGCCAAGATTTTGCTCCTGGAGAGCAGGTATGGGTGTGTTCCTTCGGAAGGAAGAGGGGGCTCTCGGACAAGCTTACAGTATGTCTCACTGGGTGGGCCCCTGTACAGTACTTGCTCAGCTCTCCGATGTCTTCTACCGGGTGCGGTTGGCGGGGCTGGCACGAGTTGTGCTTCACCGGGACCGTCTTGCACCTTACCAGCCGCACGTTGATGAAACACCGAACTCTGTGGAGGCCGGATCGCTTCAGGACAATGTTCGCGCTCATCCCTCACCTGCCAAAGGACTTCGGCGTTCCCAACGCCAGCGCCGACCGCCTCCACGCCTCTGAAATAAAGTTCGTCATGGTGACCAGGGACGGTCACAGCTCGGGTAGGGGCAGTGTGGCGTGGGCGGGGCGGCGGCTGACGACCAGCATGCCTTGCAGGGATGTCGGTGTGTTCACCATGTTGGGGAAGGGTGTTTGGGTTAGTGGCTTCGGCCCTGTTTGTGTGTGTGGTGTGTGTGTGACGTGTGGAATGTGCTCCGGTTCATGCTTAGGCTGAATTTGATGTAGGTTCCTGTGTGAATGTGCTGTTCATGCTGTTGTTAGACTGTGTGAGTGAAATAAAGTACTCCCAGCCATTGCATTGGGCAGCAAATAAGCTCACTCGTCTCTCCAGCATCCTTTTCGGCGGAAAAACGCTACAATATTATTCGGATTAAGTATAAGAAATTTATTCACAATTCCACTATCTGAGATTATCTCAGATCACTATCTCATCTCAATTCAAGTTTGTCACAGTAATAATGTACGCACAGCGCCGCGCTACCATATTAAACGTACATTCACATCAACTACTACAGAGTTTTATCAGTAATCTCCCATAGTTTCCAATTTCGATT
The DNA here is from genome assembly GCF_024256425.1 of Clarias gariepinus. Taxonomy (NCBI): domain Eukaryota; kingdom Metazoa; phylum Chordata; class Actinopteri; order Siluriformes; family Clariidae; genus Clarias; species Clarias gariepinus. The sequence goes on along the minus strand of NC_071120.1, from coordinate 5,730,036 downwards.
ATATCACCGTCTTACCCCACAGAACTCGATCAGGCGACTGAATATTTAGAGTTGACATTTCGCTATACCTTAGATTATGTAGCTCCAGTTAAAATTGTCAATTCAATTGTCAATTCAACTTTATTGTCAATTTTGCTACATGTACAGTGCATACATATAGAGAATCGAAATTACTTTCTCTCATCCTCGATACAAATAACACTGAAGGGGGGGGGGGCCTTAAATAACAGAAACTTAGAAAATCAACAGAGGTGAGGTAATTTAGTTACTGTCCTGCAAAAAGGAACAGTTAACAACACAGAAGGCAGATATGGAGAGAAACGGAACAGTGCAATAGGAATAGTGCAAGTGTGCTTATTTTAGTTGATTAAAGTGACAAGTGACATTATAAAGAGCAATATAAACCAGTAAACAAGACGGGGTATAAATAAAGTGTGAACAAGTTATGTAATTTACTTATTTTATTATTTTTTTTTAATGTTATTTCCTGGGTTGAGGTAGTGAAGGTACCAATGGTGCATGGAGCACAAAGTGACAGGTGCAAGAGTGTGATTGCGTGGATGTGTGAGTGTGTGTATATGTGAGTTTGTGTGAGTGTTGTGTGTCTGAGTGTGTGTGTGTGTGTCTGTATGTGTGTGTGAAATAGAGGAGTCAGAGTATGACGGTGGGAGAGGCCGAAGAGCACAGGAGAGGCAGAGCTGGAAGGAAGTTGAGCTTTCTGATCGCCTGATGGATGAAGCTGTCCTTCAATCTGCTTGTCCTGGCTTGGAGACTCCTTATCGAAGGAGTCGAACCACAGAGTGATGCAGCTGGTCAGGATGCTCTCAATGGTGCCTCTGTAGAAGGTGCGCATGATGGGTGTCGGGGCTCTGGTTCTTCTCAGCTTTCGGAGAAAGTAGTAGAGACGTGCCTTCTTGGCCAGTGCTGCAGTGTTGGTGGACCAGGAGAGATCTTCCGTAATGTGCACACCTGGGAACTTGGTGCTCCTTACCCTCTCCACGATCGCACCATTGATGGACAGCAGAGAGTGTTGGGTGTATGTTCTCCTGTAATCGACCACAATCTCTTTTGTTTTTTGCACGTTCAGGGAGAGATTGTTGTCTGTGCACCACCCTGCCAGGTGGCTCACCTCACTCCTGTAGTTAGTCTCATCATTGTTGCTAATGAGACCCACCACAGTCGTGTCGTCTGCAAACTTGATAAAGAGGTTGGAGTTGTGTGATGGTATGCAATTGTGGGTCAGCAGCGTAAAGAGGAGGGGGCTCAGCACACATCCTTGGGGAGCCCCAGTGCTCAGCATAATGGTGCTGAAAGTGTTATTGGCAACCTGTACCGCCTGAGGTCTGCCAGTCAGGAAGTTGTTTTCCAAGTGGGTAAGCGCCGAGTAGAGGGCCGTAGCAATGGCATCATCGGTTGAGCTTTTGGACCGAAAAGCAAACTGGAAGGGGTCCAGGGAGGGGGGAAGGCAGTCTTGATCTGCTTCATGACTAGCCTTTCAAAGCACTTCATAATGATGGGAGTAAGTGCAACTGGGCAGAAGTCATTGAAACAGGAGGGAGATGTTTTCTTAGGTACTGGGATTATGGTGGTGGTTTTAAAGCATGTGGGGATAACAGCCTGCCTCAGAGAGAAAGAGAGATGTTAAAAATGTCCGTAAAGACATCCGTCAGTTCCCCTGCAGAGTCTCTCAATACTCGGCCAGGAATGTTGTCCGGACCCGGGGCCTTGCGTGCGTTAATCCTGCGGAAGGATCTTCTCACGCTGTCTGGGGAAAGCGTCATCACCTAGTCGCCGGGCTGAAGGGCCTTGTAAGCTTCTCTCTGAGTAGTGTAAAGAAGGTCCAGTGTATTGTTTCCTCGTGTTGGAAAGTCTATGTGCTGTTGTATTTTTGGCAACACGCTTTTTAGATCTGCATGATTAAAATTCCCAGCCAAGATAAGAAAAGCATCTGGGTGAGCTGTCTGCTGCTCACTGATGAGCTGGTACAGTTCATTTAGTGCCTCACTCCTGTTGTTATTGGAGTTGGGGGTACATAAACAGCCCCGATTAAAATGGCTGAATATTCCCTCGGTAGATAGAACGGTCGATACTTAATGATCATAACTTCCACCAGAGAAGAGTACGTCAGACCACCACTGCATCGCGGCACCACGCATCACTGATGTAAACACAAAGTCTGCTGCCACGGGTTTTACCGCTCTCAGCGAGAGCTCTGTCCGCACGGTAGCATGTTAGCTGGTCGAGCTGAATGGCGCTATCCGGAATGCTATTGTTGAGCCATGTTTTAGTAAATACAAAAACACAACGGTCTCTTACAGTCCTTAGAGTTGTGCGAAGGAGTTGAATGTGGTCCAGTTTATTGTCCAAAGAGCGTACGTTAGCCAGTACGATCATAGGAATAGCCGGCTTGTGTGGGTTAGCCGCTAACCTAGCACGGATACCTCCGCGCTTTCCCCTCTTCTGCTTCCTTTCCCGCCGCCTGTGGCGCCTCCACTCTGGACGAGGTGCCGGAGTGGGGGTTGGTGATGGCGAAGGCCTCAGGAGCAGACCGATGTCCCGCAGCTTATCCACATTCGACGAGTTTAACTTAAAAACTGTGGATTTACCGATAACTAACAAACTCTCTACTGTATGTTTGTTTGAAGACAGATGGACGAGTTAACTTTTTTAATAATAAAATTGTAAATATTAGGCATACAATTGAGGCTTTGTGATACCAAACAATGTAATTGATGCAGATGTTAATCTAGCCGTGTCAGATTGGAACCTAGAATACTTTTCTCCCCTCGAAGAGAATGAACTAATTTTACTCATCTCTTCTGCTAATTCATCAACCTGTATATTAGAACCAATACCGACACAATTTCCTTAAACAGATAGTACCAGCAATAACAAAACCCCTGTTGAGAATAATTAATTCCTTACTCAGCATTGGTTATGTTCCAAAATCTTTTAAATTAGCAGTTATCAAACCAATAATTAAGAAACCTGACCTCGACCCCTGTCAGCTGTCCAATTACAGGCCAATATCAAACCTCCCCTTTATCTCTAAGATTCTGGAAAAGATAGTAGCGGAGCAGCTATGCTCATATCTACATAGAAATGGCATACATGAACTGGATCAGTCAGGATTTAGGCCTCATCACAGCACAAAGCACTCGTTAAAGTAGTAAATGACCTCCTATTGGCCTCTGATCAGGGTTGTGTAACTACAGTATGCTTGTATTACTCGACCTCAGTGCAGATTTTGACACCATTGACCATGCTATTCTTCTTCACAGATTAGAAAATGTAGTAGGAATTAAGGGTACAGCCCTCTCCCGGCTCAGATCCTATCTGACCCATCGTTATCAGTATGTAGACTTAAATGATAATTATTCTGCATGTTCTCTAGTGGAGTTTGGCATTCCGCAGGGTTCAGTTTTAGGTCCACTGCTTTTTTTCCCTTTACATGCTTCCTCTGGGCAACATTATCTGTAAGCATGGTATTAGTTTTCATTGTTATGCTGACGACACACAGTTATATGTCTCAGCAAAACCTGATGAGAAAAAACATCAGCTTACTAAAGTTAAGCAATGTGTGCAGGACATAAGAAATTAGATGCTAATTAACTTCCTTTTGCTTAATCAGGATAAGACAGAAGTTCTAGTCATAGGACCGCATACAGCTAGGAGTAAAATTTTTGATTAACGTTAGACGGCCTTTCTGTTACATCAAGTGCAACAGTAAAAGACCTCGGTGTGATTATAGATTCCAGCCTTTCATTTGAAGCTCATGTAGATAATATCACCAGGATAGCATTCTTTCACCTCAGAAATATTGCCAAGATAAGAAATATATTGTCGCTAAACGATGCAGAAAAACTAGTTGCTTTTATCACGTCTAGGTTGGACTATTGTAATGCCTTACTGTCTGGTTGTTCAGCTAGGTGCATAAACAACCTTCAGCTAGTCCAAAATGCAGCAGCGAGAGTCCTCACTAGAACCAGAAGATATGAGCACATCACCCCTATCTTATCTTCACTGCATTGGCTCCCTGTGAAATTAAGCATTGATTTTAAAATACTATTCTTGACATATAAAGCATTAAATGGTCTCGTGCCACGGTATTTGGGCGAACTGCTAGTATCTTACGATCCGCCACGCCTACTTCGATCAAAGGATGCAGGCTGCTTGTCAGTACTGCGTATTAGGAAAAATACAGCTGGGGGCAGAGCTTTTTCTTACAAAGCCCCCAAATTATGGAATAGTCTTCCAAATAGTGTTCTGGACTCAAACACAGTCTCAGTGTTTAAGTCTAGGCTAAAAACCTATTTATTTAGCCAAGCATTTTTATAAATAGATTTGCCTTAGGTAAAGGAGCAGATCTGGGGGACTCATGGACGTAGAGTATTATGGTGAACTGGTATGTTTGGATCCTGTTTTCCTCACTCTCATTGATCACTCAGGTTTGTTGACGATGAGGTGATTGTTTGCTTCACATCTCAGGAAGCCCTCATGTCTGTGTTTCCTTCTGGCTCTGCCTTTTAGTTATGCTGTCATAGTTAGTTCTGCCGGAGTCTCTGCTTGCACTCTACAGTTAATATACATTCACATTATACAGTACATTGTGTGACTGTGACCATACCGAATTGCCATCTCTTCTTCTCTTTCTCCCCCTTTTTCTCTTTCCTCTCTTCCCCTGTCTCCCCCTTTCACTCTTTCTTTCTCTCTCTCTCTCTCTCTCTGTCGAGCTACACATGTCGTTCCTGAGCTGCCAGTGATCCAGACTCCCTCAGCCCTCCGGACCTGTCTGACCCATCCTGGTGCCTCACTTCTGGTTGGAGATCTCGTCACATGGATGCCCCGTGTGTCTCTTTGGGATGCGTCTGGTGTCTGGAGATGATTCTCTCTACCTAGAAGATGGTTCTGGCCTCAACTGGTGTTGGCAACTGTTTCTCTGGGGACTTAACAGTTCAATAGTTCAGGACTGGAACTTCCTACAAGTCTATCTGAGTCTTCAATAACTACCTGGAATCCATATTAACATCAATTAACATCAACTATTATAGCTGAACTGCCTGCCACCTTACACACTGTATAAATGCAGATCATTTCCTGCTTTCTGTTTCACCCAAATGAGGATGGGTTCCCAGGTGAGTCGTGTTTCTTTCAAGGTTTCTTCCTATTACCATCTCAGGGAGTTTTCCTTGCCACTGTCGCCCTTGGCTTGCTTACCAGGGACAAACTGACCATTTAGATTCATTCACATTCACACTCCATACAAACTTAAATAGTTCTTTTGATTGTGTAAAGCTGCTTTGCGACAATGACAATTGCTAAAAGCACTATACAAATAAAATTGAATTGAATAGATACCCTTTTATTTATTATTTTGGCCTGGGTCTTTGACCTTAAGCTGATCCTGGTGTTGTTTGTGTGTGTGGGTGTGTATTATTGTAAAGCAATACAAACTTCACTATTTCTTCAGCTAACGACTGGATTTAGTTCTTTATGCCATATACCACCATTTCCATACAGTTTAAAATAGAAATCTGGACCATTCTTTTGCTGTACGGCCCAACCCTAGACTGGGACGTACACCATATTTAAGCGACCATTTTAATTTTCAAGCACAAGAAAGGCAACAGCTATATTATTATGCATAGGTGTTCCTTCAATTAAAAACAACTAGTTTGACACTTACATTTTAAACAGTATTAGAAACCCCCATTCCACCCCGCTGTTAAAAAAGTAACTCAGTAACTTTTACTCTGAGTAAATTTTTAATGAGCTCCTTTTACTTTTACTTAAGTAGATTTTTATAATGTTAACTTCACTTGTATTTCAGTAAAATTTCTCTGGCAGATACTACATTCTCTGTGTGTAGATGGCTGGGTGCACCAGGGGATGTCTTTTTTGCAGTGCCAGTTAGATGATTACTGTTCATCCCCATAAAATAAAACCTGAGTGAACAGAAAGTTTTTTTTTTTTAATTATGTAGGGTTACAGTCCAACCTTTCAGTCATTACAAGTTTCATGAGCTTGGAAAAGACAAGATTATTCCTGGTGTGTTGGCCCACCTGTGTGACAGGACACGGACAGGAGCTTCTTCCACTTGCCTAAAGTATAAACTAATTTAATATTAAATAGTTTATATTATATAAAAAATAAATAAATATTGATTAATATAAATTTTGCATTAATACTCATTCATCATCATCATCATCATCCTCTATACTGCTTAATCCTGTGTTTAGGGTCACCGGAGGCCTGGAGCCCATACCAGGAGACTTGGGGCACAAGACGAGGTACACCCTGGACAGGTTGCCATTACAGGGCACACACATACACATACTATGACCAATTTGGGAATGCTAATTAACTTAACCTACATGACTTTTGACTGTGGGAAGAAACTGTAGTACTGTACACGGAAGAAATTCACCAAGCACAGGGAGAACATGCAAACTCCATGTAAACAGAGACAGGAATCAAACCTGGATCCTGGAGGTGCAAGGCAACAGTGCTAACCACTATGTCACTGTGCCGCTATTACATTAGTACTTACAATACAAATATAAAACATTTTTTATTACGAACTAGTGTGTGCATTCAAAGAAGTGGTAGGAAACCTTGCATGTGTGGGACTTGTACATGTGTTTCCAATATTTGTAGCAGTTTTTTCCTTGTTTTGCAGTCACTTTTTGTAGAGCAGAAGTTGCATTTCCTTCTCTTCTGTCCCCTTGTGTTACTGTAGGTTCTTGTATGACTTGCTGATTAGGACCAGCCTGAGATCGCTGCACTGCCCTTACCAGTGCGGCTGAAGCTGCTGTTCTGAAAAGTTTGTTTCACTTTTGCATGCAACGAGGCACAAGGGTCTTTCCAAGCTTCTCCAAAAAGAATCTCCCTCAGTTCCTCTTGCTTGGTCGCCAGGTAGGGTTCAACTCACTCCATATGACAAAGGAAAATATGTCAATGATATTGTGGAATATTGCGTGAGACCAAAGGGCAGTTCACCTCTTGCAGACTAGTTTTCTGTTCACCTGAGTACTGACCTCTGTACTAGAAGAAATTACATTTTTGTTCATCTTTTGCATATATGAAATAATTGGGTATCAGGGGTGAAAGCAAATTTTGAAGAAAAGACTGCTCTCCAAAAATTTAGCAATAAACTATGTTTCATATTTGTGTTCTAAGTGTTAATGTTGAATTAATATTGTTGAATTGTAGTTATGAGAATCAAACTGTCAAAATGCACTGTGCAAATTCACTTAAATTGATGAGGGGCACTACGCTTGAAAAATTAATCACATTGGTACTGACTGATGTACGGCTGTGGGCTGGATAATGTCGGCACCACTAGAGGATACACACAGTACGGTTTTGATGTAGAAGCTTTTTATCAGCTTTGATCTGAAGACTCTCACCTGGATCGCTCCGACACTGCAGGCTCTGATCATCAAACACAAGTGGGACAATGATAATGTGTATAATAAGGGCATAGAGAACTATTTGAAAATCACCCGAGTGGTTAAAGAGGTACCTGTCTCATAGACTCTGCAGAGGAAAGGTAAAGGTTGTGATCCGTTAATCTCTCACACACGATTTTCCCTGAAGGAAAATTCATGCTTCTATCTGAATTCTTGCATGTGCGGCGGTGTGGTGGGGTGTATTTTTCTCTATGTCGGGAAATAAAATTCCCCTTAACCAACCTTAAAAGACTGATAAATACCGATCACGCCACCCAGGATTTTTTACCTGGGAAAAGATTAAGACACGCAGGTTCGAATCTCTCAGTGAGAGCACAGGGACATGGATACAACAATAAATATACAGATCTTTATTCCTGCAACAAATTTCCACGTCAAGCAAAATTAATATAACAGCTTAAAATAGGTCACTAAAACATCCCAGGCAAAGAGACAAACAAAGAAAAGAAATTGGAGCTGGGAGCTTAACCATAGAGAGGCAGGCTAGATACGGGACTACACTCCTGCCTGGCAATGAATAATCAAACGTGCACCAAACCACTCACACTAGTGAAAAGGAAGTACCACTCCACACTTTGTAAATATAAGCATGCCACTCTACAAGCAGCTAGCCTGCCTTCTCCCCATTCCCAGCTCCCCAAAAAAAGTAAATAAACAAGAACAAAATAATTAATAATTACAAAAATAGTAATTAAAAGAAAAAAAGGAAATGGATTTTGTAGTACATTGGTTGATCCCTAGAGGGAGTTGGTGATTTCTTATTTTGTTAGTTTTACCAGAGTTTACCAGGGTGTGTGACGAAGAAGAAAAAGCGAATACTATAATGACAGACAATGTGTGTACCGCTCTGGAAGTTAAGTAAAGTTTGAAACTGGGTTCTGAGTGTCTAAGATTATTCATTACTTCACCTAATGATACCACACAAAGCAACCTCCAAACTTGGGAGGACAAATAAAACTAAAACGTCAGCCAGCGAAAGTTTGTATTAAAGCTCTGGCTGACAACACCAAGCAAAGCAGCACAAACAAAACAACCAAAATATATAAACACGCCAGGCCAAGGCAGCAGAAGGAGCAAAGCAAAGAACTGCTGGAAAAGGCAAAGCAGAGAAAAACAAAAACAAAGAGAAAATCCGTCACAAGGACAAAAAACGAAACTAAGAGAAAAACAATAAAACTCTAAGCTGGAACGACACACTACGCTGAAACAAGACAGTCCACTGAAGCAAAACAATCCGCTGAAGGTAAAAAAGCAGGGCTAAATCTGCAAGCAAAGCTATGAGAAACGTAAAGCCAAGGACAAGTGGGAAAAGCTCCCTCGCCAGCCGATCAATTTACCTAAAATGTAAGAGAACATTGAATTAAAAAGATACAGCACATACCTGTGTGGCGGGCGATAAGAAAATAAATTTCACCTACCGCGCGATGCAGACCACATCTGTCTGGCAGCCAATCCTTCAACAGATCAAATAGGGAAGATAAATAGGTCACATTATACACCTAATGATCTTAAACACTGCTATACTAAGGAACCCAGATAGCACACACACGTCGCGGAAACGTCTATGCGACGTCGTCTTTTTCATCTGGCAGTTGTCTAGCAGAGAGCATTTGCTCATCTGGCAGATGTCGCCGAGACGTCCGTGCCCGATGTTAGAACAACGCTTAGCCTACGTGTTTAAGACGTAAAATAATTAAAACGACCCCGATCCGCTCTTTAGATGATGTTAATCAGATGTTCATACATCTGCCAAAGGTCTGATTCATGTCGGATAAACGTCGTTTTATTAAAACACCCCCTCTCATTATTTTATTTAAATACGCTTGGTTAATTATAATTAACCATGGTCAACAGAATTCTGTGAAGAGGGAAACATAAGACTAATGGGGTAAAACTGAGATTTTTATTTTATATTTAATAAAAACCCTGTTTTATACCAGCAGCAGCTTACAAATGAGGTCTCAATTTAAAAAGATGTACAAACCAAACACCACAAATAAGTATTAATCATAGAAAAAAAAATAAACACCAACAGAAACGTTTTGTACTTTATAACTGTACGTTATGACTTTTAAATATGACCGTTAGATACGGTTGGTCAGGAAACTCCTGAAGTCAGATGCAGACAGGACACTTTTCAGTCACAAACTGCTGTGAAAAAATACAGAGATAGATATTCAATAGTTCATGATACTTAATTTAGCAAATTAACAATATTTATAGTTTGTTCCTCTCACTTCACAACTCATGAGAACAGACCGAAACCCGAACCGAACCGCAGACTGAACAGGTTTGAAATAAAATCAGTAGCAGCATTAACTCACGCTAATAAACTAGTTACTTATTTTAATTATTATGGTAGTCAATATTAATTCGAAATAATGCTGAGAAATGTTATTTTTAATTAATATTGACTACCATAATAACTACTAGCACGAGGTAATGCTGCTACTGATTTTATTTCAAACCTGTTCAGTTTGATTGGCATAATTTTCACTCAGCTCTGGTAGATCGGGTGGTGGGGGGGGGGGGGGGGTTGGTCATCATCAGCTGCACTTACAGCTTACACTGATGAGTGGTATATCTTACACTGCATTACGATGATACTCCCTGCGAAATGATATCTCACAAACTAAAAGGCTAATCTTTTTTTTCCCTCATGAAGTGTTTTAGTGAAATTCCACCCATACACGTGTGACAAATATGCAAAGAAAAAAAAATCAGGAAGTGGCAAATACTTTTTCATGGCACTGCACATGTAGTTAGATTGTTCCTCTGGGATGAAACTGTGGCAGGTGGAGTTATAGCACTTACAAAATCATACTTACTTTACACTGATCTGAATAATAAATGCTTTTTAACACCCTTGTGACTCAATAAGAGACAATGCAAAGAGGATTTTCTAACAGCCTTAAAACATTTTGGCAGTATTGTCTTGCATCTTTTGAAATAAATAAATAAATAATCACAATACTGCCAAAATGTGTCATTTCGCTGTCAAACTCACTGTGAAAAATGTCTGTGAAAACTACAGTAAAATACTGTAAAGCAGCAACAGTAAAAGCCTATTTAAACCAAAATAGCACATCACTGTATTACATATATTAAAATACCGTAATTTAAGAAACAGTACATAATTTAAAATTTTACTTCCTTAAAATGTAAAAAAACACTCAAGTAATCCCCCTAACATCAATGGTATAATTTTGTGTAAAAACACATTTTGTTGATGTGTACTATAGAATTTACAACATAAAACCTTCAAAAATTCGACAAACACATACCTTATAGCAAGCTGTTAAACATATGGTATATGGTTGTTAAATAAGTCTATTTTAAAGGGATAGTTCACCCAAAAATTTAATTTCTAAACCTGTAAGATTTCATTTATCATTGGAACACAAATTAAGATAGACAGCAAAGGCTGTTACACCATAATTACACAATTAAATCCAAAATACCTTAATTTCTTTTCTGAAGATGACATCTGACAGATGAACTATCCCTTTAATTTAAAAAAATCTGTAACTTACTGTACTTTTGTGTATTTTTCTTTAAATATGGATCAAATTTGCCATAAAAAACAAAATGGAAGTCTTGAAAAAAGTCAAGAGATAATTTTAGGAATACAAATATATTGACCTTTATGTAATCATATTTCCATAGATTTTCCAAATTATTATTTAATTGTCACTTGTAACGGGTTCGACCCTATGTGCACGAGCGACACCAGAAAGCACAGATACGAGGCGAGGTCTTACAGGGAAAAGGGTAATTTATTTAGAAAAATGGGGAAGGAAAGAATTAAAGGAGGGACGACGGAAAGAAAGGGAAGGGAAGGTGGTGCACGTGCAGGTCTGGTTGGCAGTTGCCCCACTGGCATGCGGGCACAGGCTGGTGAGTGGTGACGGTGGGCAGAGCGGCAACTTTGGAGCATGCGGAGGTCGGGAGTCTCTCCTGGACATCCGTCGGCTGGGCAGCTTTCCCGGCTGGGATTGGGGGCCCTAATGCAGTCCTTTTTGCGGCCTTTTCCTTCAAGGTGACGGGGATGCGAAGGCAGACTCTTCCCGGATGCGAAGGTGCCGCGAGAGCTCGCACAGCTCGTTCATGTGCTGTCCTCTCGCAGAAATCAAATGGCGGCATTCCCTTTTTTAAAGTCTCTGGGGCGCATCACATCGCCCGCTCACGTGCCACTGTCTTTTTAAACATCCACCGCATAGCAAACTCCAGCTTCTCAACAGACAGACCCCAAGCTACACTCCCCACTGTGTTTTATAGCGCAGGGAGAAGCCCGGGATCATTAGCGGCGATAGCTCACCAGCCGTGCCTGATTCCGTGGCCCTACTCCCTCACATAGCTAAATAAAAGAGCACAAGACATAACAAAAATCTGCCCATTCTAAAATAAAATATTATTTAGCTTTTATTATTCATGATAGCATGTTTCAGGGGAAAGGCATTATCATGCACTGCTGACGCATGATACATGTGTATCTGTTTAGTATAACGTAGCTAACTCGCTAATTTAAAAGATGCCTAAAAAAGAGACTCATGCTCTGCTAATGTGAAGTGAACTTTTGAAATCGTCTTTACAAAGTGCATCATCTTTTAACCCATTTCTGGGCTTATTTAAAAAACTAATAGTGCATGATGGAAACGCACTTTTCTAAACTGAAAAGGTAAAACTCAAAACTGAAGATGCTAAGTCTCTAATAGCACACTTGAAAGACCATATTGTGGAAGGATGTGTGGTCAGTTGTACAGTAAGTGGATGCACAGATGTTTTTAAGGTTAAATCTACCTGACACATGTCACGGAAACATAGAGATTTTGCAGAAAGCAGAATCAGTGACTTGTACAGAGACCCATTGGCTAATCAGTCATCATAATCTGATGGCCCTGAGTTTGTAAAAGCAAGTACAGATTTAAGTGATATGGACACATCAGACGATTTCAACGATCTTTTCTTAAAAATGTTTGCTTATTTTATTTAAAACTGCAAGGGCAGTTCTTAGTGCCCAATTCAACCACACAGAATATTGTTGAGGAGATTCAAAATATACACGACTTGGGTCAGACATATACTTTAAGTATGGTAAACTTACTTCACAGCTAAAGAATAAAACATCCTTATCAAAAGATGAGATCACCAAAATCTGTCAGTCTGTCAGGGAATCCGATCTGTTTTCTGCATGTCATACAGGCCCAATGAGGACAGCACACTCAAGAACTCAGTGTTTAAAAAAAAAATTCAATTATGTGTATCAGATGAAACCATAGTCAAAGGAACATTGAGCACTGCTGGTGATCATTTACTGTAGAATCCCACTGCATTGGTGGGTGTCAAACCCCTGGTCTGATCATTAAGTTTTTCATTTTCCTTTCTTTCTTCTCCCTTCCTCTTCCCCCCGTGTTGTTTACATGTCTATTCAAGCACATGGCATTTGTTTTTGATACTTCGCCATGTGTCCGCGTCACTGACATCACCACCTTCCCTCCCACTTCCTCTCTATCACTCTATTAAGATGATTGCACTCACCTGTTCCCCTCGTGTTCGTTGTAATCACTCGCCCTATTTATTCCCTCTTTTTCCGTTGTCCTGTGTCAGACCGTTGTTCCGTGTCGCTAACCATATCGCTTGCCAATTTCATGTCCTGTCTAGTTTTTGTCTGTGTAGTTTGTTTTGGCTCCAAGCCAGTATCATCCGGGACTGCTTTTTCACTTTTTTTTTTTCCCCTTCTTCCTCTTTCTGGGTGTTTTTTTTTATCTTCTTTGCATCCAGACTGGGTCCTGTTTTTTCCCCCCTTCTTTAGTGTGCCCTGCGCTGCGGTTTTCCGTCCCGAAGCCTGCCTGCTCTCGCCCTTCTTCGCGGCCGTGCAGTTCAGCGGGCTTCGGCCCTATCGCCCCCTGCTGGCCACCGACGGAACTACAGCCACGTCTCCCGGACACGGCCTTTTTCCTCTCCGGAGTGTTTTTTTTTTTTTGTTTTGTTTTCCCCCTTTTGGGACGTCGACGCTCCGGGTTTTCCTTTCACTTAAGAAAAAGAACCTTGCAGCTGGTCACAGTTTTTATCTCTATTTTCATAATTTTGTTTTGTTTTGCTTTATTATTTAAAAGGAAAAGAAATAATAAAGGATTGGAGGAGACCTGCACTTGTGTCCGTTTCAATTCCCTGACAGAACGGTCTGACCAGCATGGACGCAGCAGGTCCAGATCCCATCAGATCAGCAGTGGCCCAACAGGGGGTGCTCCTAGGCCAGCATGAGACCCGGCTGACAAGCACCACGAGAGAGGTCGAGTTCCTCGCCAACCAGGTGGCAGACCTCACCGCACGCATCCAGGAACTCCAGCGGGAAGGCACTCAAGCTGGTACCGCCCACCTCTCCTCACGTCACGATCCTGAACCCCGCTGTAACAACCCACCTCCCTATGACGGGGACCCTAACTCCTGCCGAGCCTTCCTGACACAATGCTCTGTAGTGTTCGCCCTGCAGCCACGTACATTCGCGGCAGAGGAGACGAGGGTAGCATTTATCTTGACCCTTCTTACGGGCAAAGCTCGTGAATGGGGAACGTCTGTCTGGGAGTCCAGAGCCCCGTGTTGTGACTCATTTGACGAGCTTCGACAGGAGATGTTGAGACTTTTTGACCGGTCCGTCAGAGGACAGGAGGCAGCAGAGAAGCTTGCACGGCTTCGTCAGGCAGGCCGCTCAGTCACAGAGTTTGCCATTCAGTTTAAGACCTTAGCAGCCTCCTGTGTCTGGAATGAGGCAGCCTGTCGGGCAATGTTCCGGGCAGGACTCGAGGAGGAGATACAGGACGAACTGGCCACGCATGACCTGGAATGAGGCAGCCTGTCGGGCAATGTTCCGGGCAGGACTCGAGGAGGAGATACAGGACGAACTGGCCACGCATGACCTGCCCCGCGACCTTGAGGACCTCATCGACCTGGCACTCCGCATCGAGGCTCGTCTCTGTCGTCGGCACCAGCGCCGGATGATCCGTCCTTCTAGCAGGGAGGAGGGCCCTCACCCTCCCGCGGCGACCGTTGACCTGCCAGAACCTGAACCCATGCAGCTGGGACGCCTCCACCTAACGCCCCAGGAGAAACAACTGCGCCTGGTCAAAGGTCTGTGCCTCTATTGTGGCAAGCCAGGCCACTTTGCCGTCGCATGCCCAGCAAAAGCCAAGGCTCACCAGTGAAGCGGGGGATCCTGGTAAGCGCTATTCCTTTTTCACAATCCCCCTCCTCTCGCACTGTTTTATCTGTCTTAGTTCAGTATGGGGAGACTTCACAGTCATGCTCGGCCTTGGTCGATTCAGGGGCTGAGGGTAATTTCATGGACAGCTCAATAGCTGCACGTTTGGGTATTCCGGCTATTCCCTTGCCTGAACCTATTCCTGCCCGATCCCTAAATGGAACCTTAATTACTGCTGTCTCTCACCAGACACCCAAGGTTAGCTTAGTGGTCTCAGGTAATCACCGTGAGGAGACCACGTTGTACCTTCTGGACTCCCCTAGTGCTCCTATTGTGCTGGGGCACCCCTGGTTGGTACAACATGGCCCTCACATTGATTGGTCTGGAAACTCTGTCCTGTCTTGGAGCCAAAATTGTCTAGCTTCTTGTCTTGGTCCTGCCCCTTTTTCTGGTCCTGTTTGTCCTGTGTTGCAGGTGGAGGTTGCTGATCTGTCTGGGGTCCCGGCGGAGTACCACGACCTGCGGCTGGTGTTCAGCAAGTCCTGGGCCATGTCCTTGCCTCCTCATCGCCCTTATGACTGTGCCATTGAGCTCCTCCCAGGCACTTCTCCGCCCAAGGGTCATTTATATTCCCTTTCAGGTCCGGAAAGAGAGGCCATGGACACATACATTAACGAGTCCCTCAAAGCCGGCCTCATCCGTCCCTCCTCCTCTCCTGCGGGTGCGGGGTTCTTCTTTGTCAAGAAGAGAGATGGTTCCCTGCGTCCCTGTATTGATTATCGTGGGCTGAATGACATCACCATTAAGAACAGGTACCCCCTCCCTCTTATGTCTTCAGCTTTCGAGCTTTTGCAGGGAGCCAAGGTCTTCACCAAGCTTGACCTGCGCAACGCCTACCACCTTATCCGTATTCGGGAGGGAGATGAGTGGAAGACAGCTTTCAACACACCCACGGGACACTTTGAATACCGGGTCCTTCCTTTTGGTCTGACCAATGCTCCTGCTGTCTTCCAGGCCCTGGTCAATGATGTGCTGAGAGACATGGTAAATCAATTTGTCTTTGTGTACCTAGATGATATCCTGATATTTTCTCCCTCTTTGCAGGTACACACTCGGCATGTCCGCCAGGTGTTGCAACGGCTTTTGGAGAACCAACTATTCGTTAAAGCGGAGAAGTGCGTTTTCCATGCAAGGTCGGTTTCGTTCTTGGGGTTCATAATTTCGGCAGGTGAGATCAGAGCTGACCCTTCTAAGATAAGGGCGGTAGCTGAGTGGCCAACTCCTGACTCTCGGAAGGCTCTGCAGCGGTTCCTGGGGTTCGCCAACTTTTATCGGCGTTTCATCCGGAACTTCAGTCAGATGGCTGCACCCTTAACAGCGCTCACTTCTCCAAAGGTACTGTTTAAATGGAGTAATGAGGCCCAGGAGGCCTTTGATAAATTAAAGTCCCGGTTTGTCTCTGCTCCTGTCTTGTCTACTCCAGATCCTGAGCAACAGTTTATTGTTGAGGTGGACGCTTCAGATGTTGGAGTTGGTGCGGTCTTGTCACAACGCTCTCTTCGGGATGGGAAAGTGCATCCGTGCGCCTTCTTCTCCCACCGCCTGAGCCCCACTGAGCGGAATTATGACATAGGTAATCGGGAGTTGTTGGCAGTCAGACTGGCTTTGGGTGAGTGGTGTCACTGGCTAGAGGGCGCAGTCCAACCATTCATGGTCTGGACCGACCACAAAAATCTAGAATATATCAGTTCAGCCAGGAGACTAAATTCTAGACAGGCCCGCTGGTCCCTTTTCTTTAGCCGTTTTAATTTTACACTCTCCTACAGGCCTGGGTCCAAAAACACCAAACCAGACTCCCTTTCTCGCCTGTTTAAGACCCCCGAGAAGGAGGCCTCCATCGACACCATCCTGCCCAAGGGTGTGGTGGTGGCCTCACTCTCATGGGATGTCGAGAGGGAGGTGCAGGAGGCCCTGCGTAAGTGCCGTGTACCCAGAGGGGTTCCAGCGGGCAAGTTGTATGTCCCTTTGAGACTGCGTCCCAAAGTCATCCAGTGGTGTCACTCATCCAAACTAGTCTGTCACCCAGGAGTTCGGAGATCGCTGGCCTCCATCCGTCAGCGATTTTGGTGGCCCTCCATGACCAAGGATGTCAGGCAGTTCGTGGCAGCTTGCTCAGTTTGCGCCCAGAACAAGAGTTCACCTTCGCCTCCCGTTGGTCTGCTTCGCCCATTACCCATCCCCGCCCGCCCGTGGTCACATATAGCTCTCGATTTTGTCACTGGCCTCCCCGAGTCAAGGGGCAACACGGTCATTCTCACAGTGGTGGACCGCTTTTCCAAAGCTGCCCACTTCATCCCTCTTCCCAAGCTGCCCTCCGCCAAAGAGACTGCTCAGGTGGTGGTTGACCAAGTATTCCGGATTCATGGTCTTCCGGTAGACGTGGTCTCCGATAGGGGCCCACAGTTCGTCTCTAGGTTTTGGAAGGAGTTTTGCAGACAGATCGGGGCCTCAACGAGTCTGTCATCTGGATTTCATCCCCAGACCAATGGGCAGTCTGAGCGGGCTAACCAGGATTTGGAACGTGCTCTCCGCTGCCTGGCATCCCACAATCCGGCCTCCTGGTGTCAACAGCTGTCCTGGGTAGAGTATGCCCACAATACTCTACCGGTTTCTGCCACAGGTATGTCACCATTTCAGTGTTCTGTTGGCTATCAACCCCCTCTGTTCCCTTCACAGGAACCCGAAGCGGCAGTTCCGTCTGCCTTGGCTTTTGTTCAACGTTGCCGGCGCACGTGGAGAAAAGCTAAGGAGGTCTTGGCCCGGGCTAGTAGACGGACCAAAGCCGCGGCCGATCGCCACCGGACTCCTGCCCCTAACTATGTTTGTGGTCAAAGAGTATGGCTTTCTACCAAGGACTTGCCTCTCAGGGTAGCCTCACGCAAGTTGGCTCCCAAGTTCATTGGTCCGTACCGGATCACAAAGGTCTTGAACCCAGTGGCGATTCGGCTCAAGCTTCCTTCCACGCTTGGTCGGGTACACCCAGTATTTCATGTTTCTAGGGTCAAACCTGTGTTTTCCTCACCTCTTGCCCCTTCTACTCCGACCCCCCCTCCCCCCCGTCTAGTGGATGGCTCCCCAGTATACACTGTTAGGAGGTTGCTGGACGTCCGTCGCAGAGGTCGGGGTTTTCAGTACTTGGTGGACTGGGAGGGTTATGGCCCAGAGGAGAGGAGTTGGATTCCGGCTCGGGATGTTCTGGATCAGGCGCTGGTCGAGGACCTCCGTCGACGACGAGGTGAGCCCCTCCCTGGGGGCGCCTAGTGGCGCCCAAGGGGGGGGGGGGTACTGTCAAACCCCTGGTCTGATCATTAAGTTTTTCATTTTCCTTTCTTTCTTCTCCCTTCCTCTTCCCCCCGTGTTGTTTACATGTCTATTCAAGCACATGGCATTTGTTTTTGATACTTCGCCATGTGTCCGCGTCACTGACATCACCACCTTCCCTCCCACTTCCTCTCTATCACTCTATTAAGATGATTGCACTCACCTGTTCCCCTCGTGTTCGTTGTAATCACTCGCCCTATTTATTCCCTCTTTTTCCGTTGTCCTGTGTCAGACCGTTGTTCCGTGTCGCTAACCATATCGCTTGCCAATTTCATGTCCTGTCTAGTTTTTGTCTGTGTAGTTTGTTTTGGCTCCAAGCCAGTATCATCCGGGACTGCTTTTTCACTTTTTTTTTTTCCCCTTCTCCCTCTCTCTGGGTGTTTTTTTTTATTTTCTTTGCATCCAGACTGGGTCCTGTTTTTTCCCCCCTTCTTTAGTGTGCCCTGCGCTGCGGTTTTCCGTCCCGAAGCCTGCCTGCTCTCGCCCTTCTTCGCGGCCGTGCAGTTCAGCGGGCTTCGGCCCTATCGCCCCCTGCTGGCCACCGACGGAACTACAGCCACGTCTCCCGGACACGGCCTTTTTCCTCTTCGGAGTGGTTTTTTTTGTTTTTTTGTTTTCCCCCTTTTGGGACGTCGACGCTCCGGGTTTTCCTTTCACTTAAGAAAAAGAACCTTGCAGCTGGTCACAGTTTTTATCTCTATTTTCATAATTTTGTTTTGTTTTGCTTTATTATTTAAAAGGAAAAGAAATAATAAAGGATTGGAGGAGACCTGCACTTGTGTCCGTTTCAATTCCCTGACAGGTGGGTTCTTAAAAAATTTCAGCCGTGCAGAACATTTCTGTAAATATTGTCTAATAACCCCATCTGAATTTCAGGGCGAGATCCTAATCGATGTGGACCGGCCCGCACCATTGAAAATTACAACTCAGCAATTGACCGCACCCAGACAAAAAATACACAAGACGTTGAAGGAGTAAAATTCAGGTCAGTATTCAATTCTTTTAAATACTGTACTTTAATGTGTGTCAGCCAGGTCTGCAACCTTGTGTAGGACATGACATCTTGAAGGGTGTTTTGTCTTATGATGTCACACTGTATCTGAAGTATTTCATTAAAAAAAAGCCTGGTTCACATACTCCACTCTAAATAGGCGCATTGAACAGTTCAAATACTGTGCCTCTGATGGTTCTGCTAAGCCATGTGAGGTAAACCCTCAAGCAGCTAAACTCACAGGAAATGCAATACAGAACTGGATTTTTTTAGGACTGCTACCTCTCATAATTGGTGACCAAGTGAAAGATGCAGCAAATGATGTGTAGCAGCTGACTCTGCAGCTGAAAGACATTGTTGACATGGTATGTGCTCAAAAAATCTTTGTCCCTCAGATTACATATCTTGATGTCCTTATTCAAGAATATTTACACTCTAGTAAATCAATATTCCCAGAAACTAACTTGCGACCAAAGCACCATTATTTACATCATTATCTGAAATTTGGCCCCTTGATCAGATTGTGGACTATATGCTTCAAATGTAATCATAGTTTTTTCAAAAGATGTGCGAGGAATTTGAGGAATTTCAAAAACCTCTGTCTTACTCTGTCTATCAGACATCAGATGTTGCAGGCTTATCTTTCAGCTGGCTCTGTGGGACAGTCTGTCTTGCAAATTACAGATGGTTGTCTTTTTTACTCAGCACTGTACAGTAAAGCAATTCAAGATGCAGTCAGACAATATGGCTTTAGTGATATTGACACACAGGTCACAGTAGAAATTTTGTACAAAGGAACAGCATACAAAAAAGGACAGTTCCTTGTCACAGGGGAAACTGACTCAGTGGAGTTTGGAATTTTGATAAAAAATGATGCTGTTTATCTTTTGGTGTCAATGTACACAGCAGAATTCCTACCTCAGTACCATGTTTACTCAGTGAGGAAGGACAATGAAAAGATGCAGTGTCTGAACATCTGTGACATGATTTATTTCTATCCATTGGCTGCTTACAGGAAGGATGGACAACAACTGGTTCCGTTGAAACACAGTGTTTTGTCAATTTTGTTAGTTAAGTATTTTTTGTTTTTGTCCTTTTTTTCTTACTCAGAATAGATGATATAGAACCAAGCAACATAAGCAGTGCCATTACTAATGTGTTACCAGACCTCCTAACCGCTATTCAGAATATTGTATTGGAGACACTACAGTCTTTAGGTGTGGAAACCACTGAGGATTTACAGTAAATTCAGGAAGCTGATCTGCTCACAGTACTGAGACCAATTCAAGCTAGAAAATTATTGGCTGCCTGGAAACAATCCAGTAAGTACATTACGCAGAAAGTTACTTTAACATATAACTTAAGATAAAATAAATGTATTTTCTTACATTTGAATTTTAATTTATTTTACAGCAGAGAAACAGAATTCCATAGTCAGTCAGCATTTACCTTTCCAGTGTCTTCAGCATGCTCCTCAATCTCTCTGTCTTTCTCACCCTCACCCTCACCCTGACACCTGATTGCAACTGCATATTGGTTTGACAGCTTCCAGATTCCATGGGAGAAGCTTCCCGAAGCCTTGATGCAGTGTTTGGAAAGAGGGCAGCAGTTCAGGACACATATGGCTGCATACTGTAAATTGGGACATAAAATGTATGCCAGTGAGCAAGACACTAGAAAGCCAACAGGAGAAAAAAAGAAAAAATGAAGGTGCTCAGTGAACAGGCAACCTTCAGTACAGAGGAAGTAAAACTTCTTATAAGTGCACCTATTTCTCCCAGGGTAAAGCAGGGTAAACAGTGGAACAGATCTGCAATCCCTCATGGAAGAGTGGACTTTTTTGTTTAAGGAGATTGGCATGACAGTTCACTTTTATGAGCTTACTGGTGTATCACTGAAAGAGACTTTCCTCAGTAATGATGAAAAAAAAGGAAAACATGTTTTGGACTGTATGAAAAGCATTTGTGCAGACAAGAGCAAACAAGTTTTGCGAGCTGTAACAAAGCTGAAAATTCCGAGAGGACAGTTGGAGGGCTGCTCAGAAGATGTAAAGGATTTGGTGCTCCTCATCCTCTCCTATTTTAATGAAAAAGAGGAGAAATTGTTCCGTTATGTTGAAGAAACATGTGTGGGAAAAGAAGTACAAATAATAAAACTTGCCTATGACACCCTGCATCATTGTATGTGGTAAGGTGATCTTTTTTGCTGAAGGAGCCTGAGCTTATGTAAGGAAATAATACATGTGTATGAATTAGCTGTTGTGCAGTTATTGTTTTTTAACTGTGTCTTCCTTCTTCCTTCTTCTTTTAGAACAAATCTAGAAGTTAATGTTAAATTCTTGTGTTTAAAAAGGTGTTTCTTCAACATCAATCCTGAGAAGGGCACAAAAGTGGAGACTAATAAAAACAAGAAACAGCTAGCAGTGAATCCAAGAGTCCTTACACTCATTGCAGATCTCTCGGATCATTAGTGGAGAGAGACATGTTAAATGTGGACCTTCAGTCACATCTATTTAAGACAAAACATTTAAACAGCACTACCTGTATGGAACAGCATTCACTTTACTTTACCTTATCTGTTAACCACTAACAGAAATGCTTTTAGGTTTGGGTTAATGTTTTAATAAGCTTTGTTTTTGGTTCAGTTTAATTGGTAAACTGGCTTATTCCAATTTTTGGTTTCCACAAGTTATTAATGTCTAATGATTACCTAAGAACAATGTAACAGATTTTTTGGACATTTTTGTTAAAGGCTGTATTTGTTCAGTTTAGTAAAAAAAATAAAAATAAAAAAAGAGCACTTTTTTTTTCATTGTTCTGAAGATGTTACAATACAAATTGATTATACTCCCTGCATATAGTGTTGTATGCTTTTAGTTTTTAATTTTACAAGTTTTGATAGTTTGATACAACAGGGACTTTACAGTGTTTGGCTGTTTACATACTGATGTTAATAAACCTTGTGGAAAACTTTCCAGACACCTTTTTTTAGTAATTGTTGTAACCTTTTAAAATAAGTTAATGGCTGGTGGCATTGCTAAGACCAAGGAATCTACTTAAAAGTAAGTAAATACGTTTCTGTAAATTTTTCTGCTAAAAGTATAATTGCTTTTACAGACACACTCATACACATTGTATAAGATATTTTCATAACTAGTGTTATGACACATTTCAGGCACTGCATTCAAACTTCAGTAGACGATGACTTTAAGGAAACAACTTTCTAGACCTTTGTGACAAAAGAAAGTGGTGAAATTGTACTCTTTTATCAATAGTATTTATTTAATTTACTGGTTTTAACTTTTAATGACATGTTTTTGCTGTATTCATTATTTCTCCCTTTACCTGTTTTGG
This sequence comes from Clarias gariepinus, assembly GCF_024256425.1. Lineage (NCBI taxonomy): Eukaryota > Metazoa > Chordata > Actinopteri > Siluriformes > Clariidae > Clarias > Clarias gariepinus. Next base: position 5,707,641 of record NC_071120.1, on the reverse strand, counting down.
CTATGTTATGCCAGGTGTTGTACGCAACAAGGACCTCTTCAATCTCTTTTGCCTGACAGTATTTGGACACTTTATAAAAATAAATAGCAGTATGTTTTGCTGTCTATTATACATGAATTCTTTTACTTTCTTACCAAAAACTTTTGAAGTACTATTTAATTATTTAACCCTTTCTTTAACTTTCCAAGCACAGCTGGAAATTTCAGTGCTTCCAACTTTTCAGAAATGTGGGATGGCCAAGTCACAGTGCTAAGCTTCAGTGAGTACATTTCAATCATGAGCTTTTAAAGTAACTGCCCGGCATCAATATTTGTCAGATTACATTGTTACGTTTTGGTCAGCTGTTCAAATAACTTTACTCTGTTGTCATTGATATGATGATATTGTAGAACTAAAATCTATTTTTTCTAAAAAGTATTTTATTACAACATAAATGTGTTCACAATCTTTCATTTTATAGCAGTGCATATGTCAGTTTTTAATTTCAAAGCAGAGGTCCTAATGCTTGATCTCAAGTGATGCTTTTTTTGTTTATCTCCTTTTTGCAAAGAGGATCATGTCAGCACCAGCTCAAAGTTCCAGTTTTCTGAACATTGTATCCTGTGAGCAAGAGACTCTCTCCCACCTTTCTTCAGTCAAGTCTGGACCCAATAAGACAGCAGTCTCAAGGACAATTAATGGTATAGTTCAGTGTAACAAATGCAAGGTAGATTCAAGCACAACATTCACTTCAAACTATTTGTTGATGATTAAAAAAAATCTTTATTTTATTATTTTATTTTTACTATTAAAAAGATCAAAGATACACAGCACAAATTAAACAGTGGTTTATTATTTTTTCAGCTACAACAGGTGGAGATGTGTGTATTTCAGTCTTTTGACCTGATACTTGTATTGATTATCAAAGTAGACTGCATAATTTTAGAGTGTTGCTTGCTTGTGTGTAGTCCATTAATAATCAATTTGACAAAAGAAGACTGAGTTTATCTCTGTTTAAGCATATTGCTTATAAACTAACTTGTCTTTGTGTCTGTTTTCTGCAGATTGATCATGCCTATCCACATTAAAATAGTGACAGCATTCAAGTCTTTAAGCAGTACATTTCCAGTTTCTCGAACTGACTCAGTCCCATGTCTTCCGTCAAGTGTGGACTCATTACTGTTGTTCAACCAAACAAGCAGCCCTGTTCCAGTTCCAGTTTGATGTTTATGTCATCATTAATTATCCTGAATTTATATGGACACATTTTATTTCCAAGATCAACACGTCTTTGTGAGTACACTGGTCAAGTTATTGGATCAGCTCAGACGGTTTTAACACAGTGCCTGTGTACAGAATCTGTTTCTTTACAATCTAATAATTATGGTTTGTGCCTTGAATTACTATACATAGACACTATTTATTAGTTAATTTATCAATTCCAATAATCTGACTGATTTTTGTAAAATCTGTGGCAAACAACTGTAATGCCTTTTCTATTTTACCGTATTTTTTGCAGTGATATTCTGGCAACCACAGCTGCCGGTACTTTTCTGTAAAAATGAACATTACAATAAAATGCTATAATATTCTATAAAGTTCTATGGTGTTATTTACGTAAACAGAATGTATTTAGTTTGACAGTATATTATATTAACAATAGTTTACTGTAAGAAAATCTACATTTACAACTGCTTTTTTAAAAGTAAATTACTGTAAACATGTTTACAATAAATCTGTTTTATTTAACAGAAATGTACTGTAAACAAGCAGCAGTCCTAAAATGTACGGGTTATCAAAAAGTATTCTGTAAAGCATTTCACATTGTGACCATATATTTTACGGTGAACTTCTGGCAACCACAGCTGCCGGTATTTTACCGTATATTACACTTTTTTTTTTTTTACAGTGCTGTTTATAAGCCTCCTGGGTCTCTGTGAGACTGGTGCTACTGGACACTGAAAATGTTGTCTTTAAATGTAGTTTTATATGTTGTTTGTCTTATTATTTCCGTTGTTTCTTTGTCTTACAAATATGACCCAATATATGTTCAGTGATACTTTTTTTATATACATTTTTGTATTGTGTTATCTTTTTATACTAGTTAGTATTTTTTAAAATTAATATCCACTTTAATGAGCCAATGTATTATGATGCATTTACCTCTAAACTTTTTAAATTTACAATTAGGCTCTTATTCAGAGCGACTTACAAAAAGTGCTACACTGTAAAAAAAAAAAAAAAAAAAAAAAAAAGTAGATTTTACGGTAAAACGCTGGCAGCTGGGGCAATTCCACCGTAAAATAACGGGTAAAACATTTTTTTCTTTTACGGTTGGCAGGCATTGTTATTGTTGTTTCTACGGTTAAATTTGGTGCTGGAGTCAATGTTTTACTGTAAAAGAAAAAGTTTTAACTTAAGAAAAAAAACAATGTTTTTCCTTAAAATGAACAAGAAAACAACCTATAAAATTATGTTTGTGCCACAAAAAACAACATTCAATTCAATTTAATTCAATTTTATTTATATAGCGCTTTTAACAATGGTGATTGACAATGGAAATTCATAAAAAAAAAATATATATATATATATATATATATATATATATATATATATATATATATATATATATACAGGTCCTTCTCAAAAAATTAGCATATTGTGATAAAGTTCATTATTTTCTGTAATGTACAGATAAACATTAGACTTTCATATATTTCAGATTCATTACACACAACTGAAGTAGTTCAAGCCTTTTAATTGTTTTAATATTGATGATTTTGGCATACAGCTCATAAAAACCCAAAATTCCTATCTCAAAAAATTAGCATATTTCATCCGACCAATAAAAGAAAAGTGTTTTTAATACAAAAAAAGTCAACCTTCAAATAATTATGTTTAGTTATGCACTCAATACTTGGTCGGGAATCCTTTTGCAGAAATGACTGCTTCAATGCGGCGTGGCATGGAGCCTGTCGTGGCAATCAGCCTGTGGCACTGCTGAGGTGTTATGGAGGCCC